>NC_053186.1:929264-1267598 GCF_905163445.1 Pararge aegeria
GAAAAAAAAAAAAAAAAAAAAAAAAAAAAAAAAAAAAAAAAAAAAAAAAAAAAAAAAAAAGCAAATCACTAAAAGAACTTAAATTAAAGCTTATAACATAGATTAATTTCAATCTATTGACTGAAATGAAATTTTAACCGGTTTCTCTGTTTAACCGGTTAAAAGATCAAAACCGAAACCTTAACCGAAATTATTCCAATACCGGGGTTGACGAACGAAAACGGTTTAAAGTTTTTCCTGTTTCCAAACCGTGCCGTGGCTCACACTTCAAACTCCACTCGTCTAGCAATTTCAATTTCCGCCGACGATTTTACACCTGGTTTCTTATAACATGTTGATGAATCAAAAGCTAGACTTTTGGTTTTACTTTGTTAATTATAAATCGTATGTTTATTTATTCCAAGCATTCAGGTTATCAACCAGACTGAATTAGCATGTCTAGAATGTCCTTCCTAGGCATCTAGGTTATGCATTCTAGGACAAACAAACGAGCACTGGCGAATTGGACCCAACGTTTGATCAAATCACCGCTATTTGAACGTTCAACTAAGCGTATGATTGGATGAATGGTATTTTTTCCGGTTACCGATTTTTTCGAACTGCCCCGTTTGTATAGTAGCGAGTATGTACTGCTATGGATCAAGAGATTCTTGGTTCGGTACCCAGTTCTAATCAAAAAAATCTCATTTAGTCTTCAGCCAGAAGTTTGGGTTATGTGCTATTTTCAACCACAGACGCAAAAACTACGGGGTGCTATTAGTTTAGTGTGTGTCTATTGGCATCGTGGCGCCTGGACGAATGAGCCGATTTTGATGGTGACTTTATATTTCAATGGTGACTAACTGCAATCACATCTGATAGAAGGTAATGATACAGTCTAATATGGTATGGTATGGTATGGCCAGTTAAGGAGTACGGCAGTTATATTAAACCCATATCCCAAATCGGTTTCTACGCGACGGCATACCGCTAAAACGCTAGCGACACGTCTTTGTCGGTATAGTGAGAACTAGCCACGACGGAAGCCTCCCGCAAAACCAGACCAGAGGAAGTTCAGAAATTATAAATTCTCAAATTGTGCTCGCCGTGAATCGAACCAGGGTCAAAAACACTCCGCTGCACCAGTGAGGTCGTCAACATATAAGTTTGACTAGATAGGTATATAAGTCTTTGCAGTATCAACAATTGGGGTTATATGCCTACTTATAATTCGCACGGTGACCTCAAAGTCCGTAATGGTGTGCGCGCCATCTTGAATAATAAACACGTAATAAACGGTATCGCTTCATACCTCGCGACGATTTGCGGTGACTTATTTTCGACCGATATCCCAAAAAGGCGGTACTCAATTTATATACAAGGCTACTTTATGAAAACGACGAAGACGCTGCGAGATCTTTGCATCGTCAAGAGTCTCATACAAGAATGAAGTGTATCTTCGTTTCTTTTACGGATGGACACTTGCGAAAACCACCTGATGGGTTGCTACGGCGTCACCGGGGGAGTGGGGCGAGCGCGAGAACTCGACATGAGAAGAGCCCCAGGGCTCGACGACATCGGGGAGAAATGCAGTCGTATTTATATCAAAAATAACTGTTGCCCGCTACTTCGTCCGCGTTAATTCCGGTTAATTTCACAGATCCTGCGGGAACTGTAAATTTTGAGTACTTTTATAACATTGGAGTAGGTATATATAATTTTTATTTATCATCAGTTTCACAGCGCGCGCGCCAAGTAACGAAATTTATAGGCATAATTTTGCAGCTTTAGCTTAAATTATTGCGAAAGATCTAATTTTTTTTATGAATTATGCACTAAAACCTTCCTCATGAATCGCTCTGTCCATAAGTAAAAACAGCATGAAAATCCGTTCGGTAGTTTTCGAGATTTTCGCGCCCAGACAGACAGACAGACGCGTAGGACGACTATGTTGTATAATACTTATGTGAGGATGATACCCACCGACTAATTCTAATGACAATGTGAGATGGTGATAACAAAAAGAACACCCGGCTAAGTTTGTTGTGGGCTTCTTCTTAGACCAGGGCGCGATTGGAACCATCGTAGCTTTAGTTTTAAGTTTACGATTGTAGTTACGTTACATAGCAGTGAGTAGTGATGGCGATCATCACTACTCACTGCTATGTACACATTTTGTATATAATAACGTATCAAAAGTGCCATCTATGTGCCTATTTGAATAAAGAAATATTTGACTTTGACTTCGACTCAATGTCATGAACATTAGTTGTGAACCAAGTACAATTTTTTTTTCTTGTAAACCTTTAATTACTTAACTAGCTTCTGCCCGCGACTTCGTCTACGTGGACTTCAGAATTGGGTCTAAAGCTTCGCTCGTTAATAATTTTCAACTTTCCCTCGGGAGCTACTAAAGTAATCGGAATAAAAAGGTAACCTATATTCTTTTCCATGTCACAAGGCTACATGCATGCCAAATTTCATCTAAATCCGTTCAGCCGTTTTTGGGTGATTGAGAAACATTCATCCACACTTTAACATTTATAAATTTACTAGCTTCTGCCCGCGACTTCGTCTGCGTGGATTTTAGAATTTGGCTTAAAGCTTCGCTCGTTAACAATCTTTAATCTTGCCACGGGAACTATTTGAGAGATCGCTATAGAAAGTTCATGTCTGACATGTGTACCAAATTTCAAAGCGGTCTGCCCGCGGCTCGTAAACAATTTTCACTTTTCCCTCGGGAACTACTTAAGGAATCGGGAGAAAAGGTAGCCTATATTCTTTTCCATATCTCAAGGCTACACGAATGCCAAATTTCATCTAAATCCGTTCAGCCGTTTTTGGGTGATTGAGTAACAAACATCCACACTTTCACATTTATAATATTAGTAGTATAGAAGGATTATCCAACATTATATACCTATACATATTAATTGACACTGTATATCATTTTCTGTTGTATCACTCACACAGTCCGATGGGAAGGCAAGTTTTTATTAGTTTTAGAACTTTTTGTGACAGAGCTCGTCCGGGGAATTACTATCGCCTTTTTCTGCCGCTAAGCAGTATTGTTGCATTGCTTTGCTCCGGTCTGAAAGGCGTGAATTCCGGAGTAATTACAGGCGCAAGAGGCTTAACACTTACGCCTCAAATTGATGGACACAGAGTGGCATGTTGCAGGACGTGCTCCTTGCCCTCCCTGTGAAGTGAGCTCCGATTATAGGCGATGGTTTTCCACTTAACATCAGGTGTGCCATCTGCTTAGCCCGTCAATTATTACGATGAAAAAAGTACCAAAATGACCGGAAAGGGTTCAGGCGCAGGATCGACAGCTTAACGTGCTCTCCGAGGCACGGGGGTGTATCTCCGTCAATATGCAAACTCCGGGCTGATACTAAGTATATCTTGACCAATACTATACTATTCATCCCGCACTCGAACATTCTCACTAAGAGTTATACGCGGTGACAACCGTATCATAAAAATTAGTTGTGGACACTCATAAAGCAGGGCGCGTTTGGTACCCTTGTAGCTTTGTTATACAACTAACAAACTAATATATATATATATACTAGCTGTTGCCCGCGACTTCGTCTGCGTTTGATTTTGTTTTTAAAGTATTCAGTATCGCTAAGCCTTAAATGAGTATAGTAGTATATATATATAACATGTGACTGTCAATTAATTATAGACAAAAAATTTGCAATAAAATAAAATTGCGACTATAATTAAAGATCTAAGCTACCTTATCTCTTAAGTCAGACCAGACTGCTCACGGAGTGCCAATTTAATTTAAAATCGGTTAAGTAGTTTAAGAGTCCATCGCGGACAAACATCGTGACAGGAGATTTATATATATTAAGATATATATATATATATTTATTTTCTATACTTAACCAATGATCAAGTTTCAGCATTATCTCTGAAATTAGAAATTATTACCTCTGCAACTACTGATCTTGAAACATCTTGTTTGCATTTGGCTATCCTATACTTGTGTATGGTTAAAGGCATCAGGGTACTTAATACCATCGTCATCATCATGAACTTTTGGAGTGTTAGCTCCTCAGTCTAACATTCGACAGGAATTGAATGACAAATAAAACTAAAGTAAACTTTCTTTTTGTTACAGATTTCCACCCACAAATGTAAACGCACGCGGACAAATCGATCTGTACACGTTTAGTGACACAGTGATGTGACGCGCGTGATGAAGCCACGCATGGATGGGCCAGAGTGACGTTACGAGAGAAACAAGATGGCGGGGGGAAGATGGCGGACGGGGTGTCGGGCTGTGCTGTGCTCGCTTTTGGTGCACATTGTCTTTGGTAAGCTATACGTAGAACTCTTTTTCAGCATCATCATTTTGCTATCCAATGGCCATCCACTGCTGGTCTTATGACTTTTGTAGAATGTTTTACAGAGTTCCGAATTAAAATTTCTATACTTAAGAAACCCTGCAATGCCATCTGTTGGTTAGTGCAGAGTAATCTGTTACCGGGCAAACCTGTTAGGAGTATGGCGGTTTATAAGGTTATATATGTATTTAACTCGTTCTCGGTTTCCACGGGACGTCGTACCGGAACGCTAAATCGCTTAGCGGTAAGCCTTTGTCTGTGGGGTAACTAGCCAACAATAAATTCAAAATCCTGGTCTAAGAAGAGCACACAACCAACTTTGATTTTTTTTTTTGCTACATCCTCTCACAGTATTTTTATATGTAGCTATGGAGTTAGAGCAATTATCCAACCTTTTTTATCTTTAAAGTAATCCTTAACATTTTAAACTGAAATTCTTCATTCCTTAACATTTTAATAGGAAACTGTTGGGCATAGGTATTTTGTTTTGAGTTCAGATTTCTGAGGCCTTTTGCCGCTTGCGTCCAGCGTTTTCCTGCAACTTTCAACGTACGACATCTAAAAAGCTATAAAGGGCCAGCGCACACTGGGGAGGTTAACATTTTACCTTTATTGAAAGTAAAAGCGGTGATAGCCTAGTGGGTAAGGTTTATACTACGCTCATTCAAATGCGCATCATGATTAAATTATGTCTATAGACGCATTATACCGTCTACGTCCATCTCCATCTCTATTAATCACGTAGAAATATGTTTATGGACGATTTTTTTCGATGTACAAGGTCTAAGAAGGAGCCTACAGCAAACTAAACCGCGTATTTTTTTGATATGACCATTATTTTTTAATTTCATTTTTTTTTTTTTTTTATTTAACATTATCATATACATTAAATAATTATTATATTTTTAAAAGAGAATGTCAATGTAATGTATACATTTGAAATGGACTCCTGTGAGGGCGCTGTTACCAGATTGGGAGGCGGACTTCTTTTTGTCATTATTAAATATTCTCATTTAAATTTTTTTTTTCTAAACAATTTGAAAAAAAAAAAAAAGCGCAACGAAGTTAGATGGTTTCTCTAATCAATTTCTACGCGGCCTTATACCGAACGCTAAAACGCTTGGCAGCATGTCTTTGAAAGTAGGGTGGTAACTAGACAAATCCAAAGCGTCCAAAGACTGGACAAAAACTGAAATTCTTCATTCCCAAAATTTGCCTTGCTGGGAATCGAGCCCGGTATCTGCTCTGCCCGGTTCTGCGCTATTGCGCGATTTTCATATCACGAGTTCTTGGATTAGATCTCTTGGTCGGGCTACTTAATAATATTAGATTTTCCATTCAAGAAATGTTTAGTACTAGACCGGAGTTTTAAATAGGTGGTGATTCCCCGTGCCTCGAGAGCACGTTTAGCGGTCGGTCCTGCGCTTGATCTCCTTCTGGTCGCGTCGGATCTGCCGTCTGATTGGATTGTGAGAGTGAGGGAAGGAGAGAAGGAGATTGCACCTGTGTTTGCGCACACTCTTTTGCACTATAATATCTCCCGCTAATTTGGAAAATCTCTTTTGAGAATTACCACCGTGGCAGAAACTGCTTTTTTGAAGTTATACGTCTTTAGCGGCGTTGGGAAAAATCATGGGAGTCAAATTATATGATGTAACGAATTACGAAATGCCCACATGGTTATATGATTATAACAGGATGAAGGTAGTTGCGAACCCGAGTGAGAGGGGAATACATCGTCCGCCCGCTCAAATTTTACGATGACCGAAACGTAAAACCGAAACCCTGAAGTTAGCTATAGTCGATAATTAAGTTTTTCAAAAAAAGTTTTGACAGTGTATACTTTCAATTGTCAAAGTCTGCGGGCTCATTCCGGTGATTTAATTGTGTGAAAATCTCAAATTCAATGTTTAGTGAAACTTGGTTGTTCGATAATGAACTAACTAGATAATGCGGTATAAAAAGCTTTCAATGTATTACATATCTCTTTTATAATGTTAGTGTCGTTTTCTCTACAAACGTAAAATAAGGCGTAAGATAAAATTGAAAAGAATTTTATCTTGTTACGCCAAAGAAGTATAACCTTTAAATAACGCGTGTACATCAGTACACACACGTTTTTTGAAGTAAAACTTCTTTAGGCCAGCCAGTGGCAAATATCATAATCAATTAGGATTATTTATTTCCAATATTTTCAAACGGATCAATTGTTAATAGCAAAGTCAACAGTTTGACAGCAGACAAAAAAAAAACATTTTAAATTGCAAAGTTTTTGAAAATCTCTAAATATTTTTCTTGTTTATTTATTACTTTTGTAATAAATAAATTATTAATAAATTTTCTGACGATGCGATTTTCCATAATATTCGACGACAAGGTTATATTGACATATATGCTGATCTAACCTTCAATTTTCTAATCTCAATTATTCTATTTAACAAATGAAAATATTTATAAAATGAATATTAAATAAAATGGTGGAGTCCTGGGAACATTTTACTCTTTCATGAATAAATAATAATAAAAGTTTTACTTCAATCGCGCGTAAAGGATACACGCACACATTTTTTTTTATTTATTACTTCTTTTTTTTTTTATATTTATAGACGAGCGCTTGACTGCAATCACACCTGATGGTAAGCGATGATGCAGCCTAAGGTGGAGCGCGCTTGCCTAGAAGATGCCTATTCACTCTTGATTTGAAGGTACTAATGTTGTAAGAACTGGGGAAAATGGAAGCTGGAAGAGCATTCCAGATCCTAGCGGTGCGGATCAGAAACGAAGATGCGAAGCGCTTCGTACGCGTCCGTGGTATATCGACCACGTAGGGATGCAGATCCTTACGCTGCCTCGCGGTTCGATGGTAAAAAGGCGAGGGGGGAACTAGATCAAATAGTTCTTGAGCACACTCTCCGAAATATATCCTATAGAATACCGAAAGGCAGGCAACCTTGCGACGATGTTCCAAACTTCCAAACTTCTTCTTGTAGGCGCAGCAGGTCAATAAGGTATTAGGCGTCGCCTTGAATCTGAGGCAGCACGGAAGACACGCGATAATGTTTTGCTTCAAAATCATTATAAAAAGATGAATTTCTCAACACCAGCAGCGTTCTATCGCATCTGAGTCATTGGCCTAGATGCTTGCGCGGCGAGAATGTGGCTTTCTTATATTTTCCTTTATTGGCTATGATTTTATATATTTTTGAAGTTATAATTCTTTTGGCGTGTTAGGGAAAAATGATACGAGTAAATTTTTACGATGCGCGCGCACACCGCCACAAATAACATACACCCTGATGTTAGCTATAAGGTTTGACAGTGTACACTTTGAATTGTCAAAGTCTGCCGATTCAATTTGTACAAAAATCTCAAATTTTAATGTTGAGTGAAACTTGGTTTTCGGATAACTAACTGTCTTTAATTATGTTTATTATATCCATTTCTTTAATTATGTAGATTTTTTTGTGATATCTTAATAATTTTATTTGACTAGATTATAATAAAACTTTATATGTATAAAATACCCATTTTCTATTGTTAGTGTCGTTTTTTTCTACAAACGGACGGAAAACTAGAATAAGGCAATAGATAAAATTTTTAAAATGATTTTTATCTTGTTACGCCAAAGTATAACTTCTAACGCGTGTACATAAGTACACACAATTTTTTGTCAGATGGATAGAGAGAGAGTCATTGTGAGATAAATTGAAAGATTTTAAAATAACGAAAGTATACTTAGTACATATTTGAAAATTGAATGTATGTTCAAAAAAACATTTTAAATTTAAGAAAAAATGTGGCTGCAATAATTTAAACATTAGGAGTAAGAACAAACTAAGAGTGCAATATACTAGGTTACATAAAGTTCATAATTTGTTTTAAAGAAAATTGCATACTATTCTACAACAATCTACCCATTCTCATCTTACATCTTGTCTCTTAAAAAGTTCAAAGTGTATTTTAAACGTAAGCTTATAAATAAAAGTCCTATTTTAGTATAAAGGAATACGTAATCGATTAAAAACCTAGCAGGTTGCTCTTCTAATAATTTTAAATGACAATGTGAGATGGTGATAGCAAAAAAAATACCCGGCTAAATTTGTTCATCTTAGACCAGGACTGGTTTGGAACGCGAACGCGAACGCATCAAAAGTGCCACCTATGGGCCTACTTGAATAAAGATTATTTTGACTTTGTCTTTGAACCCTCGTAGCTTTAGTTTTAAGTTTACGAATATGTTTATCACCATCTCCCTACCGTGTAATTCTCATGGAATGTAGGTATGCATCAAAAGTGCCACCTAGTACTTGACTTAAGATATTTTTAACTTTGACTTTGCAAAACTGCCCTATTATGTTCGAAAGTATCTACGAAAATATCCGGTTTTGCAGAAATTAAAGGTTTTGTTCATATAAATTGCGATTTCCACCAATCCGCACTGAGCCAGCGTGGTGGACTACGGCCTAAACCATTCTCATTCTAAGAGGAGCCCGTACTCTGGAGTAGGCCGGTAAGCACCAGGGTAAATTCGCGTTCCGAGAGGCTTTAGAGATATAATATCCTTAGTTACCTAATCATGGCTTATTACTTATACCGATCTTGGCGTTATTTTGCATAGCATCTTGCATGCATCCTTGATTTTATTATTTTTATCTCGGGAAAACTATTGGTTCCTACTGGATTTTAAACAACACTTAAAAACGGGACCAAATTTAACCGAGAAAATGGTACTATTAAATAGTTTAAATCATACAAAAGTTTAAAAAGGTCACCTTTTCAGCGTTTCCTTTAGCGTTCACTATAGAACGCCATTTCGAAACGTTAAATTTGTCACGGTTTTTGCGCGTTCACGTTAGAATATATACAAAAGCTGCCGAGCGAGACTTCTTCAAGGATTTTGGGTTATCGACCGATCATCTCGTGATGTGGCCATGTTTATGCGCTGCGTAGACGCAGACCTTTCAACACGCGTTTATTAACTCCATTCGTATCTAAGTGTGTATGCAGGAGTATGTAACGGAATCTTTGAACGAATCGACTTAATATTCAACTTTAAAAAAACATAGTTATACTAAAAACACGTTTGGTATAAGAAACCAAACTCATTTCTCCCTTTTAGTTTCATTTGTTTAAAAAGCGTATTTCTTTTAAAACTTTTATTATTGTTATGATCAGGCCATCCAATTTGTTAATATTAGAGAAATCGCCTAAAGATAATCGTTGGAAATTAATATTACCATAATTCCTGCCTTAACGATTATAGACGAAAATAAACAATAATCTTATTTTGCAAATTGAAAAATGGAATAGTCTTACCAAATTAGTGTATTGCGATCGGTCCTCGATATGTCTACGAAGTTTGAACGTAATCAGAGCGTTTGAGGAGAGCCGAAATTAAGTCCAAAGGAGTCGGTTATAAACATACAAACTTACAGGTGGAGCTAATACAAAGCGTGTAAAAATTAAAAAAAAATATATATATTTGAGTGGTTTTACATACACTTGGATCAGTGGCGTGCATAGAGGGTATGCAGATGATATAAAATGAAGAAAACCTCCAATACCGGGGTAGGGTAGGCTTTTTATAACTCTTACAATGCCTATCCTTAAGTTTTTTATAACTCGTCCGGGAGATTTTCCTCCAAGTCAGTGGCGTGCATACCCTCTATGCACACCACTGTTTTGGAGGATATCCGGCCACAATTGCCAGAGTCGCAGTTTTAAATACTGTCGGTTCCGAAATGTTTATTTGCATATTAAAATTTATAAATAAATAATAGTTCTTAGTATAGGTGGACTCAGTACGGCACAAGCCTTACTCATTGTAAGAAGTGACCCGTGCCCTGGAGTGGGCTGGTGATGTAATTATAGGGGTATAGAATCGGTGATAGCCTAGTTTTCATGAAATACCACTTGCTGTCCTGAGAGCAGCTTTCCGTTATGTTCTCAAAGGCATGTGAATTCTACCAATACGCACTTGGACAGCGTTGCGTTCTTTCTTTCTCTCAATGAACAGTTGTGTTGTAAGACGGAAAAAAAAGGTCAATGTGTATATACAGTAGCCTTAGTATCTACAAGATTTGCTCGTCGCAATCTAGGATCCGTTTTCGAGTATGGAAATACTTGAAGATTTAGTAAAATGGATCTTATTTTCATGAACGCTTGTAAAACAAAAATAAAGCCCATTATATGTTGACGGTATAGAGTTTTATATGCGAAAACGACTTTTATATGCAAATCTTGTATTGAGGACTGTAAGTTCTCATTGTGAAATATTTGTTTATTTATTTTATTTATTATTTATGTACCATAAATTGTGAATTGTAAATGTGAACATATGATACATGAAGTGTACAAAGGAGAGCTTATCTCTATAAGAGATCTCTTCCAGCTATCCCAGGATGTTAGTAAGATAATTTTATTGTGGTATAGGTCAAATACTACTAAAGATATGCAGTATATCTTAATATTAACAAGATTCTACGTACTAATACAGAATAAAATTTGCGGATATTATGTTATATATTACAAAATAGATGATAATAATAATATAATAAATATTTCTATAAATAAGTAAAGAGTGATAAATATATTATGACAACGATAGATAGGAATATTGACAAGGTTCGAAATTACTCCCGAATGTGGGAAAATAAAATCACCAAAAAACAATTAAATTTTCATTTAATCGCGATAGTTTTCGCCTGCGTAATTTTTAAATAGGTATAAAGTGTTTTGGTTGGATTACCACCCGTGGGCGGCGTAGGCCACTGGGGCGGCGATCAGTGGAGACGGGTGGGTCTGGGAGAGAGATTGGGTGGAGATAGACTGGGAGCCGGCGATGACGGAGGGGGCCACGGCGAGGGGAGCGGAGATAGCTGGGGCGTAGACGGAGCGGGCGATCGCTGGGGCAATCAGTGCTGGGGCGGCGGCGTAAGCGGCCACTGGGGCTACTGGGGCGACCAGGGACCGGGCTACGTTGGGGGCTACGCTGGCGGCGGCTCCGTCAACCTAAGGGCAAAAGAAAATATGTTTTAATAATAATAATAAATATCACTTAGACTCTATCAGGGTAGAACATCCTGTGAAAATTACGTGAGGAAACTTCATGTTTCTGAGTTCTGCATAGTGTTCTCAAAGGCGCGTGGAGTCTACCAATCTGCACTTGGCCAGCGTGGTCCACTACGGCCTAAACCTTTTTCATGGATATATATTAATAGATTTTGACTAAACATGTATACCTTCGATGTTTTATGCAAATAAAAGAATTGAATTGAAATGAATTCCGAGAGAAGACCCGTGCTAGGCCGGAAATGAGTTAATGAAGATGATTTGCTACCAACCTGAGCCTGGGCGGTTTGGACGGCGTTGAGTGATTGCCAGGCGTGGTCTTCAGCGGCGTTGATGGCTCTGCCTTGGAGTTCGGCAGCCTGGTCGTTGACGGAGCGGACGGCGTCCACAGCGGCTGCGTTGGCCTCGAGGGCTGCTCCTTGGATGTCACCGGGAGGGATGGTCGGGATGGCAGCTGGCAGGGCCACGGTCCTGGCTACAGCCAGGGGTGCGGCGACCGCCAAGGGTGAAGCCCATGAGGTTGCCCAGGGTGAGGCGACCAGGCCAGCGGCGTAAGGTGCGGCCAGCAGGGCACCCGAGGGTGCGGCTGCGGCGCAGGCGAAGACAGCGGTGGCTACAATCTATCGAAATCGGAAACAGTACAAATTATAACCTTGGTTACCAGGGCAGCATAAAATGTGAAGAGGTACTTTATAGGTAATATTTATAAATCAAGAGTGAATAGGCATCGTCTAGGCAAGCCTCATCATAAATAACTACTACGTATAATGTTTGATTGTAATCAAGCCAAGTGCGAGTCTGACTCGCGCACGAAGGTTTCCGTACTAACATCTATAAAAACGGCAAAAATCGTGTATGTTGTTTGGGAGCCCCCTATTTATTTTATTCTATTTTGTTATAACAGAAATACATCTGTGAAAATTTTAACGGACTAACTATCACAGATAATGATATCTCATTAAATGTGATAGTTAGACCGTCAAAATTTTACCACCATCCCTGTCTGGTCTGTCACCAGGCTAGATATAGCCTCTGTCACCAGGTTAGATATAGCGTAGTGACAGACGGACATACATACAAACGGACGGACAGCGGAGTTTTAGAATTAGGGTCCCGTTTTACCCTAACCTATAACAATAATGTTGATTGTTAATGGACTTTCTCGAAAATATATTATAACAATTAAAGTATCTTAGTTAACAAAGCAGTTCTATGTTCAAAAATAAATTTATCACCATCACATCTCACAATGATGGAAGATGTTAATATATGAACGCTTCAGAATTACTTTATTAAAATACTAAAAAAAAAAAATTTGTCTCAAGAAATTCACCGAGAATCACTTAAAATAGCAAATCTTCAATTCATATCTAGATGAGAAATCCCTAAACTCCAACTTTAAAAACACTAGCAGAGGAAAGCTTAATATGTAAGCAATTTAAATAAATATTAAAAACATCACTTTTTAAACAGCACTATAAAATATTAAAAAAACACTTTCTAAACATTAAAATAAATATTTAAGTATACTGAAGAGAAATCATTTTTAAAGATTTCGTAATATTTTTATAGGAATAATAAATGTAAACACAAGCCTATCACAAAGACTTCAATTTAAAAAACAACTAACCAGAAATCTCATCTTGCACTTCTTTTGCAGACTACTAGATAGCTACTGATACAGTTTCTGTCACCGCCCATGGCTTTTATACTAGACCACCTGTGACGTCACACGGAACTCCTCGGCTATAAAACTGGTATAGTCCAAGGGCGAAAAGGGTAGTGTAAAGATCATCAAAGAGATTAAAATTAAGTTCAGAGCAGACATTTCGGTAGCCGACTGAGATAGTCGGCTTCTTCTGATTATGACACGTTTGGAATTTTACTTAGCTTTTGAGTTTTTAGTTTCAGAAAATCATTCTTATTGTGCTTTACTAGCGTTCTGTTTTTTGAAAATTGACACTATGAGCTAAAAGTGGCTCAATCTTCTTTTCTATAGTGTAGATTTTCTTGAACTACCAGTAAGTTAGTAAGGTAGTCAGTTTCGTACCAAAATGATAAATGTGAACATTAATGTGCGACTTTATCCTCTGTATTATATTCATAATATTTCAGTATTTCATGCAGTCGACTTTGGAGTAGTTATGGAAAATGCTTGATCAACTTTATATTAAACTAGTTGTTCCCCAGTGTTTTCGCGATAGAGAAAAAAACTAATCTTTCCTGTTTAAAATAAGTATTATTAATTTTTATTGCAATAATAGATTCGTTGAAAAACAGGCGATATAACCTATTTCTAACCATTTCCAAAAGATGGATGTTGATTATAAATCCGATTCTCGATGTTATAGTTAACTTAGACCAGATCTGATTTGACGGATAGACCATCCATCATATCTATAATTAGTAACTCAAAAAAGTTTTTGTTGATATACTTAATTTTAATTTTATGGTTGTCACGTTGTTCTATCTGATATAATAATATATCTTTGGGCGGTCAGGAAGCGCATTTGACAGATCCAGTGCGCGGCAAAATTGACGTGTATTCAAATTTGGAATGCGGCCAATGTCGGTTACTTTTTTTTATTAGTCTAAATGTTTCAAAGGTGGACGCTTGTTCAGCCTACGCGAAAGTCTCTTTACTTGTAATAAACTTTATTGAGAGACTATTTTAGAATGTTGTTAGCATTGAATAGAAGTTCGGTTTCATGTTTACATGAGTTTATTTATAGGGAAAAAATGATTGATTGCCTTACACAAATAAAAATAATAACTTAAAAATTATATTTAAAAAAAAAAAAGTTTGTATCTAAAATATTTATTTTTAACTTTTTATTATGATTTTTTAAGATTTAAATCGTGATATAATTTAACATAGTCACTGGCAAGATTAGCCTGGGCCATCGGACAGATTTTTTTTTTCTCATTATCTCAACTGATGATTAAATTTGCTGGTCAATGGTCATTTGTAGGTTTGCCATGCGTTATTCATATTTCAAATAGGCCTATTAAATACGGTACGGACTACTTCATATTTCAAGTAGGGCTTCTAAGTAAATAAAAGTTTTTTTTTTTATTTATAATTTCTTCAATCCTTACACTCCACACCAAACAGATCTATGGCAATGTGCCTACCCTTTACGCACGTTTCGCTCTGAAACCAAAGAAACCCCAGGAGATGTTGACTTAACAATGACTTGTCTTAACAATTCATAAGATAAGAGTATAGCGAATTAAGCTTAATTTTCAAGATATATCATGGCTTTCCGCGAAGTAACGCCTGCTTCTATCCAATGAGAAAAATATTTCTGTTTATCATCATCATGCCAACCAATGGACGTCCAGCGCTGGACAAAGGACTTGTGTAGGGAGTTCCACCAATCACGGTCTCGTGCCGTTAGTAAAAACATCAATTCAATTCATGTTCAAAGAAGCATATTCATTTTTCCACTCAAACCAATTTAAAACGTTCTAAGTGTAAACTTACGACAACCCTATTGAAGATAAAAGACCGACACGGGCATAGTACCTACGCTACGCGACGCGTACCTTATAAAGTTATAGGAGTCACATGATTTTAATTTTGCGTGTAATTTTAGGGCTGACTGATTTCTTTCACTAAAAACTATGGCAGTGGTCAGTGGTAGAACTATTAGTCTCAAAAAGTTTTCGTTAGTTTTCGGTTTCACAGAAGCCTGTGAAGTATTATTTCGGTTTTCATTACATATTGTGTACACGTACATAGATGTAGGTTTCACTTTTATCGGCCGTCCCCAAAGAATGCTCCGCGTGTTTTATTTACACCATCTCAGTCTATTAATATTTATGTACTTTTATATGTATAAGGAAGTAATTAAATGCGCGACTTCCTATTTTTAAGTGGGTAATGATACCAATTATCGAATGATTCGAACTTCTGTTCAAAATATCAAGTGTATTAGGATATTAAAGCGCTACGAAAACTATGTATTATTACTAGTTGCCCGCGACTGCGTTCACAATTTGTAATACGTAAGTTTTCCTTTATAAACATTGTATACACCCTTGAGGTTTGTTCAAAAATAAGCTATTTCAAAAGTATTACATTTATAACTATGGAGATTGTAATGACCTAACTTTAAAAACAAATACTTACCAAATAATCTTCCAACCCCCGTTTCCCCCTTTTAGGAGTAGATCATCGAGAATCTGTGCGGATAACAAAAACTTCGAAAACTACGAATCCAGACTCCAGAGTCCTTCAATCCCTATTTCACCTCTAAGGCTCTGAAATAAAAATTAACCTATATTTCTACCTTTGTAACATTCTTCTAGACGAATTTCTATTGAAATAGTCAGACCAAAGTTTTAAAAATTGTTTTTTTTAATTAAAGTACGTGTGTCTTTAAATACACATTTAGTGATAAGCTGTTATTTTGACATTACAAACAGACATTTCCATTTTATTTATTTGTACACATCCTGTGTTATCAGGTTTTTATAAAAAGGTTAACTACCATGAACATGTGTCACCAAACGTGTACGCTATATTATACTATTTACGCATAAGCCTCAATAATGTTCTTATTTGATGTATTTTAAAGGAAAAAGAAAAATGATAGCCTTATCTCACTATTAGAGATGGAGAAAAAGTAATGATTATACCTATTACTTTTTCTCCATCTCTAATAGTGAGATTAGGCTAAACTGATAAAATATCTGAGCAAGATAGATGCGTCTGCAGTTCAGATTAGAAGAAATCGGATAAAAATGTGATGAATGTGAATGCCGAACGCGCATAAATCGCGGCGTACTTGACATAAAAGCTTTCAAAAAAACAATAGGCTATATATATATGTGTGTGTATGTGGGTGCATGTGAGTGTGCCTGGCTGCGATGAACAGATCTTGCTTCTGTTTTTGTAAAGGTGAATCAGTCGAGAGTGTCCTATGTTTAATGAAAATCAGTCGAATATGGCCACCGCCACATCCCGTTTTCACATCCCGGTCAATATGGGTATCAAATGAAAGGGCTTGACTAGTAGAATTATGCTCACTTCATTGAAATGTCGGGGGCTTCTGAATTTTTTAATGTTTTATCGGACACGCGACTGTTTTATACAAAATTACGGGAGTCACGATGGGACGCAAAGTTACGGGACATTCACAGATTTACCTGCCACATGGCAACCATACTTGCAGGTGAAGCCTAAAGATCAATTTAAATTGTCGGATGATGTAATAATAACGGACGATGAATAAGGCTGTACGTTCCATTACCAACTACGGGTCTACGGTGATATCTATCTGATGCAATAAACTACGTAGTTGCTCAAATATCATATTAAATTACTCTCCTCGGTTTTACCTGATCAAGTAAATGTCGCTCACATTTAATTTACTTCCTACTTACACTCATTTTCGAACAACTGGTTGATTTCGCATCAAAGACACAAACTTGTTACCATAAACAATAATTAGTGGTTTGCCACGGATTAAGACGTTGGGTTCTTTACCCGACTATAGCAGGGTAATACACAACGTGTTAATGAAAACCGAAATAATACTTCACAGGTGTTAGAGGTACATTATGTACTGTCTCTGAGACTTAGCTGTGAAACCGAAAACCTAATAGGAGCGCAAGTCATAGTTAGAGACTGTACTGTGTTGTACCTATTTAGAAGTAGAAGTTTAAGTTTAAATTTAAATAAGTTATTCATTAGTCAAGATAATAGGCTAGATTTTTATAGGCAATAGCATCTCAGTGATGCTTGATGGTAGAGGAAAGAAAAAAAAACCTTCCATACTTAAATTTAAATTCAAGATTTCTTTAATCATGTAGGCCTATCACAGGCACTTATGAAGCGTTCATACATATATGTTTACATGGGGATGGTGATACGGCCGCCTACTTAAACCTAAAGCTACGAGGGTTCCAATAGCGCCCTGGGCTAAGAATATCACACAACAAACTAAGCCGGGTAGCTTTTTTGTTGTCACCATCTCACAGTAAATTAATATTAAGCTATCAAGTTAGAGCAACTCACCCCCTAGCTTTTTTATCGTTGAAGTAATCCTTGTCATTATAATAGGATTTTCTGTAATCGCTTACGTTTTATATAAACTTTGAACTTATTGAGAGGAATCTCTAACTGTACGGTTCTCTCTTACTTTACGGTACTGCACATGTTTTTTATTATATTCTTATGTAATGCCATCTAAAACTTAAGCCCCGAGAGTCTGAAAGTGATACTAAATCGCCCGCACCGTCAAATACAGCTGGAGCACTTTCACTGTGAGGCCGGCTTTCGTTTTTGTCGGTCCAATTTGCGCCCGACTCTGACAGTCCGCACCTACTCCGTATCACGCGTTACTAATGATACGGGTGGAGAAAAGGTATGTCGTGGATAATCATCACCTAATGTCGCGGTGATATCGGTCACCTCACCTCACTCTAACTTTTCGAAGTTATATAGTTAAGGTGTGTAAACCTTGAACTAGAACAAATTATGGTAAAAAATCCCTTACCTTTGAAGGCGCCAAATTTTATAATAAAACAAGCGGACCCGAAACAAGTCGACTTAAAAAAAAACACGTCAATTACGCCTATCCAAAAAACCACGTCAATCTAAAACTCCGTTGCGCGGATTTTGAAACGCGGATGGGGAAAAAATAGCGATGCTAACCTGTAGAAGCTGTTTGCTTTTCCGGGATAAAACGAAGCCTATGAGCTATGCCAGACTATATTGTAGGTATCTTTGCCAAATTTTAGCCAAATCGGTTCTTTCGTTGTCGCTTTAAAGCGTAGCAAACCAACCATTCATCCATACATCCATCCATCCAAACATCTAATCTCACAAACGTTCGCATTTATAATATTAGTAGGATGGTACGCATGCATTCGATCGTTGTCCCATATGCCTTGCGACTTGCTGAAGAATTATGTCCTTGATCTCCAACAATATTCATCAGATCTTCATTAAAATTAGTACACACTGCCAAATAAAAAATGAAAAAAAAAATTGTTTTGGACTCAGTGTTGATTATAAAGTATCCCCCAGTCAAAATTTTCAAAATATATTAAATGTACAGAAATCTTCCAGTTACAGTTTTATTATAAGTATTGATAACTATACCTATAAAAAATGTAAACTCATTCAATGTATTCAAAACTAAATTAGATTCTTATATATTAAGTAATACCAATAAATTTAAAGACGAATACATCGAATGAGTAGATAATAGTAAAATTGAATTTAGTAATTTAGTCTAATGGCGAAGTGTATTAATTTATAATAGAAAATTAAGTTTCCTATGTAAGTGTCTTAGGTCTTTTTATGGGAATAAATGACTTTAAACCTAAACCTTAATATCACTTGCTTTAACTGTAACGTTGAAGGAAAACAATAAGAGAAAAATGGCATGCTAGAGAGTTCTCCATTTTTTATTTTTTGATAGTAATAATTGACGGACCAAGGAAATTGCCCACCTGATGTAATGTGGAAAGCCGTCGCCTATAAACAGCAGCACTTCAAGGAGCACGTCCTGTAACATGCCGGCCTGAGTCCATCAATTTGAGGCGTCGGTGTTAAGCTTGTGATTTCACCATTGCAACAATGCTGCTTAGCGGCAGAATTAAGCATGGCGACAGTACTCCTCGGGCGAACTCTGTCATTAAAAGCTTTACTACTGCTAGAACTCCATTAAGTTCATAAAGGCTCGTGAAGTTTACCAATAATTGTGGTAGACTATGGCCTATATACCCTTCTCACTCTGAGATTAGACCCGTGCCCCGTAGTGGGCCGGTAAGAGGTGGATAACGACGACGACGTTACCCATAAGGGCCATAACCCAGTGTCCCACTGCTGGGCACAGCAGCTGCTCTATCAAAGGAGCGACGATCTTCGATCAGTGGTAAACTTTATGGTGAATTTTAGAATTTGGCCTGGTCCGGTCTGTCGCGAGGACTTAGCTGTGGCTAGTTACCCCTCTACCGACAAAGGCTCGCCACGCGATTTAGCGTTCCGTGCATGAGTATGGGTTTGTTATAAATGCCTCATACTCATACAGGTTGGCCCGTTAGTATTTTAGACTGCATCATTGCTCACCACCGGGTACAGTACAGCAGACAAAGGGCTAACTCGTGGTGGAATAAAAAAAAATTGGACGGGGTGTTATACGTTACCCTCGTGTGTTTCTGTGTCTGTATGTAGCATTATAGCTCGCGAACGGATAAACAGATTTTGATGTTGTTTGGTTTGAAACGTGAATAAGTCGGGAGTGTTTTTAGCTAGGTTTAATGAAAATCAGTCCAAGATTGCCGCCGCTAAAAAATTGCGTATTATATATTTTTCAGAAAACCCCCGTAATATCTGTATAAAATTAAAGGGCTTGACTAGTTAATTGCAATACACTACGATAAATTTCAAATCCAAGATAGCTGCTACAACAAAATGTCGAATTACATATTTTTTCCACAGCTCGCATAAGCGATATAGGCCTTAAATCAAATGTTTAGTAACTTATAACTTTCCAAAAGAATTTTAGTTTAAGAAAGGTAGTTAGGTATATTAATGCAGAGAAATATATTTCAAAGCCATCTACCTATTCGTTGCATAGATTAGCGCTTTCAAACAAAAGAAAAAAAGTCTCCATCTTTATTATATTAGTATGGATTTAGCTTAATGCTTGTTTATTGTATGTTAAAGCCTGTTTGAATAAAGAAAGTTTCGCCTGAGACTTTATATAAGTGTACATAACGGATCCCAAATAGCTGATCCGTTCAAACACGTAGGTATTTAGAGCTAGGTATGCCATAAGTATCTGTCTCTTTAATATAGTAGGTAACTGGTTAGTCGAGCCAAAAACTTTTAGGTTTCCTTTGTAGAATTTCTAGTTGCTTCTAGAGGTTTCCCGTGGTAATGCGTAATATTGATTGTGCAATTTTGATCGATTCTACACCATTCGGGTTGTTTAAATAAAGTTTTGTTTTATTTTTAACTAATAAAGAAAAAGATTTTAATGTAAAAAAGAAGAAAAAAAAGTCTTTAATGCTATGCAAAGTATATAACTTTCAAAAGCAACTGCTGAGTTTCTTGCCGGCTTCTTCTCGGTAGAATCTGCCTTCCGAACCGGTGGTAGAATCACTACAAACAGACAGACTTGACGTTTCAAAAGTGCTTATATTAGGCCTACTTGAAATAAATGATTTTTTTTTTTGTTTGAAAAGATAGTAAAACAGAATAAAATAATAGTGTCTACAAAGTTTAAAATACTACAAAAATTGTACTTATACGTTGTTTTGTTATACTTTTCTTTTTTATGTGCAATAAAAGTATATTCATACATTCATTCATTAAAGGCCTCCTCCAAGGATTTCTATTTTAACAAAGACCTGAGTTAAAAGCCTTTTCTTGAAAAAATACGTTCGTCTTTTTTTTCATATTTAAGATTAGTACACTCTTTAAGACCTTAGTTTTGAAGACTTGGTGTCTATTATAAAGTCAGGTTTCAACCTGAATTTCAAAGTTTCTGGTGTACATTACTGAAGTAATAAGTATCCTACTAAATGACAATGTCAGATGGTGATAACGAAAATAACACCCGGCTAAGTTTGTTGTGGGCTTCTTCTTAGACCAGGTTGCGTTTGGAACCCTCGTAGCTTTAGTTTTAAGTTTACGAATGTAGTTATCGCCATCACTACTCACTGCTGCATCTATGTGCCTATTTGAATAAAGAAATATTTGTATATTAAATATTTATAATTTAAAATATTTATTTTACATCATGTGACTACATCCCAAAGACCCATTAAAATAATTTGAGCCGTTTCGGAGACTAGCTGGTACAAAAAAACAGACAGCCACCGTTACTCTTAACTGGTTTCTATTATAAGTACGTAACTTTCATAACTTCCCCTAAAAACGTTACACTTAAAAAATAAATGATATTATAACAAATATCAGCCTTTTTTTTATAACATTTTACTAAAAATAAACAGACTACCGTTACTCTTTACCAGTTTTTGTTATCAGTACGTAACTTAAATAACTTCCCCTAAAGAAGTTGCACCCTTGTAACATATTACCAGGAGTAAATAAATGTGCAAGCGTAGAGATTGCCCATACATCGGTAAATACCGTTAATTGTTCGACTGCATAGGTACATATACGGTACATATCCGTTCCTACACGGATGACTACCATTGCGGTAAATAATTACTGGCTCTATTGTTGTTCTTACTGTAATTTGATGGAAACTTTGTAACTTCTTGCTTTCCTCAATTCAGAAGTTTTTAACGAACATACATAATATAAAAGCAAAAATAAACTCGTAGGGTGATGGGTTTCACTTACCATCAGGTGGGCCATTGGCTTTGTAAGTCAATTAATACTACACTTTAATCTAAGTTAACTCAAAAGCTTTCCATACACGGAACAAACCCTCGTGAGTCCATAGTACAGAAAGGGTCTACCGTCTATATCGTGGACCGGTCGTTAGGACCGGACGTCATCCATCCATATCATAACCCGACGCGTAACAACAGTCCACTGCGGGTCTTTTAAATTTTTGTGTGTATTATATAAGTGTTATTGGTGTTAACCATACTGATTGAATTAAAAATAAATAAAGCCCTCCCAACGCGAGGGTTTACCAATAACAACCACGCTGAGCATACGGGTTGTTGATCGCAGTAGATGCTAATAGTAGACAGGAGGACGTGGCTGCCCGTTCCCTGTCGCATTCCCTTAGTCGCCTCGTACGACACCAACGGGAAGAGAGGGGTGGTGACAACTGTGTTCTGATCTGCCGTCACCACATGGCACCGGAGCTTCACACAACATGTCTTCTTTAAAATACTTGAAGACAGACTTTCGTGTCTCCTCAAAATCTCATCAAATCTTACGATGGAGAGGGTGGGGGGGGAGGGGGTTTTCGGCAAATATGACGCAACTTTTTTCTGATTGAAAAAAAAAATATATACGATTTAGAAGCGCATTCGTAATACGATTAAGATCATTCGCTAATTTATTCGAAAGAAAATAATTTCATTCATACATCGACGTTATACTCGTACAACTACTGACTGTCAAGCCACAATATTTGTTTTATACCAAATAGCTCAATTTAATCACGTGAGATTGGGGGATAGGGGAGGGGGTTGAATAAAATTAAACAGAAAATTTAATAAAACACCTCACGTAAATTATGGACGCCCCTTTCTAGTATATATTTTTACGACCAGTGTTTACAATGGTGGTAGGTAAGGTTGGAATCTCCTTTTAATCGCAAAGTCAGTCAGCACACGCATGGTTACCATAACGGTAATTTTCAGCTAAGTTGCTCTTTGCATCAGACTCGAATGAAAAAGTCTCCGTTTTATCCGGTAAGAAACCAAAAATGAGAATCTCAATAAAATATTTTTAAGCAGGCGATCAGGCTTCGTTTATGTCTGCCTAGTTTATGTTCGTCGCGGAATGTTGCATGTTACATTATATAGCAACCGTTACATAAGTCCACGACATAATACAATAGGCAATTGTCACATATATTACGTTGCCTACACTGACTGTCATGTGTCTGGACATTGTATCGTTGAATGTCAGCTGAGACAATTAAATTAACTTTTTTTTTAAAGCTATCGAAAAGGGAAAGATATTAACTATGATAGGGTTCTGCACAACAGAATGGAAAAAACGGAACCCCAATTTGATTTGCTATAGGAACAGATATTCGTGTTGCCATGTATCTAAACAACGCAATACTAAAAACAAATTCTTATAAACCGATTACTTTTTTTATTCTAGATGTTGGCATGTTGATGAGTTACATTGGAAGAGCTTAGTTGTATAGAAAATTAAAATATTGTTTTATAAACAGACATGGTACGAAATTCTTTTAACGCGACTCAAGAACTTGCAAGGTTTTCTATTCAATCCCAAATGTGCATTAAACAGTGAAATAGTGTTTTAATAATTGAAAAAAAAAAAAAAAAACTACTATATAACGAGGACCACATAATTAACAGTCCTCATTTTCACTGTCAGCTTGTAGGTGGAAAAACACTTTAAAAACTCGTCATAGTCTAAGATTTTAAGACACCAAGATTCTAACCGTACCTTTTCCCTCTTTCCAGGTTACGAAGAGACGTTCACAATATCACAGCTGTCACCAAAATCCGCAGCCAATGAAGAACAATACCCAGACGTGTTGTTAAAAACAAGTAATGTAGAAAAACTAGCTTTCAATTTAGAACCTAGTGCCAAATATGATGACATCGAAATGAAACCTCAAGATTTATTAACGGACGAGGAATCTGAATATCATCTAATAGTAGAAAGATCTGTTGAACCTAATAGAGGTACTAGATCGATTAACACAGATGAAATACAAACATCGAATAATAATGAAATCGACAACGAATTAGATGTACATAAGAGGAAATACAACGAAATAATTCCAACGAAAACACTAAGTTATATCAGAGATGAGGAAGCAATGATGATGTCTTCGGGTTTTGGAGATAAATTAGAGTTCAGGTTTCCGGGGGAAGGGAAGAGGGCCCCGAAGGGTCGCGCACTAGCGCCTCCGGGGCCCAAATTTCGACCCACAGTAGTGCAACCTGCGACGTTCGCGACGGTGAATTATAACCAAGGTCGTCAGAACACTGAAATACAAAACATTATTACTGGTATCGTTAAGCTATTAAACGGAAATGTAAACGTACAGGCTAATACACAGTTGCTTAATGGAAGACCACGACCGATGGCGTCGAGAATTAATAACCGTGGTCCACCACGAATATCTGATGTACCATCAATCCCAGATTTCGATAAACCAATCACACCGCCAACACATTCATACCATCCCACAAAAATTCCACCTCCGTATCCATTTGATAGACCTCCTGGTGTTAATTTACAAGATCAAATTGGTCCTCCTATGTCTAGTCGACCAGGGTTTCACAGACCTATGCCGCCTTGGCAAAGAAGGCCGAGACCTCCACCTAACCGCAGACCAAATCCTGGACTGCCAGTTTACAAACCAACACTAATACCACCACCAGAAATATCAGATGACAAACAAGATGAATTCACCTTTAACGAAAACGAATCTCATATAGAAAACAATATTCATGATCATCATGGTGATATATTGACTTTCATAACAACTGAGACAAGTACTGAATTAAAAAATATCACAGATGATATAGAAAAAGAAAATCAGGTAACAACTATACCCGAAACTTCAACTACCACTAAAACAACTACTAGTACTAGCACTACAACAACTACAGAAACTACAACTTCAACATCAACCACAACCGAGAAACCAACTGAGAAACCTAAACCTACTCAACCAACAACACAAAAAACCACAACAGAAAATCCCAAAACTGAGAAACCTGTTAAACCTGATAAGGAAAAGAAAAAAGATCAATTTAACCTAGACAAAGATAAATTGAAAGATAAATATAAAACTGATGATAAATCTACAGAGAGGCCGGTTATAAATGAAAGTGTAGTAAATGTGGAGAATAATATGCAGCCAATATTAGAACCGTCGGTTGTTGAGACTCCAACTTCAACTATGGTATCAACTGCTTCGCCAACACCTACGGATGGGTTGATAAGTCATGCGCCACCCAGCAGTGAATCTTCCATTGTACATATTGACATTAAGACCTCGTCGATAAATACTCAACCTTTGCCAAGTAAGATGATTTTTATTATTTTATAAATAGACTCTTACTCCTTAAACAACTCTAAATTCTGCATTATAGAGTAGAGTCACTTATAAAGGTAGGATAATTTTGATGAAAAATAAAGTTTAGATAGATGCCGCAATAGTAAATTTTGGGAAACCTTGGACTTTTTAAACTCCAAATAGCGTCAAAATTAAAATTTGTTCTGTTTCAAAAGTGCTTATAATCTAATAAAAGTCAGTTCGTTGTGACCACAACACGAATCAAGAAACTCAGGTAAACTCAACTCTTTTTCGATAACAACATTTTTCAATTTAACGTTCAACGTCAATGACAGTAGCACGATTAGGCTGATAGTGTGGACTATGTTCGTTACTATATAGTGTGTAAAGTGTCTAATTCTATAATTTTATGTTGTTTATGATCAAGAGTTTAAATACCAAAATCGTTTTGGTCGTTTATTCTTCTTCCTGGTACCTGTTATTTTTGAGGACCGGGTGCTGATCGGGTTCTCGTGTGCTGCTTCAAATAACCAACATTAACAATCATTACTTTACCTTGTGTTTCATAAATGCAGAGCGGACTGTACTTCCAAGGAACCTTGCTATCAGCAAACCCCTTATTGACCACCTTTATGTTGATGTTATAAATAGGTTTTAAGTTACACACTAACTTAATATATATAGGCTAAAGCTGAATTTATAAATCCATAACTACATAATTTTGAAAAACTGCCCCATGATTTTCGGAAGTTTCTTCTATATTCAAAGTGCATTTTATATTTTTAAAAAATATTTCCCGCGAAAACGCTCACCGGTTATCATGGCCATACTCGGGACATCAACAAAAAATTTAGAAACTGATTTTCCGAGTTCAATGGTACAAAATTATTATATAGACGTGTCGTCATCATTTTGAATCATCACGTTAAACCTGTCATGGCGGGTGGCTAGATTTTGCAGTTTTATTATTTGAAAATAAATACCAATCTCACTTAGAATATTAATAAAAATATGTTTTTCATAATACAAGAATCATATATCATTAGATAAATACAATACATATTTTAGCGATTCCGCGTTCCGGTCGTGCCTAAATAATTCGAACCTCAAATTCGCAGCATCACAGGGCATACCGTACCAGCCGTACCGTCCACGTCCCGGTATAGTACTGGACGACCCCGACTTCAAACCTCACGGCTCCCGGTACCGGCCACCTGATGCCCCCGTGATCACAGCAGCTGAGACCCACTTGCCAGGATACGGGGAGATATTCGATGTTACGGTCTCGGCTATACAAGGACCGGGAGAAAAGGGTGGCTCAGGTAAATAATATAATAGTCTTTATTTCAGACATTTGTCCATATCGTGTTAGTAGAACAATGAAGTTAAACCTATGTTAGTACTTAACAACTAAAAAACAACCTTATTCTATACACAAAATTCCTTACAGTCTACTTATAACACCCCTATAGCGCGTGTGCACACCATCCCAGCTTCCCCAGAGAGAGCTGTCCAGCCTGAATGCCAGTGTACTGAGGAGGGTGTTAGTGCTGTTCACGAGCCTGCTCATCATTGAAGCAGCACGCTTGCGGATGATCGCGTAGAAATCATCTACCCGCGCTTCCGCAAACATCTCTGACGCGCTGCAGCGTCGTGGCTTCTTCAACACCGCCCTCAGCACACTGTTGTACTGATCTCGCAGGGCGCTGTATGTTCGCTGCGTATAGTGTAAATAAACGAGTACATAAGTAGCATTTGTAAAGATTTTTGTGTATCATGCTTATTTTTGCCGCCAAGCTGCATAATGTGTTTCAGTGTACACAGCGTGGTTGCCGTTGTAATTACAGGCATATCAAGCTGAATCTTAGAAGCTCTGATAGCGCCGTGGGAGCTCGACTGCACTTTCGGGGGGCTGAGTTCAAATACTCTCAGACATCAGGTTTCCTAACGATCTTTTTCGTTCACCGTCGAAGCTGATGATATTTTAATTACTTAAAGCGCACACAACTTAGGAAATTTTAAGGTGCGTTCTGGGATTCGGACTCGGCTCTCCGAAAGTGAAGTTGAGCTCCTAACCACTGCGCTATAACCGCTCAGGAAATAAAACTTACATAATTTGTCTTCCAGTTCACATAGAAAACATTAACCTCCACCACACGGACCACGACATCATAGTGTCGGCGTCTGGAGACCAGGGCTTCGTCTCCATTGATGGCAAGAGGACCTACCTGAACCTCTTCGACACTCCGACTAGCAGCATCACTCCCACCAAGGTTCAGACAGCTCACCCGACTGGTAAGATATTGTATAGAGTGATTGAGTGAATAGATAAATATACTACGACAATACACACATCGCTATATAGTCCCAAAGAAAGCTTGTGTTATGGGTACTAAGATAACTGATGAATAATTTTATAAATAACTAGCGTACCCAGCCCGCTTCGCCGGGCTAGATTTTGCATTATTTTATTTAAACAATAAACTTACATCATTAAATTTTTAATTTAAGTCTCATAATATATTAAATCATTTATTTCTCTCCCTATTCATTCTCTTCTATTCTCTTCTCGAGCGGGTAAAGATCATTATCTACACCCATGTACACCCACCAATAGAATATCATCATAGTAAATAAAAGCTGTATTTGACAGTTAGACAGTTCAAAAATAGGAGTGCTCCGATCGTCACCAAACTTTACAGGATTACTCGCCAGGTCAATCCGGAGATTCCCTGAAAGTTTCATTGAAATCGGTCCAGCCGTTTCGGAGCCTATACGGAACATACCCACAAACTTTATCTTTTTTATATATAGATATACCTACTTATAACATATAGATAAACATCCAGGAAAAACTTTCATGTTCATCACTCAAACATTGTCCACTTGTGGGATTCGAACCTACGGCCTTGGACTGAAAGCAGGGTCGCTGTCCACTGCGACAATCGTCCGTCAATGATTAAAATAATAAATGTGAAAACACGGTTATCTTATAAACAAGACGGAATAGGCATCTTCTAGGCGTTCCATTTTAAGCCACATCTACACTTTCCATCAGGTGAGGTGGTCAAGCGCTGGTAAATTACCAATAAAAAAAACAATAAATACTCTATCAACCATAAAAAATGGGTGAGCCGTCACGACGCCTGGCCGATGTGAAACGTCGAAATTGGTTTTTATAAGTCACTAGCGGACCCCTCCGCATCTGTCGGGCCCGCATTTGTGAATCGAAACCCATCCAGGGTGCCAACCCAACGTATACCAAAAAATTCATTCAAATCGGTCCAGCCGTCTAGGAGAAGTTCAGTGACATACACCCGCACACAAGAAAGCCCTACTAATATTATAAATGTCAATGTAAGTTTGTTTGTTACGCTTTCACACAAAAACTGCTTAACCGATCCTCATGATACTTTGTACACATATTCTTGGAAATGTTAGAAGTAATATAGGATACTTTTTATCCCGACAGTAACTCCGACAAATTATAACCGATTTAAATAATTATTTTTGTACTATAGAGGTTATAATATGTGTTTAATTTTGCCCAAACTGTGGTTGGAGATAGAGGACAGTCACAGATCTCCTCAGCGGACAACAGCAAACCCCTTATTTAAGGCTTAGCCATACTAAATACTTTAATTTTTTTCAGATCTACAACTAAATTTAATGCAAACATCAATAAACAAAATCAAACGCAGACGAAGTCGCGGGCAACGGCTAGTATATATATAAGTTATACGCATAAAAGAACTGATTACAACAGGAATCAGATGTAGCATAATGAAAAGATAAATAACTAGGTACAATCAGGCTGTGATTTTGCTTTTTCTGTAGGAGGCTGCACAGTTTCACTTCCTGAATTATCGCTGACGGACATATTTTTTTGTTAAAATAGTTAATAATAGTTTTTTAAGTAAAGACAGGCTATCCTCACATGCGTAACATAGTAAACAATACTGAGTGCACTATACACACTGCTACGTATGGACTACGTATAGTAGGTACATAAGTCAAAAGTCAAAGTCAAATATTTCTTTATTCAAATAGGCACATAGATGGCACTTAGTGATGTAGTGATGGCGATAACTACAATCGTAAACTTAAAACTAAAGCTCCGAAGGTTCCAAACGCGCCCTGGTCTATGAAGAAGCCAACTACAAACTTAGCCGGGTGTTCTTTTTCTTATCACCATCTCACATTGTCATTAGTCATAGAGCGTCGCTACGGCATGTATCGCCATGCAAATAATCATGTTTACCCTCGCCTATAGATGTTTCACATTAAAAATTCTCAGTATCAGCACATAGGTTAGGAAATTAACTAATAAATAAATCTCTCGAGTCTCCAACAATGAGAAGGAGTTAAGGCCGTAGTCCACCACGCTGGCCCAGTGCGGATATGTGGACACGACACACCTTTGAGAACATTTTGGCGAACTCTCAGGCATGATGTTTTCCTTCACCGTTGAAGCAAGTGATATTTTAATTGCTTAAAAGTTAAAACGCACATAACTTAGAAAAGTTAGAGGTGCGTACTGGGATACGAACTCGGCCCCCCGAGAGTGAAATCGAAGTCCTACCCTCTGGTCTATCATCGCTCATACATTCGCATTCAAAATATAGTTATTTAAGTTTTTTTTTTTTTTTGCAGCATCCCCACATTCAACCCTCGGGCCCTCGCTGGGCACGGGAGTGGCGATACCGGCAGACGACCTCCCGCTGCCACCACCGCAGCGACAGCCCACCCCACGCCCACTCCCACGCCCGCACTCCCACGCCGGGCAACGGCCGCACACTTACCGGCGACCGCAGCCCACTGTCAGGTAACCGAGCTAGCTGACTACACTGAGCAACTATTTTTTAACAAATTACCAAATGAAATCTTCGAGATGTCTCTCAATAAGTTCAAAGTTTATATATAACGTAAGCTTACAGAAACATCCTATTATAATATTAAGGATTACTTAAACGATAAAAAAGCTTTAGTGTGAAATGCTCTAGCTTCATAGCTTAATATAAATTCACTGTGAGATGGTGATAACGTGACTGTCAACTGGTAAATGGAATTCAGAGACTAACCGTCTGTTCGAGAAACACTACTAAAGTGGAGTGGTTTTTGGTGCTTCTAAATAAGTCGTGTACACGGCTTCTGTATATTCTTAATTCTGTGCCCCCCGGATCGTATCATAAAAAAATCAGAATTTATAAATATGCAAATGTATAAATGATATTTACCTAAATTTAAACGATGTAGTAAAACACATTTAAACAATCGTGGTTACTACACGATTGATGAATTCCGCTGTCATATCTCACAAAACAGAAAAATTCTAAAGATTGTTAAACTATAAAATGATGTTGGAAACGAGCAATCTGCTGAGTGTCTTGCCGACTCTTTTCAGTGGAATCTGCCTTCGGAACCGCTGGTAGAGTCACTACGAACAGACTGACTTGACGTTTCGAATGTGCCTATAAACTATGCCTACTCAAAATAAATGAATTTTGAATTTGAATTAAACTAGATATTTCTATAGCGTTCTCAGACTTTAACAAAATTCATAATTTTATTAATTTTATTAGTGTTTTTAGCGGTAAAAACATTAATAAAAATAATAAAATTATAAAAAAAAAGCAATGTGTCATCTCTTGTTTCAAACGTGTCTCATTGTAATATGGACCTTTGAAAAAGTAGATCGAAACTGCGTCGTTTCCTACTAGATGACGTTACAGTCGCTATAAGATTGATGTAAAAGGCATATATACTAATTTCGGCATCTACGGTACGAGAGCCGTAGCTTAATTGGAAAAAGGGCTCAGGCCGCGATTGCCAGAGAGTCGCAGGTTCAAATCCTGTCAGTTCCGAAATTATTTTTATATGTTAATGCAATGTTTGTTTTGTTTCAGAATCGATACATGCATCGTCGGAGATGATTCAACTTGCGATCAAGCTCAAAACGAAAAGTGTAGGACCGAAGCAGGTAATTTCTCCTTAGATTTCTTGTAGTACTTTTAAACCCCGACGCAAAAACGAGGTGTTATTAGTTTGACGTGTCTGTGTGTGTCTGTCTGTGGCATCGTAGCTCTTGAACGGATGAACCGATTTCGATTTTGTTTTTTAAGTCGAATCAGTTGGAAGTGTACTTAGCTATGTTTGATGAAAATCGGTCCAAGATGGCGCCGCCACATAATGACGGGTTACATATTTATTCACAACTCCCTCAATATGGGTATCAAATCCAAAGGGCTTGACTAGTAGAATAATGAATGAATGAATATGTAAATATATTTCAGTTTAATTGTAAATATATTATTATTATTAATATTAATTATATATTATTATTATATTTTATTTCAGTTTATTTGCAAATATTTTAACATGAATAATCTGGCATTCCAATTTTGAAATTTCGTTTATCAAATTTTTGTCCTATTTGTAATGTAAATAAAAATATACGTCATGTTTTTTTGTTAGTTAAGCTTTGCCTGTAACCCTTCAAAATTTCAAGAACAAATATAAAGTTGTGCATTATATTTGTACTTGAAACAAAAGGATTATAATAGTTATAGTTTTAACAATTTTTATCTTATTATATATCTCTTATTATTGGAATTTGGAAAATCTTTTCCAGGAATCTCCAGCTGCCAATGTCGTCCCGGATACGCCAGGAGGGTCCACAGGGACCCCTGCAGAAGGGTTGTGTCTCTGATTATGAATTTGAGGGTCGACAAAATTTATGATAGAAAGGTTTGTTTTATTTCATTCTTATTCTATTTTTCAAGTATATCTTGTAAAGCACCTGTGGCGACTAGTTATTAATAGAAATGTTTTTTCTTTTAATTAAAACATGCAATTTCAAAATAGTAAAACTACCTGATGGTGACGTCTATAATCAGAGTAAAAGGTAAAATTATTATTGTCAACTGTTGGATAGAAAAAGGCGTTACTTTGCGGAATAATATATTATGAAAAATAAATAATTTGCTATACTACGCGAAAAGAAGGATAACCTGTGTTATGTAATTTATAATTTCTTCGATCCTTATACTCCACACCAAACGGATCCTCGGCAATGTACCCTCTACGCACGTTTCGCTCCGACACCGGAGCATCCTCAGGAGATGTTGACTTTACAATTAATAATTTGGTAATTGTAAAGTCAACATCTGAGGATGCTCCGGATTGGCGCAGTGGGCAGCGACCCTGCTTTCTGAGTCCAAGGCCGTGGGTTCGATTCCCACAACTGGAAAATGTTTGTGTGATGAACATTCATGTTTTTCAGTGTCTGGATGTTTATATGTATATTAAAAGTATTTATGTATGTTATTCATAAAAATATTTAACAGTCATCTTAGTACCCATAACACAAGCTTCGCTTACTTTGGGGCTGGATGGCGATGTGTGCATTGTCGTAGTATATTTGGTTGAAACGCGATCATTTTTTTTTTTAGTACTACTCATCATATTTTGTATGTAGCTTTTAAAATACTTCATCATCATCACCATCATCACATCAACCGATAGACGTCCACTGCTGGACATAGGTCTTTTGTAGGGAGTTCCAAGTTCCACGATTCTGAGCCGCTTGGATCCAACGGCTACCTGCGACGCGCTTAATGTCGTCTGTCCACCTCGTTGGGGGTCGACCAACGCTGCGCTTACCAGTACGGGGCTGCCATTCCAGCACCTTGGGACCCCAACGTCCATCCTTTCTCCGAACTATGTGCCCGGCCCATTGCCACTTAAGCTTCGCGACTCGTTGAGCTATGTCGGTAACTTTGGTTCTTCTACGAATCTCCACATTTCTGATTCGATCGCGTAGAGATACTCCGAGCATAGCTCTCTCCATCGCCCGCTGAGTGACTCTAAGCCTTCTTATGAGGCCCATAGTTAACGACCATGTTTCAGAGCCATAGGTCATCACTGGCAACACGCACTGTTCGAAGACTTTCGTCTTCAGGCACTGAGGGATTTCTGACGAAAAGATGGCACGGAGTTTCCCGAACGCTGCCCATCCGAGTTGGATTCGGCGGTTCACCTCCTTCTCGAAATTGGACCTACCTAACTGGATCGTGTGTCCTAGGTATACGTATTCGTCAACAATTTCGAGTGCAGTGTTCTCAACGATTACTGGTTGAAGCGGAACATGAGCATTAGACATAATCTTCGTCTTGCTCATGTTCATTCGTAGGCCAACCTGTTGAGAAGCTCTGCTGAGGCCATCGAGCATCGTATTTAGGTCTCCCAGAGTCTCTGCCATTATGACTACATCGTCGGCAAACCGAAGTTGAGTGATGTACTCGCCGTTAATGTTGATGCCAAGTCCGTTCCATTCCAGAAGCTTAAAGACGTCCTCCAACGCAGCGGTAAATAGTTTCGGGGAGATAACATCTCCCTGTCGCACGCCTCGCTGCAATTGGATTGGTCTCGTAGTCTGATCCTGTATACGAACTGACATAGTGGCGTTTTTGTACAAACACTGCAACACTTGGATATACCGGTAGTCAATTCGGCATCTCTGCAGTGACCTAAACACAGCCCAAGTTTCCACCGAATCAAAGGCTTTTTCATAGTCCACAAACGCTAAGCAAAGTGGCCGGTTATACTCTTCAGTCTTCTGTATAACCTGCCGCAGCGTATGAATGTGGTCTATGGTACTAAAGCCCTTACGGAAACCGGCTTGTTCGGGAGGCTGGAAGTCATCAAACCTACGAGCGAGACGATTCGTAATGACTCTCGAAAACAGCTTGTAGATATGACTCAGCAGCGAGATGGGTCTGTAATTCTTCAACAAGGTATTATCACCTTTTTTGAAGAACAGAACCACCACACTCCTGTGCCATGCCTCTGGCGTTGTGCCTTGGTGAATAACGGAATCAAACAATCGCTGAAGGACTTTCAGTATCGGTTTTCCACCTGCCTTCAGGAGTTCTGCCGTTATTCCGTCATCACCCGGCGCCTTGCCATTTTTAAGCTGCTTGAGAGCCACACTAATCTCGTATAGGCTGACGTCTGGGATATCTTCGGTATAATGTCGAGTTAATTTGGCTCTAGGATCCTTAGCCAAATCTTCAACAGGCGTCTGTACTGTGGTGTACAACTGTCCATAAAAGTTCTCAACCTCACCCAAGATCTCAGGTTTGGAAGAGACAAGACTACCATTATTGGTCTTCAGTCGCATCAACTGGCTCTGACCGATAGACAGATCTCTAGCGAACACTTTAGAGCCTCTGTTTTGCTCGATGGCATTTTTAATACGCTCTGTATTGAAGTGCCGCATATCACGAGTCTGTGATTTAGAGATCTGCCTATTAATCCGCCGGTAAGCGGACGCGTCTGCTATAGACTGTAGTCTCATCTCTTGCCTCTCCGTCATAAGCTTGAGTGTATTGGTTGAGAACCTATTGGCCTTGTTTCTACGGTGGGCCTTGTAGAATTTGGACCCGACTGTTTGGACAGTTTCCACCAGCCTGTTGTTCAAATCGTCCACAGTGTCGCAATCTGCTAGGCAACCGAACCGGTTCTGTAGTTCTAGTTGAAAGCTCTCGGGGTTTTGAATATGGGCACGAGTAGGCCGGAGTGTAGACTTCACCAGTCTGACTCTTTCAAGTTGAACGTTTATACTCAATGTGCCTCTTACCATACGGTGATCACTTCCGGTTTTAACCCTGTTGATCACAGAGACATCATTGAATACATGCCGTTTGGTCGACATGATGAAGTCGATCTCGTTTCTCGTGGAACCATCGGGGCTTATCCAGGTCCATTTCCTGTGTGGCCGCTTCTTGAAGAAGGAGTTCATCATATAAAGGCCCTCCTTCTCCATGAAGTCAGCCAACATTTGACCCCTGTGGTTCCGTTGCCCATACCCAAATTGCCCCACCCTCAACTCTGAACCAGTTCGCTCGCCAAGCTTCGCGTTGAAATCCCCCATCACAATATTGTAGTAGGTGTTCGAGGCATGTATGGCTTTTGAAATGTCCTCATACAAAACCTCTACATCCTCGTCTGGGTGTGCCGAAGTCGGCGCGTATACCTGTATGACCTTCAACGAATACCGTTTGGTAATTCTGAGTATAAGGTATGCTACCCTGCTCGACACACTTTCGACTTTTACAACATTGTTGACGAGAGACTTGTGGACGATAAACCCGACACCACCCTGTGACTGTTGGTCACCCTCCCGGTAGTAAAACAAGTTGCCGGATTCCAAGATTATCGAGTCCTCCCCCTCTCGCCGGACTTCAGACAATCCTATAATATCCCAGCGCAACTTGCTCACCACTTCTTCCAGCTCAATCACCTTTCCATCGGTCCTCAACGTGCGTGCGTTGTATGTTGCCAGGTCAAGTCGTCGGGGTTGGCAGCGGAATCTCTGCCGGAGATTCTTAACACCCCTTGCCCCGCCGTTACCATAACCGCTGCCAGAGCCAGGAATAGCGGGGCCGCCGGGAACTAGGGGCTGTGGTTTTTTTCTCCTTCCCATTAAAGATATGCCCGATAATGACCACGCTGGGCAGGCGGGTTGGTCATCGCAGGGCTAGACTGATCGCCCCGGCGTCGCTGCTGCCCGACACCGGTCTGTGCCATTTGTTCAGCCTAGCCAATTCGAAGTGGTTATACCGCCACTTGTCGGTCGCCAGAGCCTCGTCGGTTAAACGGCAGGGTGCACCACGTGCAGGTGAGGTTGGCAATTTGGGAGGCTGACTGGTACTAGCCACACCCACTTACACCCCTCGCTCGCGCTGAACGATGAATACCGGTGTACGGATAAACCTTATTGGGTTTTTGTTACGCCGTAACAGATGAAATTATTATGTTAACATAAAAATGTATAATCTCCATTATTATTTATTCATTTTATTTCGGTCTACATTCGTACATTTTAAAAGTTGACATTTTGTTTGTTGCATTTAGACGGCCGAGGGGCGCAGTGGGCAGCGACTCTGCTTTCTGAGTCCAAGGTCGTGGGTTCGATTCCCATAACTGGAAAATGTTTGTGTTGAACATGAATGTTTTTCAGTGTCTGGATGTTTATCTGTATATTATAAGTATTTATGCATTATATTCATAAAAAAATATTCATCAGCTATCACAGTACCCATAACACAAGCTACGCTTACTTTGGGGGCTAGATGGCGATGTGTGTATTGTCGTAGTATATTTATTTATTTATTTATTGTGTGGCACTTCAAGTAATCAAAAACTTTATTTTCTCAGGTGGTTTGGGACGCCAAATTGGCTGACAAAGAATCGGATCCATACCAACAAATGAGCTATGAAGCAGTCAGAGCGGTAAATTTACTATATTTCTTCAATTTAACAATCATCATCATTACCAACCAGTTGCGAGCACCATCCAGTTTTTGATCTAGGTGTTCTTGAAAAATCTAAAAATAATGCCCCTATTAGGGTAGACAATGCTTTAGTGCATGTAGAAAGTGCATGTCAGTAGGTCACACATGTCTTTAATGCAAGTTTAGTACCTCTCGTATACAGGTCGCAAGTGTCTTTTATGCAAGTTTAGTACCTCTCGTTTACAGGTCGCAAGTGTCTTTTATAAAAGTTTAGTACGTCTCGTATACAGTTCGCAAGTGTCTTTTATGCAAGTTTAGTACGTCTCGTATACAAGGTGCAAGTGTCTTTTATGCAAGTTTAGTACGTCTCGTATACAAGATGCAAGTGTCTTTTATGCAAGTTTTGTACCTATCGTTTACAGGTCGCAAGTGTCTTTTATGCAAGTTTAGTACGTCCCGTATACAGTTCGCAAGTGTCTTTTATGCAAGTTTAGTACGTCTCGTATACAAGGTGCAAATGTCTTTTATGCAAGTTTAGTACGTCTCGTATACAAGGTGCAAGTGTCTTTTATGCAAGTTTCGTGCGTGTCGTATACAGTTCGCAAGTGTCTTTTATGCAAGTTTAGTACGTCTCGTATACAAGGTGCAAATGTCTTTTATGCAAGTTTAGTACCTCTCGTATACAAGTTGCAAATGTTTTTTATGCAAGTTTATTACGTCCCTTATAAAGTTAGCAAATGTCTTTTAGTCAAGTTTAGTACCACTCGTATACAAGTTGCTAATGTATTTTATGCAAGTTTATTACGTCCCTTATAAAGTTAGCAAATGTCTTTTAGTCAAGTTTAGTACCTCTCGTATACAGGTAGCAAGTGTCTTTTATGCAAGTTTAGTACCTCTAGTATACAGTTCGCAAGTGTCTTTTATGCAAGTTTAGTACCTCCCGTATACAAGGTGCAAGTGTCTTTTATGCAAGTTTAGTACCTCTCGTATACAAGTTGCAAATGTATTTTATGCAAGTTTAGTACGTCTCGTATACAGGTCGCAAGTGTCTTTTATGCAAGTTCATTACGTCCCGTATAAAGTTCGCAAATATCTTTTAGTCAAGTTTAGTACCTCTCGTATACAGGTCGCAAGTGTCTATTATGCAAGTTTAGTACCTCTAGTATACAGTTCGAAGGTGTCTTTTATGCAAGTTTAGTACGTCTCGTATACAAGGTGCAAGTGTCTTTTATGCAAGTTTAGTACGTCTCGTATACAAGGTGCAAATGTGTTTTATGCAAGTTTCGTGCGTCTCGTATACAGTTCGCAAGGGTCTTTTATGCAAGTTTAGTACCTCTCGTATACAAGTTGCAAATGTATTTTATGCAAGTTTATTACGTCCCTTATAAAGTTAGCAAATGTCTTTTAGTCAAGTTAAGAACCACTCGTATACAGGTCGCAAGTGTCTTTAATGCAAGTTTAGTACCTCTAGTATGCAGGTCGCAAGTGTCTTTTATGCAAGTTTAGTACCTCTAGTATACAGTTCGCAAGTGTCTTTTATGCAAGTTTAGTACGTCTCGTATACAAGGTGCAAATGTGTTTTATGCAAGTTTAGTGCGTCTCGTATACAGGTCGCAAGTGTCTTTTATGCAAGTTTAGTACCTCTCGTTTACAGGTCGCAAGTGTCTTTTATAAAAGTTTAGTACGTCTCGTATACAGTTCGCAAGTGTCTTTTATGCAAGTTTAGTACGTCTCGTATACAAGGTGCAAGTGTCTTTTATGCAAGTTTAGTACGTCTCGTATACAAGATGCAAGTGTCTTTTATGCAAGTTTTGTACCTATCGTTTACAGGTCGCAAGTGTCTTTTATGCAAGTTTAGTACGTCCCGTATACAGTTCGCAAGTGTCTTTTATGCAAGTTTAGTACGTCTCGTATACAAGGTGCAAATGTCTTTTATGCAAGTTTAGTACGTCTCGTATACAAGGTGCAAGTGTCTTTTATGCAAGTTTCGTGCGTGTCGTATACAGTTCGCAAGTGTCTATTATGCAAGTTTAGTACCTCTCGTATACAAGTTGCAAATGTTTTTTATGCAAGTTTATTACGTCCCTTATAAAGTTAGCAAATGTCTTTTAGTCAAGTTTAGTACCACTCGTATACAAGTTGCTAATGTATTTTATGCAAGTTTATTACGTCCCTTATAAAGTTAGCAAATGTCTTTTAGTCAAGTTTAGTACCTCTCGTATACAGGTAGCAAATGTCTTTTATGCAAGTTTAGTACCTCTAGTATACAGTTCGCAAGTGTCTTTTATGCAAGTTTAGTACCTCTCGTATACAAGGTGCAAGTGTCTTTTATGCAAGTTTAGTACCTCTCGTATACAAGTTGCAAATGTATTTTATGCAAGTTTAGTACGTCTCGTATACAGGTCGCAAGTGTCTTTTATGCAAGTTCATTACGTCCCGTATAAAGTTCGCAAATATCTTTTAGTCAAGTTTAGTACCTCTCGTATACAGGTCGCAAGTGTCTATTATGCAAGTTTAGTACCTCTAGTATACAGTTCGAAGGTGTCTTTTATGCAAGTTTAGTACGTCTCGTATACAAGGTGCAAGTGTCTTTTATGCAAGTTTAGTACGTCTCGTATACAAGGTGCAAATGTCTTTTATGCAAGTTAAGTACCTCTCGTATACAGTTCGCAAGTGTCTTTTATGCAAGTTTAGTACGTCTCGTATACAAGGTGCAAATGTCTTTTATGCAAGTTTAGTACCTCTCGTTTACGGGTCGCAAGTGTCTTTTATGCAGGTTTAGTACCTCTCATATACAGGTCGCAAGTGTCTTTTAGTCAAGTTAAGTACCTCTCGTATACAGTTCGCAAGTGTCTTTTATGCAAGTTTAGTACGTTGCATATACAAGGTGCAAATGTCTTTTATGCAAGTTCAGTACATTTTGTTTAATGTTCGCAAGTGTCTTTAATGCAAGTTTAGTACCTCTCGTTTACAGGTCGCAAGTGTCTTTTATGCAAGTTTAGTACGTCCCGTATACAGTTCGCAAGTGTCTTTTATGCAAGTTTAGTACGTCTCGTATACAAGGTGCAAATGTCTTTTATGCAAGTTTAGTACCTCTCGTTTACAGGTCGCAAGTGTCTTTTATGCAAGTTTTGTACCTATCGTTTACAGGTCGCAAGTGTCTTTTATGCAAGTTAAGTACCTCTCGTATACAGTTCGCAAGTGTCTTTTATGCAAGTTTAGTACGTCTCGTATACAAGGTGCAAATGTCTTTTATGCAAGTTTAGTACCTCTCGTTTACAGGTCGCAAGTGTCTTTTATGCAGGTTTAGTACCTCTCGTATACAGGTCGCAAGTGTCTTTTAGTCAAGTTTAATACGTTGCATATACAAGGTGCAAATGTCTTTTATGCAAGTTCAGTACATTTTTTTTAATGTTCGCAAGTGTCTTTTATGCAAGTTTAGTACCTCTCGTTTACAGGTCGCAAGTGTCTTTTATGCAAGTTTAGTACCTCTCGTTTACAGGTCGCAAGTGTCTTTTATAAAAGTTTAGTACGTCTCGTATACAGTTCGAAAGTGTCTTTTATGCAAGTTTAGTACGTCTCGTATACAGTTCGCAAGTGTCTTTTATGCCAGTTTAGTACGTCTCGTATACAAGGTGCAAGTTTAGTACGTCTCGTATACAAGGTGCAAATGTCTTTTATGCAAGTTTAGTACCTCTCGTTTACAGGTCGCAAGTGTCTTTTATGCAGGTTTAGTACCTCTCGTATACAGGTCGCAAGTGTCTTTTAGTCAAGTTTAATACGTTGCATATACAAGGTGCAAATGTCTTTTATGCAAGTTCAGTACATTTTTTTTAATGTTCGCAAGTGTCTTTTATGCAAGTTTAGTACCTCTCGTTTACAGGTCGCAAGTGTCTTTTATGCAAGTTTAGTACCTCTCGTTTACAGGTCGCAAGTGTCTTTTATAAAAGTTTAGTACGTCTCGTATACAGTTCGAAAGTGTCTTTTATGCAAGTTTAGTACGTCTCGTATACAAGGTGCAAGTTTAGTACGTCTCGTATACAAGGTGCAAGTTTAGTACGTCTCGTATACAAGATGCAAGTATCTTTTATGCAAGTTTTGTACCTATCGTTTACAGGTCGCAAGTGTCTTTTATGCAAGTTAAGTACCTCTCGTATACAGTTCGCAAGTGTCTTTTAGTCAAGTTTAATACGTTGCGTATACAAAGTGCAAATGTCTTTTATGCAAGTTCAGTACCTCTTGTATAAAGTTCGCAAGTGTCTTTTATGCAAGTTTAGTACCTTTCGTATACAGGTTGCAAGTGTATTTTATGCAAGTTTAGTACCTCTTGTTTATAGGTCGCAAGTGTCTTTTATGCAAGTTCAGTGCGTCTCGTATACAAAGTCGGACCCCAAAAACTATGTGCTATTTCAGTTCTCCGTGCTTTGTGCCCCGCCCATTGCATCTTTAGCTTCGCAACTCGTTGTGCTATGTCGGTAACTCTGGTTCTTTTACGTCCACACATTCTGATCATCATTCATTTGATCTCCACATTTCTGATTTGAACACGTAGAGATATTCCGAGCATAACTCTCACCATTGCCCGCAGAGTGACTCTGAGCCTTCTTATTAGGCGTACAGTAACTAACAATTATTTAAATAAATTCGCAGATCGACTCAGCATTCTCGATGACTCCATTCTCGGATGACTTCGTGAGTGGATCAGTCAACTCGATCCACAAGGGAGACGAGGACCATAAAGGCGTTTACGTCAACTATACTGTTTTGGTGAGTTATAACAGCGTTAGAAGAATCATTTTTATTCACACAAGGTATTTTTTTTTAATATACGTGTGATATATCAGTAGTGCGCACCACGGGATAATAACGTCTACCATTTTCTCGTTGTATTTGTATGATATTAGACGGGAAAATGGGTAGATATACGTATAATCTCGTGGTGCGAATGTATGCCCTAATTTAGTTTATATCGTATGTAAGTGGCAGTGTGCATTGAAAAACTCTAGATGGCGCCACAAAGATCCCGCATCGTACTATCGAAGTGTTCACAACAAGATGACCATATATACAACTTCCGAATCATGAAACTTTGTACAAATATTCCTGAAGGTATTAGAAGTAATATAGAATGCTTTTTATCCCGAAATTAAGCTCAGTTCTCTTTGGAGAGGAGACAAAAGTGTTTGACGATTTTACACTAGGCTTAGCTATCCTAAATACATAAAGTGCTGCCACATTTATGAGGCACATGTCTTTCGAAAAACAAAAACAAAAGCGTACGAAGTCGCGGGCAACAGCCAGTACAATATAAAGATAAACACTCAGACACTGAAAAACATTTATGTTCATCACACAGACATTTTCCAGTTGTGGGAACCCCACGCTGCCCACTGCGCCAATCGGCCGTCAAAAAGTATTTCTGTAACTCCAGATGCAAGAAACCCCGGAGACCCTGCGCGCCGCCGTGGCCACGGACATACAGAAGCACATCCTGGGAGTCATCCGGCGGCGGTCCAACAACATCGGCGCCTCCGCGCTGTGGGTGGACTCCCCCGCGGGCAGCGTGCTCCCACTAGTGGGTGAGTGACGTCAGTACAGGTCGGGCAGCAAGCACGTTGTGACGTTCTTTTATTCCACTACAGGTTAGCCCTTGACTTCAATCTCAAGTAGTAGGAAAGGATGATTGCATGTTAGTGTTAATGTTATGTTAAATTGATCCTATGTGGTGGGACTAAAGCGTTTTGAGACCAGTCATATTTTAAAGAAAGTGGACCGTATTGAGGCGATAAAAGAATGATTGATAAAGATTAGGAGAAACACGTGAAGGACAATTAATCTGGAAAAGGAAGGAACTCACGGTACCTCTTCTAGAATCCAGCGTGTAACTTATTTCACTTACACACAATAAAGTTCACCAACTCAATAACTTACTCAATAAGGCGTTATGCTAAACGATATTAATGTATATAAATTTGTAACTTATATGGGCATGTTTTTTGATCGCTCGATGGAGGTCGAGTCTTTGTTCACAAATTTGCTAACCCCAAGGGAAGGGTAGGAAGGAAACAAAGATAGGAGTGTTGTGTGTATATATAATTTGGACTGTATTAATGTTAGGCATTGAAATTAAACTTATTGCTGGTTTACTAGGATTTATTTTGTTACAAAGTTTAGTAAATGCACTGAGACCGCCAATGCGTGAATGATGGCGTGGGCCACGTAAGTCGAGCTCGCGGGTCGCGGGTCGCGGACCGGTTTCGATGCATACTAGTGGGCATCGAACAAGGAGTTTTAATGAGAGGGAAAGAGAAAGTGTTTAATTAGTCATTTTCAATAGAAGCGTTTTGTTTCGGCACATATTTTGACTGCCATATTAAAATCGTGTCTCCTATTATTACCACTATGTGTTAATTGCAACCGATGTTTTGTATATTTGCACGCCAGCTAATGGCAATACAATATGACATCGTATTCGATATTTAAATGACATCTATGTAAACGTGTGTATTATGCAAATAAAGATCTATCTATCTAAGATGGTCAGTCTAAGCCGGCTAACCTGTTGGGGAGTATGGTATTCATACCTAATTTGTTTCTACACGACGCACCGGAACAGTAAATCCTTTAGCGGCAAGTCATCAAAAATAAACAAAGCGAAATCTCAAAAGTTTGTCCACAAAATGACAAGAGAGATAACTGTACGCAGTTTTCGTACAAAATACGCGGTGACAACCAAAATGTCAGCTGTGGTCACTGTTGAGGTCAAACGTGTCGCGGATTATTATTCTACCATACAAAGGCTACGGTCCTAGACAATATTAAAACGAAAATCATTGCAACATATTTTCCTTTCAGGTAACTTTTATATAAAAATAAAAGATATACGTTATTTAAAATTATAATGATTTCTGTGTAACGATTATTAGGCTGCCAGTTCTAGGGCTAACTGGGGACGCCTTGTGGCCTACAAAGCCACTTGGAAAAAATCCGACGTTCAAAATTCAAAATTCATTTATTTCAAGTAGGCCTAATACAAGCACTTTTGAAACGTCAAGTCTGTCCGTGTGTAGTGACTCTACCACCGGTTCGGAAGGCAGATTCTACCGAGAAGAAGCCGGCAAGAAACTCAGCAGTTGCTCTTTTCCAACATCAAAAATTTACATTTTAACATTCATTTTTCTACCTTGTGAGAGATGAAAGCGGAGCCGGATGCTTCCAAGCAACCTTGTCATTAAGAAACTCATCAATTGTATAATAACCTCGCTGTAATAAATGTTTTAACATATTCTTTAAACTTATGCATTGGTAGGTCCAAAATTACTTTAGGAATCATATTATAAAAGCGTATACTCAATCCCACAAATGACTTCTGCACCTTTCGCAGACTATATGCAGATGTCACAAATTTATGACCATTTCTTGTAAGTCCACTGTTTATATTCACTTTTTGTTTATAAAGACTAATATGTTGTCTCACAAATACTATATTGTTATAAAATTCTCTATCCTTGCATTATTAGCTTTTCAAAGGAAACAAACAGTACCAATACAAATAAAAGCCTAATATAATATCCTATAGTTGTAAAAATGTAATAGGCCCGTTTTGACATTTGTGCAAGACCATAGAATGTAACTTGGAACGAAACTGAAAGAAACAATAAAATAAAATAAAATTACATACAGTGTTTTAAAAAATACGTAAATTTTTTTGGGACGTTAAATAATATGAAAGAATATATCGCGAGTATTCTTTTTGCGCTTACTTTATAGTAGCATGAAATTTATAATTCTTGCGAAACGTTCCGAAAACAGTTACGTTCTCAGTCTTTTTTTTTTTATACTAGAGCTGTAACCATTTTTTTACTGAATATCGAAATTAAATATTGTGTTATCTTTACTGCAAAGAATCAGCTTGGTTCTCAAAATGGGTTCTAAATAATGACTCTGAGTTGATGTATCTGACCAAGCGGCACATGACTGAAGCGTCCCCGCGCGCACTGCGCAGTTTTTCGTTCCTCATCTTGTAAAGTTGACTGTGCGCTCGTTTAAGTTTGATATATATTGTTTACTATTACGTTAATTATGGCTCTTCTATTTTGGACATTAATTTAAACAAAGTGATTTGACTCGATTTTTGTGTTTGTTGTTATATAGTACTAACTCTGTTTCAACATGTTGAAAAGTGGACGTATAATCAACAGCCAGTCACGCGTATTGGTTGTGAAGTTAAAGGAATACTTTGAACGAACGACCACTTTACTATACATAATAATATCAATCAAGTACTGATACAAACTTGAATTGATTTATCGTGAATATCGAGTCCCGAGTCTTATGGTTCCATAACTAGTTACGTCGCGATGACAAATGTCAAAGCGGGCCTATTACATTTTTACGACTATAATATATATATCGAGCCTTTACCGCCGAATTAGCGTATCCGATATCTCAAAAATTTTAGAAAAGTAGGTTTATTTGTATACTGGCTGTCCTTCGCAACTTCGTCCGCATATAAGTCAAAGTTAAAAGATAGGCATATGCTGTCGCGGACTTTTTTTTAGAACTTTTAAAGGGAAACAACGTTGTCATATATGACTTTATCAAAACTTTAACCGTTTACGAAGCGCAAAAAATATTTAAAAAAAACCCCGATTTTGTGACATTCTTCATTGGTGTTATGCTTTTGGTATTAGCGTGATGATCCTTCTTCGATAAATGGGCTTATCTAACGCTGCAATAATTGTTCACATCAAACCAGTAGTTCCTGAGAACATCGCAAGTAAACAAACAAACAAACACTTCAGCTTTATAATTTTAGTGTAAGATGTAAATAAAGTTTCTTTTGTAATAAATTTTTATGTCGGTTACGCTGATTCGGCGCTAAAGACTCGATATAATCACTGACGCTACAATTTTCTTTACAGATTTGGACGAATGCTCTAACTCTGAGCTGAACGATTGCCACACGCTCGCTATTTGCACCAACACTTGGGGTGCTTTTAGGTGAGTGTGCTAAAAAAATAGAGAATGGTAGACCAGGTATTAACTTTAAGACTAGCAATGTTCAGAATAGCACTTAGATCTTTCATTAATTAATAGTATTATTGAAGCTACATACCTAGTTTCTTAGCAGTAAGTATTTATGATTTTTGTAAGAGGTATAATTAAAGCCCACCAACCTGCATTTGAGCAGTGTTATGGGTCTGTTTTCAATCACTGTTATCGTGAACAACATAATAAATTTTAAACTAACGTTTTTACAGGTGCGTGTGCCCGGATACTACACTAGACACCGCGACTGTCGCACACAGATCGGGCCGCGACTGTCGCGCATGCGCCGCTTCGCATTGCAGCGAACGAGGCGTTTGCCGTTACGCGAACGGACAGCCTTATTGCACGTAAGTTTATAATTTAATACGAGTGGTAGAATAGGTACGTATTTAATTTGAACCTCCTAGTATAGCTTTTCACCCGTGGCTCGGAAGGCTATTTATCGTGAGAGCAGCACTGAAAGCTGTCTTTAAGCTTGATTTACACAAAAAATATTTACTTTTTAGTTGGTATGACAATTATTAATACAAGTTGTTTTTTTTTTACTTGATGATTCCCCGGTCCACCCAGCCCAAGTGTCTACTCTAAAAGGCCAAAAAATTCAACTGCTATCAAGGTTTTTCATACTTCCAGTTCTCACCTTGCTTATACAACGTGTAAATGAAAACCGAAATATTACTCCACTTATGTAGTCTCTGAGACGTATCTTTAAAACCGAAAACCCAGTAGTTTTGAGTTAACTACTGGCAAAGTTTTTACTGAAAGAAATCAGATACAGCCGTTACATCACGTTAAGCGTCACTATAAGTTAAGCGTGGCGTACCGTAGGCAATATGCGAGTGTCTTTCGTTTATCTTCAATAGGGTTGTCATAAGTAAAGTGAGTTTCTTTTGATAATTTTTACAGGGTGAATGCACTTCACAGTATTTCGTTATTAGGTGACACGTTGTATATATTTTTTTTATTTGTTTCCAGATGCAGTTCCGGCTACTATGGATCTACATGTGAAATGGACGGGGAAGTGATAGGGGTGGCTGTGGGAGCCTCCCTTGCGGCCGCCTTGGTGATAGCTTTGACCTTAGCTGCGCTGCTGTCTTGGAGGTGAATTTAGAGTGGTGGGGGAAGAAGGAAGTGTAGAACGCATGCTAATTTTTGTTTAATTTCAAAGTGGATCGCATCATAAATTGAAGGTGTAATTAATTCTTATTTTAGTTCGGAACGCATTCTTATTTTAGTTTAGAATGCTTTCATATTTCAGTTTATAACGTATTCTTATTTGAGTCCGAACGCATCCTTATTTTATTTTGGAACGCATCCTAATTTGAGTTCTGAACGCATTCTTATTTTAGTTTGGAACGCACCCTAATTTGAGTTCTAAACGCATCCTTATTTTAGTTTGGAATGCATCCTAATTTGAGTTCTGAACGCGTCCTTATTTTAGTTTAGAACGCATCCTAATTTGAGTTTTGTACGCATACTTATTTGAGTTTGTTACGCATTCATTATTGTCAACGATAAAATACATTATTATGTAATCCTAAGGTGATTTTGAAGTAAATAAATTTTTAACTTATAAAATATTACTGTTTTGTGAGGTTTTTTAATACTTTATATTTAGTCTTTATATTTTCCCCCCAGTCGCAAATGGTCCCGCGAGCAGAAGGCGGTGGGCATGGGGTCGCCTGTGTTCAACTACATGGCTGCCAACACCATCAAAACGCCCCCTGTTGGTCAGCCGCCGTACCAGGTAATCCTATCATCCTTAACCCATTGTGATGAACAACTGGGCACAGGCCAGACTTATTTATTTATTTATTTTTTTCTGATGGCCGAGTGGCGCTGTGGGCAGCGACCCTGCTTTTTGAGTCCAAGGCCGTGGGTTCGATTCCCACAACTACGACCCACGACCTTGTGGGCAGCGACCCTGCTTTCTGAGCCCAAGGTCGTGGGTCGTAGTTGTGGGAATCGAACCCACGGCCTTGGACTCAAAAAGCAGGGTCGCTGCCCACGGCGCCAATCGGCCGTCATTTATAAAATGTGAAAGTAATATAAGTGAATTTGAAATAGAATATAAAATGTCATAGTGAATATTAAATGCAATGGCTAAGTCCCAGGAACATTTAACTCTTTCATCAATAAATAATTTACTTCAATCGCGCATAAAGGTTACACGGACACACTTTTTTCCATTTTTTTTTCGTAGTATTTATTAGTGACTAAAATGCACGTGGCCTTGGCATCGTTCAGAAATTTAAACTGATTCCTCAAGCGTACAAACTGTTTTCACAGGTAACACTGGAAGAGAGGATGCGGTGGGCGCAGATAGCTGAAGCGATGGTCCAAGCGAACCACTATGCGGTGAGAATTTATCCATCTACTATCGGTCACTACGTCCGTGCATAAGTCAACCTTAAAAGATAGACATATGCTGTCGCGGACTTTTTTTTTGAACTTTTAAAGGGGAACTTTGTCATACATGCTACTAAGCGATAAGACCGCCTTTGTATTCTACTTCTATTTTTATGTTTCTTTTTTTTTCTTGTAATTCTCAATGTGGTGTACAAATAAAGAGTTATAATAATACATGATTTATCGAAACTAAACGTTTATGCAGCGCAAGCAGCGGAAACTCTCAAAAGAAAAAAAAACCCGTTTTTGAAACATTCTTCATTGGTGCTATGCTCCTATTGGTCTTAGCGTGACAGTATATATAGTATCGTGATGATATATGATAGCAGGCCCCAACATAGCCACACATTCCAAGAAGCGTTTCCGGTTAAACTATAGCGCGTTTGAAGATAATATACGACGTTTGAAACCAAACGACTGGCTTGGATGGGGCGTAACGCTTTTTCCTTACGTGACAATCCCTCCTGCAACAAGCCGCGTTAAACTTCGTTCCAGAAATAATATAATTGGAGGAATCGGCTTCCAAGTTTCGTTATCATTTAAATGATCCTTAATTCTCTTGATGACAACAACATGATTCCTAAGGAAATTCTTGACCTACCAATGCATACATTTAAAAAATGTGTAAAAACGCATCTAGTACAGCGAGGTTACTATACATTTGATGAATTCCTCAATGACAAGGTAGAATGGAAGCAGCCAGCCTCGCTCTCATCTCCCGCAAGATAGCAAAATGATTGTAAATGTTGATGTTGGAAAAGAGCAACTACTGAGTTTCTTGCCGGCTCTTCTCGGTAGAATCTGCTTTCCGAACCGGTGGTAGAGTCACACAAACATGCATACTTGACGTTTCAAAAGTGCTTATAAAGTAGGCCTACTTGAAATAAATGAATTTGAATTTGAATTTGAATTTGAATTTGAATTCTTACAGCAAGCGGATCACACCGCCACGATGGCGACTCGGCCGTCTTCGGCGATGTTCGGCGGATACCCCACACTACCACCTGTACCTTTGCCCAGGTATGTCTGTAATACAATATTTCAATAATCCACAATTTATTCTGGGCATGCAGGATTTTTGTCAAGGTTATATAGGTAACATTTCAAACACATGAAAAATTACCATTTCTCACTTTAATTTTAGTTTATAAAGTAGAAAAAAATCATGCATGCATGTATGACGCGCTTCACACTGGGCAGAATTATAAGTTGTGATGTATGCCATTCTGCCTATGAAATTATTGTTAAATAGTTGAGTATAACAATTCAGGTAACACCAGTCAAGTGTCATATCAGCGCTCGTGTCATTTTTAATAAGTTAGGGCAGAAAGTTACGATGTAAACTTTACAGAACCGTAATGATCTACTCTGAGATTTATGTTAAATCATATTTAATTTCTTGAATTGAATTCTGTAGATTTGTATCGCTCGTGGTGGGGAAAACACAATAATAACACTATTTAGATAGTAAATATTTCACTCGGAAAGTATTAAGTACATAACATGGTTGCAATAATGACAAGTACAGAGTAGGTTGAACAAGCACAAAAAGAGAGCAGATGGAAGGAAGAATTTACTGTCTATATTTTCTATAGACAATCACTGCTTCCTTCAGTTCTTGTCTGTGCCACAGACAAACCACCACAGGTGGGTTGCGTTCCTTTACAAAAAATTTCAATTCCACCAATCCGCACTGGGCATGCGAGGTGGACTACGGCTTTGAACCTTTTTCTTTGAGGAAGGAGACTTGGCCTTTTAGTGGGTCGATAATGGGTTCATATGAAGAATTCCAATTCAAGTAAAGCCAATAAAGAGCCGTTACAGCTTGCTCTTCTCATTTTTTATGAATTAGGACCGTTCCGAACGTGGAATGAATAAATGTTTGTCCGGCGAATGAAATGTTGTCCATTATCGCAGGATGGGCATGCACGGCCACCACACGGGCACTTTAAACACTGTGACGTCACGCGCTAACACTGCCGCCTCCCATCACAACATGTATGGTAAGTTTAAACACACACGCCATGAAAAAATGTTTGAAATCATATTTCTTAGGCGATTTGAAAAAAAAATTAGCCAAAAATAGATGAAAATTAAGAATGACATTTCAAGGACATATTAAGAGTTAAAAGATAGCTGTTATTTGTATGAAAGATATTTCTGTTGGATTTGTTTTTCCGGCCTTTAGAATATCCAAAAATATAACATAAATTCGTTGCGAGCTTATAAGTGTGTGAGAGAATAGATTTAATCGAAGTTACAAGAAGAAGTGTAGTAAAATACTCAAATCCAAAGTAATATCTCCAGGGTACACGAATCACATGGCGCCGGAGTCCACCAGTTCCGAAGCCTCGAGCCACGTGCAGGAGAGAGCTGACCTGCTGGTGCCCCGACCCAAGTCAAGGGCCAGGAGCATGCATGTGAGTGGAAACAATAACTGCAAAATACAGGGCTTCATCAGAACAGGAACCATTAAAAAAAAGTCCGTTTTTTTTCGGAGTGACCTAACTAAGTAACGAAGATTCCTAGCCATATATTTACATTTACCAATCGATTTTCACTATGCTGTCGAGTGTCAGATTACGAGTCCCACTCCCACAGAGCTATCCATTTCCATTCATCCATTGCTAGGATTCGTTTTGATAAAAATTGGTCCAAGACTCCGAAAAATGGCGGATTATATATTTATTCACAACTCCCTGAATCAGTTGAGGGCTTGACGATTACAATACCATGACAAATTTCAAATCCAAGATGGCCACCACCAAAATGCTGAATTACATTTATTTATTTCTGTCTGTCGGGGTTTTTTTTAATTTATAGTTATGATATTATGTATGCCATATTCCTGTAATTTAGATTATGTATTAGTATGTTTGTTTTCGCATGTAGGTATTTAACATTTTTGTACCACCTGCTGTCTTTTCTCCTCTTTCTTTTCTAGGGTTGCCTGGCAGAGATCGCTATTAGGCGATAAGGCATTTTGCATTATACTTCTTTCTTAATGTTTCTTGTATACAGCGTGTAACGGAATTACGAAATACTGTCGAAGTGTGCATAAGTATATTTCATGAGGAATCACTCTGTAAAAATGTTAAATCAAAAGAAGCATATTTATTTTTCCATACAAACTAATTCAAAACATTCGAAGTGACAACCCTATTGAAGACAAAAGACCGTCACAAATAAACTGACAGGAGCCTTTTGATTTTAATTTTGCATGTGATGTTAGAGCTGTATCTGATTTCTTTCAGTAAAAACTATGGCAGTTGCTTACTCCAAAACGTTTCGGTTTCACAGATAAGTCTCAGAGACAGTAAATAATGTACCTTTAAAGCCTCTGAAGTATTATTTCGGTTTTCATTTACACGTTGTATATTCTTGATGTGGTGTACAAATTTATTTTTCTATATATTAATTATAAAGTATCAAATAAAGTGTTAAAATAATAATAATCGTAAAAAATGTGTATATTAATTTCCATTATGTAACGATAAACAATTTGATTGTGACCCATATATGTTTTATCATGATTTCAGAACCAAAACAACATATACTACGACGTCGACTATGAGAATGCCCCCGAGCCGATATACGGGAGCAAAGGGATTCCGTTATCCACCTACACCATCAGCCGTGGACCGCCTTTTTATAGGCATTCGTAACAAGAAGAGTGAAGAGGAAAAGAGAGAGAGATTGAAGAGTGGTAGGACTTCCATTCGGGAGGATAGATCCGAGCACCTCTAACTTTTCGGAGTTATGTGCATTTTAAGCGAGGCAACCTGCATGCATGAGAGCTCCCCATAACGTGCTCAAACTCGTGTGAAGTCTACCAACCGCACTTGGCCAGCGTGGTGGACTGCAACCTTACTTGAAATCGGTCCACTTGAATCCGACATAAACACGAGTAAAGTCATGATCGAAAGCTAGTATTCAATGTATTTGATATTATATTTATGAAATTTCGGACCATCTTAAACCCTGCTTTTATAATTATCCCTCATAATACTAAGACAGCGACTTTATAAATGCATAAAAGCTTTGCCTACATTACATTTTTTTTGTACATCTTACAGGAGGTTTTTTTTTAATTTATCTCGTCTACCTGTATTATGGTCCCTCTGGTCTGAAACCCTGTGCATAGGTCTCCTATATTTTCAAATCAAAGTTACATTACCCAGTTATATCTAAAACATATTTGTATGAATCAGTGATAAAATGCTCATGAATCAGGGGGATGTTTTAGTAAAGTACTGTCATCACCATCACCAGCATTACAATGGCCCACTGCCCAGGCCTCCTCTCTCGTAGCAGAGAGGGATTAAGAGCTGAAGCCTTTCACGTCGTTGCGATTTTGGTAATTAATGAAAGTATAATAAAAAATAATAACGATGTCTCCTATCTACAAACTGAGGCACATCTTGTCACTCTACGTCTATGTAACATCCACTTCATGACGTAGATATGCCAAGCGATAGTGGGATTTTGTTACAATGGTACCATACTACCCTCATATTTTTGTATACTTTTAACGGATAGCTGCAGGTGAATTAATTATTTTGGCATATTGAATTAAGTCTTTTCTTTTGTGTAGCACGCTCTGACCTGCAATGTCAGCAAACCTTATCATGTAATAGCTTTAAGTTTTCACGTAAGTGAATATTGTTCTTATGAAAACAATAAATTTCTTAAAACCGGATAATAGTCAAAATTCTTGATGAATCTATTGACAAAAGTATAAATCAATTAAATTTTATTATAAATCAAGTGACATTTCAGTAACTTATTATATAAAAGTATATGAATGAGGTAAATATATATAGTCGCTTTCCGCGTCTGTCTGTTTATCCGCTGACCCAGTTAAACCAATTAACTGGTTTTTTCACCATCGCTTATATATATATATATATATATAGATAACTTTTGGTAAACGGTTTATACATCTATTATAGCGTAATTAAGTTTTTTTGGATGTAGAAAAAAGATTTTGTAAACCAGTCCACTGTGTGGCTATTAAATAATAATAGAGTTGAAATTTTGGTTTAATATGTTAGTTAAATAACATGGCTTAAAAGAAGCTGCTGCCAGTATCTTTTCCGACACGCAAACTGGTGGTCTTCATACAAAATTTTAGTACGGTATATGTATACCTAATTATCAAATATTTTGTATGGAGATAACAGACACCAAATGGCAGATTTTTTACTGAATAGAAGTTTTAATTAATGGATTTTGAATGTGATGATTGATTGAATGGAAGATTGAACTGATGAAATAGGATCTCTGAACTGAGTTTAGTCTCGTTCGTTAAAATTGGTAACTTAAAATTCTTAAGTATTTTCTTTCAAACACACAATTTAACTAACGCTGTGTTTCCTATACGTCTAGCTTTATATTTGTATACAATAATATAATAAATGATACATGAATTAAAACAAAACGAGTCATTGAGAATATTGTCAAATTCAATGAAACATTATGCATCCAGTGCAGTTTTAATCAGAGAAGATTGATTTAATGTAAGAATCATTGAATACAATTTGTATGAATCAATTGAAAAGTAAGTTACTGGTGACTATTTGAAATAATTTGTCCGATTTAAGATGTTTTTAAATGAGATAAAGTATTTAAAAAAAGTATCGATTTAAAAATCATGTATCCAGTGACGTTTCAGAAATTATGGATCAGATCGATTTTAAATGAGCTTAAACTAAGTAAATAAAATGTAAATATTTTTTGATGTTTTTATATAATTAAGTAAATTTCTGTAAGTAGTTAGGTGTATTGTATTGAATTTATTGCATTTATACTGTTTTTTATATAATGTTGAGTATTGTGTATTAAGGAAAAATCATAGAATATTTATTCGAATGGAATTAAAATTTTTGTATCCACTGTAAACTGGTTTTTTTTTTTTTAATTTAGTTATAGCAGTATAGACTACAGTATAGTGTAGTATAGACTACAGTATACAGTATAGTGTTTAGTTGTAGCAGTATATACTGGAGAGCTTTTTTCTCGCAGAGCTCGACCGGAAGTGCCATACTTATCACTGCCGCTAAGCAGCATTGCGGTTTTCCGCTCTGAAGGTCGTGGTTGCCTACGCCTCAGGTAGATGGACACAGGGCGGCACGTTGGGCGTGTTCCTTGCATGCCCGAAGAACAACTTTTTTTTAATTTATTATTCAAAATAAATGTAACAAATATTTTCCAACATAATTATCCAACCCCTTAGAAACTATGCGTAATAGTAATAGGCGAGGGTTATTCAGAAACCGTGAATCGGGTCATTTGAACCGGTCCCGCAATTATAACTTTAAAAAATCAACTAACCTAGAATTAAAAATAAGTTAGGTACTAAAAGTATCTTCATATTATTTAAGAGAAAAAATAAAACAACACATTTTTATTTTTATCAACTAAAATATTTATTTGTCAAGTAAAACTTTAATAAATAAATTAAATAAATTATAAATGCATCGCTGTTACAACACGTTGACTGCTGCCTAACATTAACAAATACTGTACACGAGTGCGGCAGGATTACACGCTAGGCGTGTTTTCAGCACTGGTGAAGCGTATTCGAAACAGGCGCTACGAGCATGCGGCCCCACACGCCTGGCGTGTTTAAACTTATCGCGACAGCTATGCGGCCTTTACGCAACAGGTGTGTTATTACATCACTCGTATTTTCTCATTTATTTATTGAACAACATGAAAACCCAACACTTGTCGCATTTGAATAGCATTTTGTATTTTTTTGTTGGATAAAATAGAATAAAACTTTAATGTAGTCAACACAGATTTTCTTTTTTTTAAAAAATAATCGTTTTCTAAAGAGCTTTAAATATAGTGGCTTTACATCTGGTAGGAACACTATTTTACTATATTCAAAATCGCGGCAACGTCAACCTGTGTGTAACTTGTGAATGTCATTTACGAATCATGATAAATAAATAAGTAAAAAAACAGTATTAAATACCTACTTACATACGAATGCGGATTGCCGACAAAGAAGCAAATTTTAAAATAATATGCATTTTAAATATAATAATCCTTCCAGTAAATATACAGAACCATTGTTAAATTTACTTTTAAATTCGAAACAATAGTAACTCATTCCTGAGTAGTTTATTGGTACCGCACCGATAACGTTTATTTAAGACGATAAGAAAAAATAGGCGAACTCAGGCGTACAAATATTAAAAAATATACAAATAGACGTCAAACTTATGTTGCGGATACCTTTATTGCAGAAAAACATTGTAGAGTATGCTAAAATATAGGACGACGATCCTATATCGATATCAATATCTATTTCGCGTCCCTATAAAATATTTTAAAACAATGCAATTATCTAGGTGGGTATTATTTAGTGATCGATGGTATTATACTATTGTTGCAAATATTTGGTCGAAAACATGTTTTTTATATGAACTTGTTAGTTATACTTGTGATGGTCGATTCTCTCGATGGCATGGGAATTATTAAGAAAAACACTCATGTATAATGATTAGATAACTCACAAAACAACGAATTTTAAGTAGGTATACTGTCTAATATATAATAAAACGTACTTGCGGTAACGTATAACACACTTGTTGCGTAAAGGCCGCTCCTAACAGTATATTTAAACAACACAGCGTTTGTGTTTGCCGCACTCGCAGAACGCCGGAAAAACACGCCCAGCGTGTTCGGCCGCATCCTTGTAGGTACATTTATTTTAACACGCCTAGCGTGTTCGAGCCGCACACGCGTTACGTAGTTTTCAAACACAAACGTTGTGTTTTCAGCAGCCAACGTGTTAAGAACTATTGTTACTCTTAAATTTAGATAATCAGTCATGGGGTGCATTTTGTTTAAGCATCAAGAATTTTATTTCACATAGTTTTTATTGCAAAAGAGTTGTTATTTTATAATGATAAAATAACTATCATGTATTATAACAACTTACAAAAATTATAAGAATAGCAGTAGTTTTGATGGCTTACTAAATAGAAAAGGTATCATTTAATTTATATAATAATAAGTAAAACTGAATTTTATATTACTTTTATATAATAATAGTAAACTATGTCGATTCAATAACTTGTTAACAATAAATCCAAATGAAAGAAAGCTACTAAAATAAATCGATCGATAAATCATACTAAAATCAGTGGCTACATTATTTATCTTAACAAAGTAAAAATTAATGAAATGAGCAACGAAGCTACCCAATGAAACAAAAAATACTTAGCTTTCATAAAAAAGTTACCAGACCACAATCAAACCACCGAAACGAAATGGAAACCATAAATTTGGTTATAATTTAAACTGTGTTCGGAAGTAAAGGTTTCAACGATGTACAGCTTTTTAAATAAATTTTATGTTTTTTCATTTGAGATTACAATTATTTAGCACGTTGTACGTAAAGCGATACCCCGCCTCGGGCACGTCCGTCGTCACCAAGTTGTCACTCTTGAAATGCACGTACAGCGGTCCCGGTGGTGTTGCTGCGAAATAAAATGAAATTGAATGCTTTATTTAAAGGCTACATAAAAGGTTGATACTAAAGAGATATTATTTATTTATTTATTTATTTATTTATTTATGTCAGACGTTACACTGACGTGATAACGTCCCATCATCCGATGAATGCAAGACGAAAAAGCATGACTCATTGTCACGTTCCGCCTGAGCCGAGCGTGAAAGTGAGAGCGCGGCTTGTGACACATCTATCTCTCTTCTAATCGGACGCACGTTATCACGTATAATCATCGTCCATAAACCGATTTTGCAGCCAATTTTTAAACGTACAAAGATGCTTCGACATGTGACATACAAATATTTAGCAGTAGCTAATTATACATCTTAAACAAACAAAAAAAATGCCGAACGGAACGAAAGAAAACAAATAAACCATTTATAAAAATTCAAATTCAGAATTCATTTAAATTCATGTCAAGTCTGTCTGTTTGTAGGGACTCTAGCACCGGTCTTACCGAGAAGGCAGATTTCTATCGAGAAGAAGCTTGCAAGAAACTCAACAGTTTACATGTAACATTCATATTTTATGCAACTAGCAAATTGAAAAATGAAGGCGTTTTAATACCAAATGAAGGCGTTTTAATACCAAATTTCATTTCCCATTTCACCCGATGGGGGTTGTATTTTCAAACGCTGTGATATACGTGTGTTTTTTTAACCAAAAGCCCGATTACTAAGTATCATCGATATAACTTTAAAAATGTCAAACTTTTATGCAATTTAAACACCATACTGCTTAACTCCCTTAAAGGTAGAATTAGACGGCGGCCATCTTGGATTTTCATCAAACATAGCTAAGAAAACTACAGACTACACTTCACCTTTCAAACAAAAGAAACAAAATCAAAATTGGTTAATCCGTTAGGGAATTACGATGCAACAGACAGTTACACACACACAGACACGTCAAACTTATAACACCCCGTTGTTTTTACGTCGGGGGTTAAAAACTACTTTGACATAAGTTACGTTAATTTGTTTTATCCAGTTAACACTTACAAGCTATGATTTGGTTTGCGGCGCTGTTGCCGCAGAACTTGGATCCTCTCAAGCCATCAGCGGTCTCCGCCTCGGGTATGAAGAGGTAGTCTTCGGAGAGGGCTTTCCCCTGGACTAGCGGGTTGACTTTGCAGTCTGTGTCGAGGTACAGATTACTGTCAGCGTTGTAGGCCATGTCGAAAGTAGCTGCTGTCAACCTGTTTAAATCAGTTAGTTAATTCTGTCATTTAAAATATTTTTTTAGTAACACACACACACACAGTTTCCTTGACCGATATTGGCCTACGTGGTTAATCGTAAAAATGAATAAGCTATTTTTGAACTCAGTGGGGGATTTATAATGCACAAGTTAGGAAACACAGGTTGGCACTCATCCCATCACCCCCGTAGTCCGATGGTACGGTTTCCAAACTAGACTGATACTAAGAATTTCTTGATGGAAAAACCCACACATACATTGCATTGCACACATGAAATATGTCATATAAACCATATTTATTCAAGAAAATGTATTCGATGAAAAAAAAAGACGGTAAAAAATTATACGAAATTAGGTCTTCATCATTTTCGTAGACTACAAAAAGTAGACACGTTTACGCAAAATTGGAGCTTAATCAGTTGGTATTATAAACAGTTAATATCGTATACCTACGGAGCAGTAGGTATATGGAAAATCTGATTTATTAAACGGTTAATAATCGATTTCGCATGGACGTTGACTAGGTTGATTGACCGCTCAAACTTGCAAACAGCAGGCGTGTTTCCTTTTAAAGCATATTCGTTTGATATATCGTTCCCAAACCTATTTCTGTGATGTTATTTATGTAGAAGTTAAAGTTAAGGTACTTACTTGATACCGCAAACATCTGGCGAGCGTTTGAAGCACGTCGCGTATGCCATGTTGGCTATGTAGGGCCCGGCGCCGCGGTTGTAGTTAAAGGACTCAAAGAAACCCGCGCGTTCGGGGAAGTATTGTAGGCAACCGGGCGGCGCTGCGGAAAATAAGTAAAATATAAAATAATTTGTATGTTTGTAAGCGACTCTTTTGGACTTGATATTGACCCTCTTTAAACGGTCTGATTTCGTTCAAACTTTGTAGATATATCGAGAACAGATGACAAGATTTTTTTTTTATTTATATAATTCTATAGGCAGGAATTATGTTCCAACCATTATCGTTAGCCGATTTCTCTAATATTAACAAATTTAATGTTAACCGATTTAATTTTATGTAAAAAAAATAATATTTTAAGAATAACTAAAAATTAAGCCGAATTTGCTATACTCCGCGAAAAGTGGTGTAATTTACAATTTCTTCAATACCTACACTCCACACCAAACAGATCTTCGGCAATGTACCCTGTACGTACGTTTCAATCCGAAACTGGAGCATCCTCAGGAGATGTTGACTTTACAATGAATAATTGTTAAGTCAACATCTCCTGAGGATCAAGTTAAGCTTAATTTTCATAATATATCACTGATTCCCGCAAAGTAACGCCTACTTTTATCCATTATTTAAAACAAAAAGTCACGCTTTTATAAATAAAGTAAACTAAAAGGTAGAAATTAGTTTGGTTTTTTATACAAAGTTTTAGTTTTTTGAACTAATAATTAATTATGTTTGACGGCCGATTGGCGCAGTGGGCAGCTACCCTGCTTTCTGAGTCAAAGGCCGTGGGTTCGATTCCCATAACTGGAAAATGTTTTTGTGATGAACAGGAATGTTTTTCAGTGTCTGGGTACTTGGCTACAAAAAAAAAACTTTTATAAATACTTATAAAATACATATGTATTTTATGTATTTTATAAGTATTTATGTATATATTCATAAAAAAATATTCAACAGTCATATTAGCACCCATAACACAAGCTACGCTTACTTTGGGGCTAGATGGCGATGTGTGTATTGTCGTAGTATAGATATTTATTTATTTATGTCAGGAAATCCTTTCTCGAGGAATTTGTAAAGCATGGTAATAAATGCGGACGAAGACAGCTAGTAATGTTATACCTATAATAAAAACATCATCGTTAAATATCGTGAGGGGACGGTAGAATAGTAATCAATTGTCACCCCCTTCCTTTTCCCGCGAGAGTCAAAGTCAAAGTCAAATATTTCTTTATTAAAATAGGCACATAGATGGCACTTTGGATGCGTACATAAATCGTACGAGGCGAATAAGGAAAAATAACGGAGAACGGCCAGCAGCGTCCTCTCTGCTACTAATACCATAAACTGCTATTACCGTCTGCATAGAGTGGTGATTGGGCGAACCTATCCTCTGTCAAGAGGCTTTTGGTCCAGCGGTGGACTGGTATGTGTTGGTTATTGATGATATTACATTAAAATGGGCTTACAATAAAATGACAACAACTAACCAATGAAATATTCATCCCGGTCGGCGGTGCTGGAGAATGGTGTGGACGGGAGAGATGCAGTGATGGCGTCCAGGATGCCGTCCCGGTATTTACTGCAAGAGTTAAACACTCAATAATAGACGGCAAAGTAAGATTAAAAAGCAACTTTCAAATGATGCGTAATTTAAATTTATCATTGGTCGGTACATAATCTCTAGTAGTAACTTTCGTAATATAGTAGTAGTAGAACTTGCACACCGTTGCCAGTGTAACAAAAGGCACATGACACTTAACACCCTCGCCTCAATTTAATGGACACAGTACGGCACTTTTTAGGAAGTGTCCCTTCTATGCCCTGGGAAGTGTTGTTTATAAGAGATGGCTTTCCACTTGGCATCAGGTGGCCCATCTAACTCGTCCTTCGAAAACTTAGAAAAATGGCTCTCCGACCATGTCTGTTTACCTTGATGCGGTTATCAAGTAGATGAGCATAAGTTCTCAAGACGCGCGAGGAATGGGTCCTGAGCACCCGATTGATAGTACCTTATTTAATCAATGCTGACAATAAATTCAGGCTACTGACCCTAGGGTGTTGAAGCATTCTAGCTGCGTGACCTTGATCTTCCACGTGGCCTGCGGCAGGTTGGGTTGTGAGATGCGGTCAGCTAACTTGAAGTCCATGCGCACCGAGCGGTCGTTGATACTGGCGTTCACTCGCACGTAGACTAGAAGAAACAAATAGTGATCTGAATTTCGAAAGAACGGGCTCCGTAGAAGGAAAAGAGCTACTAACGAAAAGAAGCAGAGAATCGGAAGCTTTTACCTAATAGGTGGGCCACATGACCCGGATAATCGCATTGGTATCGTCAACCTTAACAGTAATCAGGAGACATCAAATGAGTTATATGAAACCACTGGACAAAGGCGGTACAAGAACGTGATATCTGTAAATCTGCAATTTGTCCACTTCCAGGCGTGATGCGTCAATGTTATTCGTAGCATCCGTGCTTGACGACTGTGTTGTATTTTTAGATTTTAGCAGTGGACCCTATCTCTGAAGAAGGCTGCTGACCTGGATAGGAGAACAGATGAGGTTGTTGATCTGACGCAGAGAGTGAAAATACGATCCCGAAAACGGCGAATTTCATCGTTGTTTCCAGTCGAGATGCATCAATGTTATTACTAGCATCGGTGCTAGCCGACTGTGGTGTATTTTTGCTAGCTGGTCATCACTCTGAAGATCGTTGCTGAGCTGGACAGGGAATTGGACATAGGTCCGGACTGGACGCACGGGAAGAAAAAACGCACATGGAAACAGCAAGTTTCATCGTCGCGTTGTTTCCAGAAGAAACTCATTTCCTAGCATAATTAAAAAGGTTAGGTGATCCAATTTCTATTTGGCGATTTTAGTGAAGAATGTACTCACAGTGCTGGCCGCTGTTATCTCCGCAAAGGAAGGGCAGTGCCTCAGAGTTGCCGTGCAAGTTCGAGACGCGGAAGATGTCGTTCTTGCAAAGGTACCCCGGCCGCTGAGTTACGTTGTCCACGGCCTCCACCTGCTCGCGCGATAAGTAAAAACGTCTCTTTTACTCTTTGATAATGGAAGTTCTCTAATTATATCATTAGCCTGTTCCTATTATAATAACAGTCATAATCTAGGAGAGATATAGTCAGTATTTGTTAATAAGTAGTTCTTGGAGGAAAAACTGGACGGAGCAAAAAAGAAAGGGAAGAAAGTCTTCTGGTTTCGGGACCGTCCGATTTCCCACTAGAGCTATTATAACTGAATGATATAGTAGCAGTTAATTATTGCCTGAAAACACGGAAAAATAGCGTTAGTGTCCAAAAATTAAACCTCTCATCTATAAGGCATGGTCACTAAACTATTAATTAATCTCGTTTAAAAGTTCAGTTCGTTCTCAGAGTAACTCAGCAGGCGATAGGAAACATTCATATACTTGGAGTATCTTTACGTGATCAACTAAGAAATCAGGAGATGCGTAGATAACTATCACAAGATGGAATAATCCTTATTATATTGTAAAATCTTGATGTTGGAAAAGAATCACTACAAGACTAGACTTTTTAATGGCGTATTAAGTGAGTTTTGAAAGCTGATAGCTGGAAAAAAAAAGAAATTTGTTCCCAAAACTTTGGCAACAGTAAGTTGAACTGATGAAGATCAAGAGAATAAATTGTACACAACATTAGGGCATAAAAACGATAAAAACACTGATGAACTCTATGTAGCTAGTTGAGGAAGGTAATCATGTTAAGTTAGGTTCTCACCGTGGTAGGTGGGGCCAAGTTGAAGGTCTCGAAGTCTATTCTCATTTGGCATACATTATTGTTGTTAATTTCGATGTTGTACGAGCACTCGAGGCCGGAGGACTCCTTGCTGAGTGGGGGGTTGATGAACACTGCCACTTTAGTATTGGTTCTGATATCGCAGGCGTTTACTGTGGACAGATTTACAATTGGACATGATCAACTACGGATTATGAGGTCCATTAAATTTTTATTGCGGTTATAATAATCTGGAACCCCATTGGACCTTTAATGTAAACACAGCTGATGTTATTGCTGTCAACGCATATTTTAAAATGAAAACTTCTATGTTTGTCAACATTATTAAAAATATTTGAACAGGTACATACCACGATAATATATAGAGATTTGCCGATATTTCGACGCAGTTCCCGTTTAAGTATTTTCAGTAATTAACCACAAAAGTCTTCGATTAAAAAGTTATTTATTTTAAGATATTGAACCCAGTAAAAGTAATTCCTCATAACTGGCACTATACCCAGTTTCCAACAAGCCTTGGCTATAAAGGTAGGCTGAAGTAACCTCCATCACTTTGACCTTTGACTTCCTAATGAGAACCAGAACAGTTAGGAACTGTTTTTTAACGCTTTGATATTTCAAAAATCAATTTGACTTGAATTCAAGTGTGACAACACTTGAATTGTGAACACACACTGCATATAAATTCCGACGCTATGCCACTGTTATATGTAAGGGTCCCAGAAACAGTAGCAGTATTTTCTATTTAATTTTGGTTTCGAATGACTTTTTGGTTATTTTTCAATGAAAAAATATTAAAATGATAGACACAATTTCGTATTTTTTACTACAACTTGCAAAATTAAAGAAGTGTGACAAAACACTGCAGATACATTCCCACGTAATGCCACTGTTATTGGTAAAGTTTTACGTTTTTTAGCTTTGTATAAATATCGTCAGGATAAACCTGACGGATATTTTTTTGACGTGATAACTCTTATAAATCGATCAACGCCGGCTACCCGCACGAAAAAGCATGACTCATTGTCACGTTCCGCCTGAGCCGAGCGTGCAAGCAAGAGCGCGGAGCAATAGCGTTCGGTTTCTGACGTGTCTCTTCTACTCGGACGCTTGTTATCTAGTAAACTGACTTTACATACAGCCAGTAGTTTTAAAAGTACTTAGTAGCAAATCCAAGAGATATGTTACTCGTTAAGTTTAGTAAAGTTAAGCATCGTGAGGCATAGACTCAAAAATATGGCTTTGGGTTTATACTTACAAGAGCAGCAAGTAGCGAAAACTCCACAGAAGCCAATGGCCTTTCCACCCTGAGTGTTGCACTGGTTCCTGGACAAGCAGACCCCTCCTGTGGACCTGTCTCCACCCAAACATTGCTCGCCGTTTCCTATCGTGAAAATACTGGCCGGCCCTTGCTGTCGCGGTGCTGGAAAGATCAAATCCTTTGTTATATAAACAGTTCACAATTAGCATTTTAACTTTCTAGTAGTTAGTCGGTTTTTGACTAGAAGTAGAGCTTTTGGCGACAGAGTTCGACCGGAGCACCATTCTACCACCAAGCTTATTCCTGCCTTCAAAATTAAAAAAAAAAACAAAAATCATTTATTTTAAGTAGGCCCAGTTTATAAGCACTTTTGAAACGTCAAGTCAGTCTGTGTGTAGTGACTCTACCACCGATTCGGAAGGCAGATTCCACCGAAAAGAGTCTGCAAGAAACCCAGCAGATTGCTCTTTTTCAACATCATTTTACAGTTTACAATCTTCTAACATCAATCTTCGCAGCATTGGTGTGTTCCAGTCTAAAGGACCTCCGTTAGACTGGTTGCCGGTGTAATTACATAACGGGCAAATGAAGATTAATATGGGCGCCTCAGGTTGTTGGACACAGGGCCCCATAAAGATGGGACGTGTTCATTGCGATGTATGGCTATGTTTATAAGGGTGTATAATGGATAGTAGGGTATCAAGATCAGTATGAACAAATTAGCATTCTCACAAGTTATTATTATTAGGTACTTACTTCGGTTAATAGCGTCTGCTGCACTGTATTGTGTTATTGCAAGAAGCACCAAAAATCTGAAGTTTACTAACGCCATCTTTTGCTTGTTTAACTGTAACAAATCAAAAAAATATTATTCAAACTACCGATATAATATTGTTATTTTTATACAGGGTGAACGTAGAGCTAATTTAGTCGTAAGATATTCCTGAGTTGTACAAGATTTAATTTATTTTATCTAAAAAGGGTAAATTTTTAAGTTCAAATTTACCCTTGTAGAGGTACGATATTGCGTTTCTTGTTTTGATATTTTCTGATAGACCAATAAATTTTAAAACCAAAATTAGTTAGAAAATACTGCAACCTTTTTAGCTCTTACTAAAGCAGTAAGTATCTAGTAGACCTAGTGGTAATATCTCGCAGCACAGTTTGTCTTGACATCTGTACGTTTTTCAATAGCTAATCGTCTGAAAAAGTTAATTTAGTGACACACATCTTTTTTTATTTAAGTTTTAAGTTCTGGTTCGGCCGGTAATGAGTTGATGTGATAATTAAAATTTTGGTATACAATAATAAATACTATATTATTGTGAAGGTATGTAAGATTCATCATCAATCAATGATGGCCCATGGGCGCAGTTTGCAGCGGCCCTGCTTTCTGAGTCAAAGGCCGTGGGTTCGATTCCCACGACTGGAAAGTGTTTGTGTGATGAACATGAAAGTTTTTCAGTGTCTGGGTGTTTATCTGTATATTATAAGTATTTTATGTATATTATTTATAAAAATATTCATCAGTTATCTTAGTACCCATAACACAAGCTACGCTTACTTTGGGGCTAGATTGCGATGTGTGTATTGTCGTAGTATATTTATTTATTTATTTTATCATCATCATCAGTGGCGTGCGTAGAGGGTATGCACAGGGTATACAGATGATATAAAATGAAGAAAATCTCCTAGGCGAGTTATAAAAAACTTAAGGATATGCATTGTTAGAGTTATAAAAAGCCTAACCTTAAGTATTTATAACTCGTACTGGGGATTTCTTCATTTTATATCATCTGCATACCCTGTGCATACCCTCTACGCACGACACTGATCATCATCTTTATACTGACTAATACCCGGCCCATTATACAGCACTGGCCTCTTCCCACAATCAGAAGGGGTTAAGGACGTAAGCCACCACGCTGGCACAGTGCGGATTGGTGGGCTCCACATACCTTTTGTAGAACATTATGTAATACTCTCAGGCATGCAGGTTTTCTCATGATGTTTTCCTTCACCGTGGAAGCAAGTGATATTTTGAATAATAAGAGGTGCGTGCTGGGATTCGAACTCGGCCCCCGAAACTGAAGTCGAGTACCTACCCACTGCGCTATCACCGCTTATATTAGTACGTCTTATTTTGGCGATGTTTAATTTTGCCTAGTCAACTGAACATTTCAAAAGAGGAAGTTGAAACGGAACAGTATACGATAGCATTTTGTAGCAATTTCAGTTTGCTACGTTCTGGTTTTTTTCCGGTCATGTCACCAAGTGGCTATAAACTAAGAATATGTTGGCGTAGCTATACAGTTAAGTTATTTTGACGTGATTGCCCATTGCAATCACCAAACTCGTTTTCTGGCCACCTGCCTATGTCAACGGCCATCTAACGGTGCCACCTGTGATGCAATACGCGTATACCCACCTCACTTCACTAACTCATTTACTTACGAGTGGGAGAGGCTAACTGTGAACAGTAATTGAAAATGGTCATAAATCAATGGACTTAATTATATGGTACGTCCGCATTTCTGATAAGTTTTGTTCCATACAAAGTTTTAATCTAAGAATCGCCACGTTGCGACGCCCACTCGTTTACCAATTACTTATTGGTTGTAGGTTGATGTTCCATACAATAGACAGGTATTTCTATGGTCCTTTTTGACTAAAGAAATATTAGAATATGACTTTGACCTTTTTCATCGGACTCTCAAATTCGACTCGCGAGATAAGCGTGCTCAAACAAACAAAAAATCATTATTATAACTTTTTATAGATGTACGTGAGTTTGATTCCCGGGTCGTATACCCACTACAAAAAAAGAATAGCTAGATATTTTTTTGTTTGTATTGAACATTTTTCCCAATACAAACTTCATCCCCTATTTTACGCAGGTTACTTAAAAAGATCAATTGTCTTAGAAAGTAAAACTATTAATGTTCTTAGCTGCAGCTAATCTTTTATGTTTTTTAAAATCCAAGGTGGATTTAAATCACTTTTGTATTTTTTTAGGAAAGCGTACTTTTAATATCAACGGACTGTATGGTCAATGATCTTTGCCTGCATCAAATAAAAAAAACAACAATATAGAAAAGATGGTACCTAAAGTATGAGATGATTGGCTGTTCTGACTTCTCTTTTTGAATACTTTACCACCCGCGGTAAAGTAATTCTTAAAACGGTACGCAAAACCTAACGGACCATAAAATCATTCAAACCTCTAATCGCCTATACAACAATGTTTACAAGGAAAACGTTCAAACAGTTAAGTAGGTAATAGTATAAACAGTCTTCAGTTATATTCTGGAAGCACAAAAGGCCTATTCACTGTGCTCGTGAAGATTAAGGTAACGCCTTGAACTAAACAGGGGCATTTATTATCCATAAAACACTGCCTAACTTGTAGGGTTTATTATTAAAGTCTAGTTTGGAAAAGAGTAGGTAGAAAAAGTTTTCATAGCAATGAAGAACTCTTGTTCCAAAATTAATTCATAAGATCAATAATATTAGCTGAACAGAGTTGTCGTAAAAACTACGCCGTGACAACCATAACATCAGCTGACCCCATTTGACCTTTACATTTAAGGTCAAATGGGGTCTGTTAGTGGGGTTAATTCAATTTACCCATTAACTATATTGTTTTTTGAAGTTATGCTTCTTTTGGCGCGGAGGGAAAAATTATGAGAGTATATTTTTACTATGCGAGCGCACACCATACAAAAAACCAACACCCTGATGTTAGCTTAACGTAACGAAAATGTTGACTACATTGTAGTTTAGAAAAAAAAATTGGACAGTGTGTTCTTTCAATTTCCAAAGTCAGCGGGCTCATTCCGGTGATTTAATTGTTTCAATAGTACAAAAATCTCAAATTTTAATGTTGAGTGTAACTTGGTGGTCCGATTATGAGATAACTAGATCATGCGTTATAATAAATCTTCCAATGTATTAAATACCTTTTTTCTATTGTTAGTGTCGTTTTTTCTACAAACGTAGATAAGGCGAAAGATAAAACTTTTAGAAAGATTTTTATCTTGTTACGTCAAAGAAATACAACTTCTAACGCGTGTACATAAGTACGCATTTCTCTTTTAGAGAAATGCATTTAAAAAATACCCCGACCACCTATTATTGTTCTGTAAACGGCATTAGCTTTCTGGATAATTTATCTTTATGAAAGTGTGATTTACAGAAGCTGAAGTCTACAATCAATTATATTAAAAAGGAAAGAATGCGCTATCACGTGCTTTACGCAGAGTGCCAAAGGAAGTATAACAAAAGCTATTTTGTTAGCGGTTGACCATTATCTTAGGCTGGATATTTTTTTTTACAAATCCTGTGGGAACTGTTCACCCGAGGCTACAACCTATGTTAATCTCCGTCTGTTCAACTAATTCTATGCCAGTCAAGTTGATTGGTTGCTCAGATAGAGCGTAAAGAAAGGACAAACAAACAAACACGCTTTCGATTTGAAATATTTGTATGACCTTAATATAACTGCGTTATTAAGTTTCTTCCTTCAAAACTCTCTCACGCATGCAACTCACACACGCACAAAAACAAACAGAGACACACACACACACACACACACATGCACATACGCAGACACACAGACACGTCAAATCTATAACAAGTATAAATATATATATATACTTGACAAAACAAAATAAAAACAGTTATATATATATAACTGTAAGGATTAATCTAATACAAAATCTTTGTACCATAAAATCCTCTGTACCATAAATAAGGATAGCACTACTAAATTTATTCTGCCATCTGAAGATCTGAAGTTGTCTAATGTAAATTAGATTGATTACAGAATGTCTACCAATTTTCTCAGCTTATCGCATGGGACGAGAAAATTGTAGACATAATTATATAGCGGCGTACATGTTAGCCCTACTGTAAGGCTAGCATAGGAACGAGAAATAATTATATCACCTGAAAAGGGATAAAACTGAAGTGTCAACCTTAAAAACTTAACCTGTATTTCTTGTGTTATTATATGAATTGAAATACTTATATTTTAAATTCACTACCCACTAAGAATACTATGGATCTATATAATTTAACGTATATATAAACTGTACGTACGTCCGTCAGTCCCCGCCGCGGCCACACACTTGTGTTAATCTCGTCATAGACAGCTTTTATATGTAACCTTGGCATTGAACTTTACTTTAAGAGCCGGTTGTACTAACTCGGGTTCTATTATACAAACAAAAGTTTAATTAATATTTTTATCATAAGTAATATGTAAATATTAGAAAGTACTTACAGGTTTATGTTGCGTTTTAAAGACAACGGAAAAAACTAAAATCAAATATCCACTAATCTATTAGGCCGAAAATTTCCACCTATGAAGCGGTTGTATACATATTTGGATAAACATAAACAACACTTTTCCACATATTAAGAAAACTGCAGAATAATTTTCAAAAAAACTCAAAATCATTTATTTCAAGTAGGCCTAGCTTATAAGCACTTTTGAAACGTCAAGCCAGTCTGTTTGTAGTGACTGCAGAATGCAGATTCTAATAAGAAAAGCCGGCAACAAACTCTGCAGATCGTTTAAACTTTAAACAATATATTAAAACACATTAAAGGTAAAGGTAGATGTAATATTACGGTATCATGTTATAAAAGCATATATTTTGATTACATATACCTGAAATTTAGAATACATAAGTTCCAAAAATAAAATTCTCTTAAAAAATAAGAAAGAATTAACCTGACTTTAGGCAGTTGGACCGAATCGAGAGTATATTCATAAGTAAAAAGAATTTTTTAAATCCGTTTGCAATTGACGGTGAAATCAGCGAACCTGATAATACCTAATATAAAAAATGAATTGTTTACTGAACGAATATTAAAATAACGTACAAGTTAATAATGTTACTTTTTGAAGAATTGCTAAAGTAGTAAACCGTTTTCGTAGGTATTTCTATATACTTCTATTTCCGGGTCGTGCGAAGACTTAGGGTTTTCTATTAAAATTCTCAGTAGGAGTTAGGAAAATAGTCGTTTCCACCCCCGTTCCTCGGTTCCGGATAATATCACTAGCATGCGAAAATAAACATCTCGCTGGATATGTAAGGAACACGTCCTGCAACGCCCCGCTCCCTACCCATGAGGTATGTATTCTACATGTGCCTCTAATCACACAGGCAACCACCCCCTTTGTCAAAAAAAGCTCTACTTCTGCTAAATTGCGTATAAGATAGTTGGAAATCCATGATATATTATGAAAATTATGCTTAATTTGCTCCGCGATGAAATAAATGTTGTAAAATGTTAAATGAATAATTACAATAAAGTCAACATCTCCTGAGGATGCTCCGGTTCCAGAGCAAAACGTGCGTAGAGGGCACATTGTCAAATATTTGTTTAGTGTAGTGAGTATAAGGAAAAAAATTTAAATTACACCATACAGATTCACTGAATCCTTCTTTTCGGGGAGTATAGCAAATTAAGAATAGAAAAACTTTATTGCAACACAACACAACAGGAAAAACATAAGGAAAACAGTAATAGTACCTAGTGCTAGCGTGCAAAGGCGGCCTTATCACTAAAACTGATCTCTTAAAGGCACCCTGAGCGTGCGAAGCCGATAAAAAAAGTGTGAAAATGCATAAAGGATGTTACAAAAAATAAAATAAACTTACATGAACATACATACAATAATTATGAAAATAGTAAAAAATATTTAACAAATGAAACAACGGTGACATAAAAGGAAAATTAAGAAAGAACTAATAGTATCGCTACTCCTGTTAATAACGCATCCGGCTCGTAAGCTATAGGTCGCAGTTATTTTATTAAATTGACTAGCATTTTCACTAATACGATTATAATTCATGTTAAAATAAATAATTAGAATGGTACTCAGGTACCGTGAGTTTTAATGAAAAACGTGTGTGTACTTATGTACACGCTTTATAAGTTATACTTCTTTGGCGTAACGAGATAAAAACCTTTCTCCTTATTCTACATTCAAATTTAATATTTTTGTACAATTGAATCAATTAAATCACCGGAATGAGCCCGCAGACTTTGACAGTTCAAAGTGTAAACTGTCAAACCTTATAGATAACTTCAAGGTGTCGGTTTTTTGTGACTCATAATTTTTGAGTGGTGAAAATTTACTCATAATTTTTCCCTCACGCGCCAAAAGAAGTATAACTTCAATAATCCTGATGGTTATTTTGCTATAAAGCGGTTTAATGCAAAATGAGTCTCCTTCCTGAGATATTTGTACCCAATTAAGTAGCTGCGATAAATCAGGATTATTCTATTTGTCATAGTGGATATCGCCATCTTGGTTTATTTAAGGAAGGACAATTCGCACTGTTGTTTACCCGTTATGGGTAACTTGCTTTGATACATTTTCTTAAAATAATTTGAATTACTTATGTAAATTAGAAATAAAAATTTAATTTAAGTTGAAAGAAAGACGAAGTTAAATTATCCGGAACTTCCAGCTGCTGATTATTGTGTTTGTTTGAATGACCCATAATTAATTGAATTGTGTGTAATATACAAGTTAACGTAAAGCTAAGGTGTGTCCGCCCCAATGTGGAATTCACATAGAATTTTCCTTATATTTTACTTTCACTGTATATGCCTTATTTATAAATCTTGTTTGTGTATTTATCTTCTGCAATATCGAAAGACTGCAAGCAGTTTTGTTGTGTACCACCGGTCCTCTGACCCCAAGTTTGCAGTTTCGAGAACATCAATCGACTTACTCTTATGCCCGTTTTCACCAACGATTAACAAGGCAATGAGTAAATAAGTAACGGGCGTTAAACAGTCAGTGGACTGTATCGCAATGGATAAGAATATCGGTGAAAGTTAGTTTTTACTAAAATTTGATATTTAAAATTTTTCCTACTTAACTGCTTCGTTGGTTTAGTGGCTAGCATGTTCGTCTGCAAATAACAAGGTCCTGGGTTTGATCCCGATGGCCAATAATAGTATTGGGTTTTTCTATTAAGAAATTAATTCACACCGTGCCTCAGTACACGTAAACCTGTCGATCCTGCGCCGGATATCTTCCATACGAGTTATATAAAATAAGTTAGGCCGTGTTTTTGAGCATGTATGAAGTGCACGCCACTGGTGCGCGTAAATACTGTTCTTTATGTAACATGCAACATGTTTACAAAGGTGTTTATCTTATGTTATATCTTTAAACGAGCAATTCTTGTATATATATAATTGGAATCTCGGAAGCGGCTTTTCGTGATAACGGAAACGATTTTCATGAAACTTAATATACAGGGGGTTCCGGGGGCGATAAATCGATCTAGTTAGGATTCATTTTTAGAAAATGTCCTTTTATTCGTGTTTTAGCGATATATATATACCAAACTGTAATAATTATAGACATTCTTTATTTCATTGTATTTTATATGTACTTATTATCTTTTTATTTAATCTGTGAATTCCAATATAAATGAATCCTAGCTAGATCGATTTATCGCCCCCGAAACCCCCTGTATACTAAATTTCATGAAAATCGTTGGAGCCGACTACAATTAAATTATATATATATATATATATATATATATATATATATATATTTATTTAACTGTAATCTCGGAGTCGGCTGCAACGATTTTCATGAAATTTACATACAGGGGGTTTCGGGGGCGATAGGTTTGGTAGTAATTGATATGATAATAAAGCATATCCAAAAGTTTGTCAAATAGCACTTGTTTGTAACGTGCAACATGTAAAAGGTTCAGCGCATCTGGCAAGTTGTTGTAAATAAGTACAGCCATACAGTGTGCACTTTTACTGGCCACGGTGAGCTTTTGCCTCGGTACACGTAAACATAAGTTTATTCCTGTTATTTGGATTCCTTATGTTTCTACAGCTTTTTAATAGATTAACTGTGAGATGGTGATAACAAAAAAATTACCCGGCTATGTTTGTTGTGGGCTCTTCTTAGACCAGGAATCGTTAGGAACCCTCGTAGTTTTAGGTTAAAGTTGGCGAACGATTTATCGCCATCCCCTTACAATTATGGAAACATATATGTATGAACGCTTCATAAGTGCCTGTGATGGGCCTACATGTATAGTGAATTCTTGATTTTTCATATATAATGTAACATACATAATTTATAAGCTACAATAAAGCATTGTATGTTTAAATAAATGAAATGTAACATGTTATCTTTAATCGTCAATATTAAGACATATAATATGAATCCATACAAAAAGAGTCATTATTTTCATTATTTACCAAGTCAACGCTTAGAACTTTATGAAAGTAAAATTGCAAATAGAGTTTGCAACATCACAGAAAGCTACCGGCGCGAAATAATGGGCCATGTTACTCGCACGAGCTACTGGTACTAGCTACATGCCAAAGTCACGACGTACACATGCTATTTGCATGCAAGTTACTGGGGTAGGCCTAATAAGAAGGCTCAGTCACTCAGCGGACGTCGGAAAGAGCTATGAGCTAGTATCTCTATGTGATCAAATCAGAAATGAGATCTTTCTTTTTTTTATTCTTCTTGATGATGCAGGCCAAAAAAATAGCGTACTAACCTGTTAGGGTGTATGGTAGTCATACCCCTAATTGGCTTCAACGCGACGTGGCGCCGTAACGCTAAACTGCTCAGCGGCACGTCTTTGTCGGTAGGGTGGTAACTAGCCACGGCCAAAGCCTCCCACCAGACCAGACCAGAGAAAATCCAGACATAAATTCCCAAATTACCCCTGTCGGGAATCGAACCCCCTGCTTAAATTCACAGCGCTCACCGTTGCGCCAGTGAGGTCGTCAAGAGATCTGTAGAAGATTTACTAGATGTAGAGAACCTTGCTCGGAAAACCGATGGATGTTGAGCTAAACGCATCGTTAGACCAAAGAGGTGGGTAGATGACATCAGCGAGTGAATTTTCTACGGTAAATACCCTTAGTACGATATTTGCTCGTGCGCAATTGAGGAGTCGTTTTCGAGTATCGTGATACAGTGTGTATGTGTATTGTCAGTGTAGTTTGAAGATACAGTTCGTGAAATACCAACAAATATAATACGAAAGCGGGTAGTCAAATTCTGCCGGTGACTTGACATCTCGTCCCTCCGCAGTCCCATCGTGACCACGATCCATGCAACTGTGTTGAAATATCGACAAATCTAACATTATTAAGAAATGTTGATTCACCACGAAAACTTAGTTTGAAATCTTGAGTGTTTCAAACTAAATCTTGTATGTTACATACTTTTAATAATTACAATGATAAAGTATAAAAAAAGGGAAATATCAAAACGTGAAAGTTTTATCCTTACGAGGACTTAGTGTTAGAAAAAAATTACGAAACTATTCGCAGTTTAAAATCACAGATTAATTTAACATTAAGAACACCACGTAACTGTCTCATAAATATAATAATTAATAGACAGTGATAAATTATTTATTCATAAACGGGCAATCTGTGCGGTATTAAATTACAAGATCGACATGAACTGTTAATGTAACAAAAACTTGTAGTAGGAATGTTTAGTTATGATTTATCGTTGTTAGATTATCTCACTAAAAGCTGGTGTATTCTGTAACATTGCTCGCAGACAGGTTGCCAACCGGTAGTCTTCATAGACAACGATTGATTCGACAGCTGCGAATGCCATCTATTTCTCATAGTTTCACTCTCCTGAAGACCTGGTACATTCATCTCATTGTTTTTGAATTTTTTAAATTTAAAATTCAAAAAATTCAAAATTCTATATTTCAATTCTATAAGCTCTTTTGAAACATCAATTCGGGAAAAGATTATCAAAATCTTTTAAAAGTTAACGGAGATATTATAAAGTAGCGTAAAAAGAAGGAAAATTTGTGCGTTTTTAGCATTCCTCTACTAAACTAGTGAACCAAAAGTAGTACCGTGTGCACATTTCTCATGTAATGTACGCATCAAAAGTGCCATCTATCAGTGGCATGCACTTCATACATGCACAAAAGCAATGCCTACCCTAAAATTTAATTATAATTCGTAAAAGAGTAGGATTTTTGCCGTTTTATGCAATTTTCCTGCTCAATGCATACCCTGGTAGGAAACCCAGTGCACGCCACTGCCACCTATGGGCCTACTTGAATAAATATATTTTTGACTTTGACTTTGATTCAAACGATCCTTTTATATTTAATGTTTTCCGTACGTGACGTACTTCATATGTAAATACTTTACAAAAAGGGTAAAATAGTAATAACTACATTTTTAAATTAAATAACACACAATCTAGTCCGATTGTAAAACCGCACAGTATTTCTCATTAAAAATACCAAAAAATACCATTCCCCTCATCTCTAAATTTGTAAAGCGAAACATCTGAAGTATATTAGTGTGTTGATACCTCCTATAGTCTTACTATTCCAGAAACAATGTAGCTATTTCTCTAAATAGTTTTTAATTAGGTTTACACACGGGATTCGAACCCGCATCACGCGTACAAAGTTCAACCATAACGGCTTTTCAAAAAAAAAAAACAAGACTACTAATCAATTCTAATGAACATAAAATTTCCATAACCGAGTAAAAAACAACTAAATATCTGGTCAAGTGGCAGAACAATTAAATGGTTAGGGTTCTGTAGACACGGGTCAGATTCCCTGGTCCTGCAAAAAGTTGGTTTGATATAGAGTTTTTCTGCCAATATAGTAAAAGTTATGTCTTAAGTTACGGGCGCCGGGATAAATCCCAAGCAAACGAGCGATTTCACGACTCCCCAGCGTAACAAGGGTATTGCATCTAGAATCTCTCGTCTGCTTGGCACCCAAAACGAAGGCCGCTTTAACCCTGAGTTGAACATTGTACTATATATAAGATAAGTATTGTACTCTGTCATTCATTTCCGGCTAGTTAGTAGCCAAGAAATAAACGGTATGTGTACAAACAGACAGACTTGTCGTTTCAAACGTGCTTATAGTGCTTATATGAAATAAATAAATTTAGAATTTTGTATTTGAATAATTTATTCAAATACAGTGAAGATAGTTACCACCATCTGAGACGGCATCATCATGACATGACCATTGTGGTAATTTATAAAAGTAAAAAAAGGGGGGGGGGGGGGTTATAAACACGCGTTAGAAGTTATACTTCTTTGGATAAAGATCTTTAAAAAAAAATTATCTTTCGCCTTGTTTTACGTTTGTAGAAAAAACAACACTAACAATAGAAATAAGGTTTTGAATACATAAAAAGTTTTAATATAACGCATTACCTAGTTCTCTCATTATCGGACAACCAAGTTTCCCTCAACATTAAAATCTAAGATTTTTGTACAATTGAATCAACCGGGTTTTGACGCACGTGAAGGAAAACATCGTGAGGAAGCCTGTATGCCTGAGAGTTCTTCATAATGTTCTCAAAGGAGTGTGGAGTCCAGCAACCCGCACTGGGCCAGCGTGGTGGCTTACGTCCTTAGAAATTAATTTTACAATAAACTACCGGTAGATATTTTGGATTGTCTCTTAAATGTATAAAATTTGTATTAAACGTAAGCTTATAAAACTCAAAATTTTAAAATTCATTTATTTAAAGTAGGCCTAGTTTATAAGCAATTTTGAAACGTCAAGTCAGTCTGTTTGTCTCTACCATCGGTTCGGAAGATTCTATTCGAAAGAGATATTTAACTTTTATGTCGTCTGTCCACCACGTCGGAGAATGAGTCAAGGCCGAAAAAATAAAAAAAAATAACAAATTTTACGGAACCCTAAAAACTGAAAATCGCTATACAAATATAGAGTCCATCGCCCCGTTGTGTGTATGTATGTTTGTCCATTTAAATGTTTGTCTTAAACTCGAATCCGTGTTTATTATGCAATCTTGACTAACGGTGGGTTAGGCAATAGTAGGTACTTGCTTACCTACCGCAGAGTTTAGAGTTTTAAATTTTATCAGGGCCCTTCAATTTTATCTAGTAGGTAGAGCTTTCTGCCGCCAAGTGGTAGCGGTTTTCCAGTCTAAATCGCGCGGTTGCCGGTGCTATTACAGGTACATGTGATTGGAACAGGACGGCACATTTAATAAAATATAGTAGGACAATACGCACATCGCCATCTAGCCCCAAGTAAGCGTACCTTGTGTTATGGGTACTGAGATAGCTGATGAATATTTTTATTGATAATATACATACGCTGGCTGAATGCGGATTAGTGGACTCCACACTCCTTTTTTGGTCCTCACACAAAGGTTGCCTGTAATTGCTTCAGCAATAAGGCCGCCTTTGCATGTCTACATTGTTTACTGTTTCATGAATGTTTCTTTTCTCATATGTATGTTTACGTGCAATAAAGTGTTTCTTCTTCTTCCTTTGAGAACATCACGTAAAAATCTCAGACATGCATCTTTCCTCACGGTGTTTTCCTTCGCCGTTGAAGCAAGTGATATTTTAAATTAGAGGAAAGTTAGAGGTGCGGTGTGCTGGGATTCAAACACGGCCCCCCGAAAGCGAAGTCAAAGTCCTTCCCACTGGGCTATCAGCGGTTCATTTATGTAGTCTAGTTTATTAAATAAATAAATAATAAATAAATATACTACGACAATACACACATCGCCATCTAGCCCCAAAGTAAGCGTAGCTTGTGTTATGGGTACTAAGATAGCTGATGATTTTTTTTTCATGAATATAATACACATAAATACTTATAATATACAGATAAACACCCAGACGCTGAAAAACATTCATGTTCATCATAGACTTAAGCTATTAATAATTAAGCACAAAATTTTAAGTTACTCCGTATGTAAGTCTGTTTGTGTTGTTCTGGTAAATAAACAAATTCTATTCTATTATATTAAAATAAATATGAGTCGGAAGTCGCTGGATACAAATGAAAAGACCTATTGTACTTCCTAAGGTTTAGTTGATCACCAGATAATAATCCTACGATCCTTTAGTTTAAAAAAAAAAATAAACATATAAACAACCAGACAATGAAAAACATTCATGTTCATCACACTAATTTTCCAGTTGTGGGTATTGAACCCACGGCGTTTGGACTCAAGCAGGGTCGCTGCCCACTGCGCCAACCGGTCGTCTACATAACATAACTTTGTAGGTTTTGCCTTCCATGCCTTGCGAAGTGTTTCTCTGTTTATAGGTACTTTAATTTTCCATTTTCATTCATTTACTGGTTTCCCACTAACCTACCATGTGGCCATCAGCTTGGTCGAAAACCCGTGACAAATTATCATGTAAGAAAGCGCGTTAAAGCCCGCCATACCGCATTGCAGCAACGTGTTGGGTCTGTGCTCTAAATCCCTCGTGTGTGAGAGAAGGCGTGTGCCCAGGTATAGGACTTTAATAGGCTAATAGTACTAGCCCCAACGGTTTAGTGGTTCTCATGTACGGATCACCATTTAGAAGCTTCTTCGACTCCTTGGTCGATCCAAAATGGAAGATCACTATCTTAAGGTGTTTTTTAGAGGTAGGTATACAACTTTTGATTGAAAACATGATAAAGAATCTTATGGAAAAAAGACTGAAATAAAACTGGAACTAGAAAAAAAAATCTTCCCTACTAATAAATGGCAATGTAACTTACATTGCCATTTATTAGTAGGGAAGTTTGTTACGCTTTTACGCAAAAACTACTTAACCGATACTCATGAAACTTAGTACACTTGCTTGAAACGCACATAACTTAGAAAAGTAAGAGGCTGGGATTCGAACTCGGCCCCCCTAAAGTGAATGCGAGTCATACCCACTGAGCTAACACCGCTTCACAGCTAAGATTAGTCTCAGACTAATCTTAGATTAGCTTAGATTATCAACAATCTATTTTGAATGAATGCTAGATCCTTCAAACTTTGCTGCAAGATACTACCGGCGCCACTAAATGGCGGATTACATATTTTATTACAACTCCCACAGTATGGGAATCGAAAAAAGGGCTTGACTAGTAGAATACTATACACTATGACTTTCGAATTCAAGATGCAGCCATCTTGAATTATTCTACTAGACCAAAACAAAATGTCACTTTACATATAAAATGACTTGTAGAATAATGTACACTATATTTAAAGGGTGTTTATCAACAAGTTTTATCTCATTTTTATAAGAGAGGCGGCCGTGCCCAGCAGTGGGCGAGAACCTTAGAGAGACGGGTGGAGTGAACGCCGGAGTGGAGTTACCGACGTATTGAAATATTGAAGTAGGTATTACCTACTCGCATAACGGTAGACTATCAACCGGCAACCTGTTCCACGTGCAGCTACGGAACGAGCGTTTTTTTATGAACGCACAACATGAGCGAACAGCTTTAGTCGGCTCTAATGCCACGTTTAAAAATGTATATGACAAATTTTTGCACGGAAGGACATGTGACGCTTATAAAATATAATTATTAACACATTAATTAGTAAACACGTTGCATCATGTGCCCAGTATATTATTAAATTGATTTATTAATTGATTATGGATATTTTGTTTGAAAAGAAAGTAAGACAGAAAAAAAATATTAGTAAATTACGCCACGGAGTGGGAGTGGGTGTGGCATTGGGAGTGGCAGTGGGAGTGGCAGTGGGAGTGGCAGTGGGAGTGACAGTGGGAGTGGCAGTGGGAGTGGCAGTGGGAGTGGCCATAGGAGTGGCAGTGGGAGTGGCCATAGACGTGGGAGTGGGTGTGGCATTGGGAGTGACCATAGGAGTGGAAGTTAGAGTGGGTGTGGCAGTGGGTGTGGCAATAGGAGTGGCCATAGGAGTGGTAGCGGGAGTGGCAGTGAGAGTGGCATTGAGAGTGGACATAGGAGTGGAAGTGGGTGTGGCAGTGGCAGTGGGAGTGGGAGTGGCCATAGGAGTGGCAGTGTGTGTGACAGAGGGCGCTGCCATAGGAGTGGGAGTGGATGAGACAGTGAGAGTGGCAGTGGGAGTGGCAGTGGGTGTGGCATTGGGAGTGACCATAGGAGTGGAAGTTAGAGTGGGTGTGCCAGTGGGAGTGGCATTGGGAGTGGGTGTGGCAGTCGGAGTGGTAGCGGGAGTGGCCATAGGAGTGGCAGTGGGAGTGGCCATAGGAGTGGCAGTGACAGTCGTAGTGGGAGTAGCAGTGTCAGTGGGAGTGAGAGTAGCAGCGACAATCGGAGTGGAAGTGGCAGTGGCAGTGGGAGTAGGAATGGTAGTGGGTGTATTATACTAACTTAGTGGTTAAGAAAAAATTGTTTCTAATATACTAACAATCTTTGGATAGAAACGTCTGTAACATATGATTATTATTATTTTTATTTCCACTTATGCACCAATGATCTGAGAGTTGATAAAGCTGTGGGAGAAGATACATTTTTAACCTTTTTCCTGGGGAGATAAATATATAATGACCATGTCGCCGTGCCGGATGATTTACCAAATAAAATAAAAAAATGAAAAAAAAAGCGTGTGCTTGTAACCTGTGCGCGCGATTGAAGTAAAACTTTCATTATTATTTTTTGATGAAAGAGTAAAATGTTCCTGGGACTCCGCCATTTCATTTAATATTCTATTTAAAATTCATTAATATCAATTTCACATTTTATAAATATTTTCTTTTATTGAATAGAATAAATGAGAGTAGAAAATTGAAGGTTAGATTGTCATTGAATATAATAGAATGTCGTCAAACGTCAGAAAATTTATTTATTACAAAAGTAATAAATAAACAAGTATATTTAGAGATTTTCAGAAAATTTTGCAATTAAAATGAGTTTTTTATTTTTATTCACTTTGCTATTCACAATTGAGCCATTTGAAAATATTGGTAATATATAATCCTAATTGATTATGATATTTGCCACTAGCTGGCGTTTAAGTCAAGAAGTGTGGAGTATATGACATATACTTATCCAAATTATTATTTTTAAATAGCGGTAACTAACGTAAGCGTTATTTCCGACAGAAAAGGCCTAAAGAAGTTTTACTTCAAAAACTAAGTTACTCCCTAGTCGCGCCTAAGGAAGTTTTACTTCAAAACAAACTCAAAATAGGTTTTTTCGTTCGATAGTTAAGATGCCATAGACACACAGACAGTCGGGGGTCAACAAAGTGAACGCTGGTTCAGTGGCCGCCCTTAATCCACCATACACGCAGCTATATTAGAAGTTTTTATCTAGCGGAGTTCATTGGCTCGTTTCGCCATCTTTGTATTGACCTACTTCATCCCGTCATCTACCTTGTCTATGTGTACGTAAAATAGATATGCACAACAAATTTGTCGGCCGATTAGGGCAGTGTGCAGCGACCCTGCTTTCTGAATCCGAACTCCGAGGCAGTGGGTTCGATTCCCACTACTGGAAAATGTTTGTGTAATGAGAAATAATGTTTTCCAGTGTCTGAGTGTTTATAATATGTAAATATATAGGTATTATTCATAAATATTCATCAGTCATAACACAGGCTATGTTTACTTTCGGGCTAGATGGCTATGTGTGTACTTTCGTAGTATAGCATCTATAGGAGGGTAAATCTGATTTTTGGCGTGGCGACACAGGCCGTGGCGACGCATCGCCACGCTGTATGATAGAATATATGTACTATACGTTGATAAAAATACTTAAGTTGTCACCTGTTTAAAGAAATTTTTGATTTAAAACATTTTGTATATGAAGAAAATAAATGTATATTAAATAAACAGTCCTGGAGAAAATTCGTAATTTTTTTATCATATATTTAGTTCCTGTCTTAATCTGTACTTTTGTGCCTATTACTTGTAAAAACATAATTTCGATGTTCCGCATCTGACGGATCGCAATTTTTTTTTAAATGATCCTATCTTCCTTACTATACAAAGAGGCATCCACTTCTAAACCAAGGTATAGAGTAACATAGGCTGCCGGGGATCGACCACAGCGCTCATGACCTGAGAATCGAACTCAGTACTGCATGGTCCGTAGTGAAACAATATGATTAACAGTAAACAAAGATCAAAAAACCCCAAGTCCCAGAAAAAAAAAACGTGTGTTAAGTACACGCGTTAGAAGTTATACTTCTTTGGCGTAACGAGGTAAAAATCTTTACAAAAAATCTTACGCCTTATTCTACGTTTGTACAAAAAACTACACTTACAATAGAAAAAAGGGTATTGTTTGAATTATTGAAAGTCAACTGTCAAACCTTTTTTAGAAAAACTAGCTAACTTTATGGTGTCGGTTTTTTGTGGCGGTGTGCGAGCGCATCGTAAAAATTTTCTCTCACGATTTTTCCCTAACGCGCCAAAAGAAGTATAACTTCAAAAAATCCATAAGAACTATTCGTCAAATATTTGAAGCGAATATCAAGATTTTTCGTTTGCGAATGTTTGTGAAAGGGTTGTAAAAGGGGTAAAGGGTAATCTAGGGTGCGGGGTGAGTAATAAGCTATCTAGACATCTGAATCATTGCCCTAGGACTTAGGACTCGGATCCGCGCCGTCTGAAAGAAACGCATATCTGCCAGTGCAAATTTTAATCCTAAATTATTGCCATGTGATGTTTCCATGGAGTTGTTATTACCCCCTGCATATATATGACTTTAAGATTATTAATTAGCATGACACTAGTAGTTCGCAGGGCATGCAAGGATCACGTCCTACAATGTCCATCAAATAGCAGTGAAGGTGTTAAGTGTGCCTTTAATCTCACCGGCACCCACCCTTAAGCCTAAAAATAGCCCTTAAGATATATATATCTTAAGGGCTATTTTCCAGTTAGTCTGAAGGAAGCATCAATAAGACACGGAGGTCCCGGTTATATAGTAATAGTATATATATATATATATATATTTATTTATATATGGTCTCTCGTTGGTCAGAGGAATGAAGCTTCCGGGCTCACAAAATTGTCAGCTATATGGATAGCATTAGAAACGTGGGGGCAGAAATAAGCACACCCGTGGTACTTCCCCGGGAAGAGCTCTTACAAAAAGTTACTAGTTACTACTACTAAAATAAATCAAAAGCTGTCTACAATCTATTGCAATACGGGTAAAGTATGCATTCACTGAGAAAGTAAAGTACCTACCCTTACTTTGCTCACTCAGATAGTGAGAGACTGAGAGTCGTATGTAATATGTACACCAAGTTTATTTTTTAATTTTTAATGTAAAAACTATTGTAATTTTGCGTCTTTAAGGGTGGTAGAGAAGAGAATAAAAGTTAGTATTGGAAAATTTACTTAATATCAATCATTGAAAGCAGACCAAGTCCTGCTGACAATAGTAAGTATATATCTGTGCTAATTCTAGTCTTCGGCTTTTTCTTAATGCATAAATAGTTTTTAGTATTTTTTTTATAACTAAAGATAAATTTGTTATTGTTATTTTATCTATTGCCTCTAATTTGGAATTAGATACGAAATTATTTTAAGAGTATCCTTTTTTATGAGGTAGCTCCGCATTTTCTGGTGAATTAGAAACAAAACAAGCACTATCGGATTATCATATTTCCAGACAATATTTATTTGAATCCAGGTGGTAATAACAACTCTTCAGAGTAGTGCTTGTGAATGCATCCGCGAATGATTCGCGCCACTCGCCAGCCAGTCCGCAATAAGTCTGGATTTGTAAGAGACTAGCTCTGTTGCGGCTCAAGTGTTAATCTTAGGAATAAAACAAAATGTCTGGATGGTTGTTTTGAGTTTTACAACGCAATAACTGTAATTTTACCAATGAAGAAATAAGAATCTGACTTTAGATAGTTAATATTGTACTTACGTTTTGATAGTCTAATTAGAGACCTAAAGAACTTATTCCCTTTAAAGTTTTGTCTGAGCTTTATGTTTTGGATGTTCCCACAACGCCATCATCACCGAGATAAGGGTAGTTCTGTTAAAAGTGACACATTAGGAGAGAAACAGAAAGAAAAAACTATTTTTTATTAACTAGAAAAGTATGTTAATCAATTCTAAATTAATTATTAATTGTAATTTGTAAGGTATTAGATTTTTGGATATTCAGCAGATCTTCTTTCTTCTTTCTCTGGGCTTGTCTCCGTACTTTGTCAGCCGTAACCTTCCGTTGTACGTAGGCCCAGCAGTTTATTCAGCAGATAACAGAGATATAATTTTTAAAGCGAAACTTTCGCTTATTGTCATTTTATTGTCATTTCGAAAGTGTTAAAAGAAAGGAAAAAGACAAACGAGGGATGGCCTTCCAGCATTTAGTAAGAAGCAAGCTATTTACTTTTATAAACTGTTTATTTTTATAAACTGACACGAAATTCTGCAGACCTATGGCATGGCGCATTTATGACTGCATTTTCAAATTTAAAAAATCCAAACAGCCTAGCCGTGTTTTTTAATTTTTTAAGGAAAATCTTCTTCATGTAATGAAGAAGATTCATCTTATAGATGACTAGATTTAAGTAGGTAGGTAGGTTCTATCATAGAGATAGCGTGTCTGCCAACTTCCAGCCAAGAACTGGCCTCTACCCGAGACCTTCAACTGCGAAAAAACCAAGAAGGTTTTTTTTAATGGGCAAATTTAATATTGCTCGTTATCCAAGTTGACCCGCAGCATATCCGTTAATACCGTGATCCGGGCATTATTGAAAGCGTACATTTGATCTGCAACAATCGGCCTCCCTTCCACCATTGTGAACAATACAAAAAACATATTTCATTTCTCATTGTAATGTAACCTTTAAAATATTTGCTTTTACTCTTATACTATTTTAATAATTCTTTTCTGAGATTTTAATCTATCTGTCTATGTATATAGATATATATAATATCTATTTTTAATAATAACTTGCTGTTCTCGACGGGTTCCTGCGTGAACCGCGTAAAGTTATGCTTAGAGCAAAACGCACGATAATTCGCCACAGATTTTATAGTAATTTCCTGACTTTAATTTCTCATTAACTCCGAAACTATGAATTCCAAATATGATGCTATAAAGGACATTGCATTATCTACATAAAATTGTCTCGATAGTAAAATGACTTTTCTGTAACAAAGACATTGGAAAAACGCATTTTTATTTATTTTTTATTTCTAGTCCACTACAAGTTAGCATTTGAATGCAATCTCATTTGGTGATAAATAAATTCAAATTCAAAAATGTTTTATTCATATAGACCTTATGATATGCACTTATGAAGCGTTCATACATTTAACATATTAAACTAATGTTAGTGATGGTGATAACTGCATACGTAACTTAAAACTAAGGCTTAATGATGCAGTCTAAGATGGTAGCGGGCTAACCTGTTAGAGAAGAATACCCTAATTTCTACGCAACGTCTTACAGGCACGCTACATCGTTTAGCAGCACGTCTTTGACGTTAGGGTGGTTATTAGGCTCGGCCAAAGCCTCCCACTAGAACAGACAGAGAAAATTTTGAAATTAAAATAAATATATAATAAATAAATATACTACGACAATACACACATTGCCATCTAGCCCCAAAGTAAGCGTAGTTTGTGTTATGGGTACTAAGATGACTGATGAATATTTTTTTGTATAATATACATAAATACTTATAATATACAGATAAACACCCAGACACTGAAAAACATTCATGATCATCACCGAACATTTTCCAGTAGTGGGAATCGAACCCACGGCCTTGGACTCAGAAAGCAGGGTCGCTGCCCGCTGAGCCAATCGGCCGACAAACAAAAAAAAAATTATGAATTCCCAAAGTGCCCCGGCCAGGAATCGAACCTTTAACTTAAAACCACCACGCTTATAATTTTTAATTATATTCAACATTATGACGCGTATCGCGTATTCGTGTATGTTATTTACAGAGAATTTAACTTCCTATAGGCAATTTTTTTTTTTAAATGGGTTGAGTTTTGTCTAGTCAAGTTTATCAATTCCATTTTCTTTTTATAACATTTTATTGATATTGGTATGTCTGCAAGAAGTGAGACAAACAGACCTACATAGAACATACACTAGCTTTTTAACCCTTTCGTAGTCGGGTAAAGGGGTATCTTCAAAACCATAACACAAAGTTGCACGTGAAGGCACGTGAGGCGGCATACGATACGTGCCAAATGAACAGCAGCCGTGTCAGGTGGCAGGCACACGTTTCAGAGCACCGCGGGCGAGGCTAAAAACCGTCCGTCGATTAGTTCCATGTTCCAACTCACACAGAGCTGTTTTTGTAAGTTTTTGAGGTTATCTTTTGGCTAGTTGAGTAAATGATGATGATGAGAGTAAATTTTTACGATGCGCGCGCTCTCTCTACGTCGTGCTCCTCATTGCTGAGGGTCGTGACCCCTTCCACTTACAACTTTTTGGACGATTTTAATTCTGTCTGCTGTCATAGTGAGGGGTTTTCTTGGGAAGATAATAATACGGTGGACTCCCAGATCCTTCCGCATCAGTCTTTTAAGTGAATTTAATTCCACGTGGCCACTGGAAACCACCTTTGATTTCGGGATATTTAGCTGCCGCCCGATATTCGACATTGCTGCGCGTTTAGCACCACCCAGGGGGCACGTGTAGGGTGAATCTCTAGAAGGATGAGATGGTAAATCCTACGGACGCGCGCACCCCGTTACAAAAAACCAACACCCTGAAGTTAGCTATAAATTCAACATTTTAGTTTTTCAAAAAAAAGTTAATATCAATATGTATAACTATAAGTTGGATGTTAAAAAAAATGTCCTTTTCTTTAATTATGTAGAAATATTTTCTATGATATATTGAAAATAATAAACTTTATTTAACGCGTTATAATAAAACTTTCAATATATTCAATACCTTTTTTCTATTGTTAGTGCGTAAAGATAAAATTTTTGAAAAGGTTTTTTATCTTTTTATGGCATGGAAGTGTAACTTCTAACGCGTAAACATAAGTACACGTATGTTTAAATCTTTATCCTTCGCCTTACAATACGACACTAACGATTAAAAAAAGGCATTTAATACATTCAAAGTTTTACTATAACGACGATCTAGACCACCAAGTTACACTCAACATTAAAATTTGAGATTTTCGTACAATTGAATCAATTAAATCACCGGAATGAGCCCGCAGACTTTGACAATTGAAAATGTGACTGTGATGTGTCGGTTTTGTTAAAATTTACTCTTATCTTTTTTCCCTAACGCGCCAAAATTCCTATCATAGTTGACAAAATACTGACTATATAAAACGATAGATCAACTACTACAACTGTCAGTCAGAGTATGCTAATGCCAATCCACGTTGATTTAAAGTTTGGTTTACTTGAGAACTTGGGGTACAGAACCAATTTAGCTGATGTTCAGTTTCGCTCTTGTTAGTTCATAACGCGACATGTCTAACAAGTGTACATAAGTTTGATGTGTGACATTGATTTTAAGGCTTCAATCTTCAGATTTAGATCTTTCTATTTTCTCATAAGTATATAATAACGTAAAGCGGTGATTGTGTAGTGGATAACATTTCAGCTTTCCTTTCGACAGACCGAGTTTGAACCCCGACACGCACGTCCAACTTTTTGGAGTTATCCGCGTTTTTAATTTAAGAAAATTAACTATCACTTGCTTTAACGGTGGGGAAGGAACCCGCATGTCTGAGTTCTTCATAATGTGGCGTTTAAAGACCACCAATTCGCACTTGGCCAGCGTGGTGGACTGCCTAAACCGCCGGGCCGGAAATACGTTTTTTTTTCAAATTTACTACGACAATACTTAACTAATCAGCTTCTTAAAACACTTAAGAAACGAAAGGATAACGAAAAAAATATTAAATACAAACTTAAACAACATTATACGCCTCTTATAACAAACAAATATAGATAGTTAATCACAAATTCTGAGAAAAAAATAATAAACATCTTTTACATGTATTAAAAGAATATGAACGCACTTCGTTCCTACCTATACTGAGTTATATAAGTTATTGGGACGTCAAAAAAAAGTTTTTAACATTTATCGTTGTCGGCCTACCCTCATTCAAAATTCAAAATTCATTTATTTGAAGAAGCCCAGCTTATACGCACTTTTGAAACGTCACGTCTGTTTGTAGTGACTCTACCACCGGTTCGGAAGACCATTCTCAAGGACAATGTGTAATAAATTATGGTTTTGTTGCAATAAGCGAAATGTTAATGTTAATAAAAATATTTTGGGTTAATGCTTCCTTCAAATACAGACCGGTGATGTATATTATGTGTCATAAATAAAAATAAATGCATAAAAAACGTCCCCATCGAGGCGATGTTACGGGTACTAAGATGACTGATGATTTTTTTGGTTAAATAACATACATAATATACATAATAACATACTTATAATATACAGATAAACACCCAGACACTGAAAAACATTCACGTTCATCACGAAAACCTTTTCCAGTTATGGGATTCGAACCCACGGCCTTGGATTCAGAAAGCAGGGTCGCTGCCCACTGCACCAATCAGCCGTCAAATTGGTTTGTTTTATCGCTTTCTTGTATAGTTGCTTGTGTATTTTACTGTTATGAATTATTGAACCTTTATAATAGTAACATTTTACAATTTACAAAACCAGGCATCGAATCTAGGACTCGGTAACGAGGTCCCGCGCCTTACGTCTAAGAGGCTTTCCCATAAAATGGTGACTAATTAATAAATGTCCTGGTTTTACTCGTAACGGGCGGAAAGTTTTTCCATCTTGGCGGACTTTTGTCATTTTCAGAGCCAGTGCCACTGTGTCGTTTAACCGAAGTTACTACGTGATTTAACGGCAGTTTTATTTCGTAAGAACACTTATAACACAATATGTTATGGTTCCCCGCAACTTCATATAAGTATCCCATACAAACTATAATTCTATTTGCACAATATAACCCAAGCCGCACCGTCGCGTCTCCTGCTTATTATATTTCATTAATATCAACCAATTCTTAAGAAGAAATATAAAACAAGTACGTTATCAAATTTATTAAGATACGCGACTACAGAATTATGTACGTTTTCGTATTTGTAAAAGATATCTTACAGCTGCCGCCTGTCATACAGTTACTATCGAACATTTATAGTCTGTTAAACTCGGGATTTTATAAGGATTATAACGATATCTCATTCGTATATTGATATTTTATTGCTTTAAACGCACATCAATTTAGAAAAGTTAGAGGAGGGTGCTGGAATTCGAACTCGGTTCTCCGAAAGTAAAGTCGAAGTCTGGGTTATCACCGCTTAGTATTTCGTAGTGAGTGATTAACACTAGTTAATCGCTCACTACGAAAGATTGTTAAAATTGATTAAAATTACTAAATTTTAATCAACGGTCAATACCCCGGCGGTTCAGCGGTGCAACCGGGCGTCTCAGGTGCGTGTTAATGCAAGTAGAGTGACTCGCACTTTCAGACAATGTTCCCCGCGCGCGGTATTAACTGATCACACCACTTAACTACATGACTTTTACATCCGGTTTTACTCGGAAAATGGGCCATACTTACATTGAATGTCCCGGGTTCGATTGTGAGTTGGGGAGTTTCCATGCAGCGAGGATAGCTGAAGCATCTGTTAAGGAAGCAATATCCTACTTCTGTGTAGAAACCTATTCTCTCACAAGAGAAATAGATTTAAAACTTAGTCCCACCATGCTGCCCCAATGCGGGTTGGTGGGCTTAACGATTGTTATTACATATTACTGACAATTACCGGGATCGATGGCTTAACATGCTCTTAAAGGCAGGTAGGTAGACTAATTTTCTTTTGGCATTTGAACCTGCGACTTTTAGGTTTTAGTCTAACTTTCGAAACGTTGATCTTCATCAAGATTTATTTAAAAAGCTAAATCAAACAGAATCTTTTTGATGTTAAAATGTGCAAATTTCCGATAGAATACATAGTCTAAGAGCTAGTCAGTAACTATTGTATAGCTTAATTTTGCGGCTTCTGATTGAGATTGCTTTTTTGTTATCAAAAAGCACGTTCATTACTTTTTAATAAATAAAACTACCAAATTGAAGCTTGATTTATTAACTCTTTAATTTGTATAACAATTAACACTTATATCAAAAGTCAGTTTTATGTATTTAGCTAGTTACTAACTATGGTAACTTTGAACTGTAGCCTACTTTAGGAACGTAGCAAACTAAAATGAGACCAAAAGCGCTACCTGACCTGCACTTTGCAATTTTAGTTTTCTAAATAAAATTAAACAAAACAAAAATGATCAGTTATCCCTACATCCAAAGCAATCATTATTTTATGCAAATAAAAAAAAAATAAGAGATAACTCTTGATGACGATGATGATGATGGTGATAATCAAGAATTAAGAAATTAAGATCCCCCCCCCCCCCCCCCCGAAAATCAGACTGCATCTTATTCAAATATTTATGAGTGAAACAAAGATATTTACATATTCAAAAAAAGTTGAAGAGGTAACCCAGGATGCAGAAGAAGATCAGTATCATCACTGTTAAGAAATCGTTCTCTAGCTCTTAGCCTATTTACACTGCACCCATTTTTTTGGTACATCAATAGAAGCAATCCATGCATGCCGGAGTTAATGCAAAATATTTACATTTATTCTAACTGTACAGAAACATAGAGGGCCGATTTTTTAAAATTTTAAAATATTATATCATACGTATCTCTATTTACAACACATACAGACTTTGGGATTCACTTTGATTCGAATTGTGATGTATCTGTTTTTATATCGAATATCGATACGATTCTTTCTATTTTTGTTTCTTACATACTCAAAACTATGAAAATAATTACTGTTGTCATTTAGCTCCTTCTTTGGGCCAAGTAAGCGTTCTTCCTTGGCTAAGGATGCGAGTGGATCGATTTTTGTGACCCAGTATTGTATCCCAAAGTTTCGAACGCGCCGTCGAAAAGTAGTCATATATAGTATGATACTTTGGGTTAAATTTAGCGTTTAAGCAGACAAAATAATATTGACTCAAGTAAGTTATATAATTATAGTACCTTATTCATATAAAAAACACACTCTTTTTAAAATATATTCAACTATACGCTCGTGATTGATATATTCCAGATAGTTTTTTAATTTCTCTAAATGGTTTTGGAATAAGTAACAAGAATACAATAATTATTAATAATTATTATTATTAATAATTATTAATTATTAATATTAATTATTAATTATTATTAACTCTATCATTTAATTTGTAATATTGTGGAATAATTTGTAAGCCATATCGAGATATATTATTATTTCGTGGCAAAGGCCTGAATACAACTTTGCTGACACTGAGTAATTTGTTAACAAAGTTATTCATTGCAAAGTCAAAGCTTAAGTCACAGACACATTAGGTTTTTGTGTACTGTGTACACACAAATTTTTACCTGGTGATAATAATTATATACGTAAACTTAAAACACATAAACAAACAAAAACAAAAATAGGTGTCCAACGAGCAAACAGAAGCACGCAAGCAAGCGCCTGACTTTTTGGGTATAATCTTGTAATTTCGCTGACATTTATTTTGTGCATTCTGTGCATTTTTTTAATTGTGGTTGGAGAATTATATTTTGAATAATTAATTGTGAAATCTTTATGCAGCGTAATTTACTTATGAATGAATGAATGAATGAATACACTTTTATTGTATTGTAGAAAAATCATAAATATACACTTATATTTGTTATTTTTCTACATAAACAAATAGAATAATTATAAACAAAAAAAAAAGTATAAAATTTGGCGGCCTTATCGCTACATAGCGATCTCTTCTAGGCAAACAAAGGCGTAAAACACAGCACAAGAAGAGAGGTAGGTGCTGCATATAAATAAACATATATATTTGCATATATACCTATATATACATATAATAAACTTACAAAATAATATATAGATACTGATAATTAATATATACCTATAGAATGAATATCAATGATACATAAATATATACAATATATACTTATTCGTTTATGTAGAAAAATAAATGTCAATAACAAAGTATTTTTAGTCGAAACTTAGTTTTTCTAATGTTTTGCGTTTTCACTTTTGTCGGCAGATGACTTATGACTGCTTCTGTATTTTTTTTATTTAGTCATATATCGATATGTCACACGAAGCTGGAGCGCAACACTAAAACAATTTTTTCAGCACTCAGAACACGGCGGGCGAGTCTGGCCCATTCAACGAGTTTTATTTTTCGTACATTCGCGAAGCACGCCCACTTGCATTCATTTGAATTTGAAAAACTGAAGATAATATTCATTTTTTATGTTAATACACGAATTATGAATACATCTCGTAATTATAACGTATGAATATTCGTTCTATTGATTATACAAAAGAGAACCTAAATACCTGTGGTAAAGCAAAAGAGGTGTGGAAAACCGGGATACAAAGTACACTCACCGCCTCTTAGACTATGGTAAAAACAAGAATAAATAACAAATACCCTGACATAAAAAAAAAAAAGTTGTAGGTACTGTACCCCTAAAATTATTGTACTGTAAACTTTAAAAAACCATTTTACTACGTTCCGTAAGTATTTTGGAATAAAAGGCTTACTTGTTTTTATAATTTATTACAATCGACAGCCGCGAATTTTGGTGTAAAAATAATGAAATAAATATATCACGACAATACACACATCGCCATCTAGCTCCAAAGTAAGCGTAGCTTGTGTTATGAGTTAACATGACTGATGAATATTTTTATGAAAAATAAACATAAATACTTAGAAAATACATATAAACACCTAGACACTGAAAAACATTCATGCTCATCACACAAAAATTTTCCAGTTGTGGGAATCGAACCCACGGCCTTGGACTGAAAGCAGGGTCGCTGCAAACTGCGCCAATCGGCCGTCAAAGGCCGATGGTGGCCGGGTTGTTTCTAAACTTGAAAAAATAGGACTTTCATACAAACTTTCATCCGCTATTTCACCCTGTTCACAATTATTTTTCGATACAAAAGAAAGCCTGTGTTTTCTCCAGGATATAATCTATCTCCTTAGTCCTTACCACGTTTCACTAAGATCAGTTCAGCCGTTTAGTTGTGAAATGGTAACAAACAAACTGACAGACAGAGTTAATATCGCATTTATAAAATTAGTATGTATTGACTTAAATCTTTTTGGATTCAAGTATATTAAAATTTGAATATACTCAAATAAAATAATATTTACAAACAACACAGGGATTTTAAACAAAAATTATCTTAGATATAGTTCAACGGGTACATTTGTCGACAATATTTTGGTATTTGTCGATATTTGAGTACCGTCGTTACCACGATCCATGTAACTGGGTCGAAATATCGACCAATCCCAAAATATTATCGTGGTATGTACCCGTTGACCCACCCCACATATTATTGACATTAATCTGTATATTGTCAATAATACCGAATGCGTGTGGTGTCTTAGTTTTGCTTAAAGATTTGTGTACAAAAGAATCGGCGCCATTAATATGACACTCATTATCAGACTGGCTCAAATAATATTTAGTTTTAGTTTTAACCGATTCGAATCGAGGTCCTTCCACGCCACTCGCTAAAAAAAACCTCTCGCTACGTGTAGAGTGTTAATTACTGTATCCCGCAAAAAATCCAGCTACTTTATAAGATACGTAGCACTTTTCGCGTTTTCCACCGAGTTTTTCCGAGTATAATTTCGAATCTACCAATGCGTGATGTTTTTCGCTCTAAAAACTGGTTCATTAAGGAAAGAGTTTGTTAATAAAAAATACCTAGTGCTACTTTACTTGGTTATTTTTACCGGTGACGTCACTCGGGCCTTATCTGAAAATCAACGTAACTCGTTTTGACCTACCTGGCACAGTGGTAGTTATAAGTGTTATAATTGGTTGTCCGGGTTCGATTCCCGGCGAGGACGATAGGGAATTAATAATTTCCGAATTTTTCTGGTCCGGTCTTGTGTAAAGCTGCAGCCATGGCTTATTACTACAAACTTAAAACGACGTGCTGAAACCGTGTAGGGGTATGAGTTCAATATAACACCCATACCCCTTATAGGTTAGCCCGTTGTAGACTGTATACCCCTAACAGGTTAGCCGGTTATAGAAGGCATACCTCTAACAGGTTAGCCGGTTATAGATTGCATACCCCTAACAGCTTAGCCCATTATAGACCGCATACCCCTAACAGCTTAGCCCGTTATATACTGCGAACCCCTAATAGCTTAGCCCGTTATATACTGCATACCCCTAACAGCTAACAGCTTAGCCCGTTATAGACTGTATGCCCCTAACAGCTCAGCTAGTTAAAGGCTAATAAAGTAGTCTGTTGTAGACTGCATACTCCTAAAAGGTTAGCCCGGTAAAGACTGCATACCCCCAACAGGTTAGCCCGGTATAGACTGCATCATCACTTACCTCCCCGGGCAAGATTACAGTCAAGGGCTAACTTTTAGTAGAAAAAAATATATTTCTTAGTGATCTTTGAAAAGATGTAGAATGATGAATGAATACGGTTACAAAAGGCTATGTCAACTTTATAACAAGTTTAATATTGTAGATATACATTGTGGTTCTCTGGCCGAATTCCGGACATCAATGGAATTAGCTTTAATCAAGTATAATAATTTAAATTTTTTTTCCTTCCTACACTGTATACACTTTCATCTTGTTTGTGTAGTTGTAAGCTAGTTTAACGCTATTTATTGCATGCGGTGTTTACCTGTAAGTAGATTTACATTTTGTCTTCATACAGTATAAGCTAGTTTAAATTGTTTTTTTGAAATGTAAAGCTGTTGGTAAACCAAATAAAAAAAAAATACCATTTTATTGTACACCACAGAGAATTTACAGAGATACAAATACAACAGCTCAATAAGGTAGAACGTACAATTTGGCGGCCAGGCAACCATGCAAGCAGGGATTAAAAAAAAATCTCAGAGAGAGAGAGAGACTCAGAGTGTGTCAGCACTTGCTTACAGTCCAAAGGACCGCAAAGCGTAGCGATGTCGCCTCTAGTGCGTTAGTACATTATTGCGCAAAGATGTAGAATGATGTTTAAAAAAAACAAACATTTTGTGTAAGTTTTCCCCAGTGATGTATAGATATTTTGTATATTTTACACGAATAGATATTATTTCAGTTTTTTGAAAAGAAAAACATACTTCTGTGAACTTTCGCAGCGCAGCGATGGCGTGGAGACGACTTTAAGTAGAAATATTTAATTTAGATTCTTTTATCTCTTGTTACTTATATTTAGATATACCTTTAGTTATTACCTGTTTTGTCTATCTAATATCTAATCTAATCTATCTCTATCTAATACCTAACAGCTTCATTTTTGTGCCTTTTGGAGTAAAGACTTTGGGACCGTGGCGTCCGGAGGCAGGAGCCCTTTTCAAAGAATTATCGAAAAGGGTTATCGAGTCTACCGGTGATCCTAGAGCGGGCAGTTACCTTGGCCAACGAATTAGTTTGGTCATCCAAAGGGGCAACGCTGCCAGCATCTTAGGAACTGTGCCTCGCTGCGGTGGTTTCGAGGACGTTTTAGATTTTATTTAGTTTTAAATAGTTTATTCTAGGTTATATTTATAAAACAATTATTTTAAAGAATAAACATGAAATAGAAAAAAAAAAATAACAATGTATAAATAAAATAAAAAAATATATCCCTAGACGGCAATCTCACTTGTTGGTAAGTGATGATACAGTGTAAGACAGTAGTGAAATAACTGTTCTGGGTGTGGCAGTTATATTAAAACTATACCCCTAGTACCCCTAGTAAATTGACAGCACCTCTGTCTGTTCGGTGGTGTAACTAGCCACGGAGGAGTCCTTCTTTCCTTTGGAAATTGACTACGCTTCGTAAACTATCTTATGGAGGCTGTATGTATTTTATATATTTATATTTTTATTATAACTTTAGTAGGATAGCGATGAGGCCACGAAAAGATGCGAATAAACATACCATACAAATATCACTTTATTAATTTACTTTATAAACTATGACAATATGAACTTATCGTTTTACAACCGCGCAATTCACTTCATAAATCTCTAAAGAACGGTCCAACCCGCCAAGAAGAAAACCCAATTTCCCGCCGAAACTCATAGCGTCCAGGTAGAATCCAAGCAATTTGATTGGTTCCCGCCGTTATGCGTCTACCGGCGTTAACCAATCGGAGAATGACAACCGATCGTCTCGTTCAAAAATAAGATTAAATTAAAAAAATAACAAAGAAGTGGAAAATATAATGCTAGTTAAATTTAAATCGTAACATTTTTTAGGCTTAAAAGCCCCTTTGAAAGTGTGTAACGAGCCGATGGGGAAATAATTTCACTTGAAGCTTATCACCTACGCCTCAGGTTTTCAGACACAGTCGTGTTCCTTGCACTAACTAGCGTCGCTAAAAGTACTATTATTTCGAAGTGACAGTTTTACATTGCACTATCAGACGTCGTTCTGTCCGAAAATATAGAGCAAATTGAATAATTATTATATTTAATTGAATTTTTGTGTCCCACAGAAGTTTCCATGGACCCATAGGAATCGATCGAAGGGTTAATGTCAACTTTCATTAATTTGTCTTATAGTTATCCATACATTATGTATAGTAGTTCTAACTAGTAAGTGTAAGTGGACTTGCTGTACTAACAAGATGTAAAATTAATAAAAACATATTTTGAAGTTATACTTCTTTTGGCGCGTTAGGGAAACATGATGAGAGTTAATTTTTACGCTGCGCGCGCACACCGGCACAAAAAATCAACACCCTGAAGTTCGCAACATATACAAAAAAAAGGTTTGACAGTGTAGAATTTCAAATCTCAAAGTCTGGTGTTTTAATGGATTCAATTGTACAAAAATCTCAAATTTTACTTTTGAGTGAAACTTGGTTGTCCGATATTGAGATAAGATGTTGTAGTAAAATATTATCAATGTATTAAAAACCCTTATTTCTATTTATATATATTTATATTTTCTGTGTTAGTGTCGTTTTTTCTACAAACGAAAAGAAAAAATAAGGCGAAAGATTTTTATCTTGCTACGCCAAAGAAGTATAACTTCTAACGCGTGTACATAAGTACACAAACGTTTTTTTTTCAAATCAGTATAGCCATTTAGTTAGAGTTAGGTGACAAATACATGTACAGAAGGATTATATATACATATCTTACTAAGAAGAAACAATTATCAATTTCAGGCGATAAGCGTTGCTGGATAGCGCCCTGAACAATGATTTAATGTTACTCGATGAATGATTTATTATTTAAGTTGTCTCTGATAATAAAATATATTCCGCGTATAAAAAAAGTTTCTTTCCACTCCACGGGTCCTGTAGATGTAGAAAAATGAACATCCGGTGACGGGGCGCGCCCGCGGCGGTACCAATTAGTGAGATCCGGTGCGCGCGCCCATTCACCGCCACAATGGCCGCGCGCGGGAACACCAGCAGTCTCAGCAGCACTACCCAGCTGTAGGCTGATGGGGGACAAAACTCCTCGCGAATACTCAAAATATCCCTTCTGAAGAAGGGCTCTACAACGGGGCTGGCAAATGGAAATTTTATTACTTAATACGCACAGTACTTAGAAAAGTAAGAGGCGTGCTGGGATTCAAACTCGGGCCCACGAAAGGTAAATCGAGCTCCTACCCAATGCGCTATCACCGCTTGTGTGGAGCTTGAGTGAGCTTGATTATTATTTGTTAGAGAGTAACATAGGCTACATTTTATTACGGTAACTTTAGAACGTTTTGATTATTATCTCTAGATTGATTTTTTTCTACCGGTGCGTACGGCCATTGGCCGCCACAAAGGTCACAGGCATGCCTGCTTGCAGTCTTGACACGGGCAGATAACTTTTTTCATGAACTCTCCGATCATAGGCGTATGGAAGGAAATAATATATGTTCCTATAATTGAACGGGGGTACATATCTCCTATTCCCTGTAGACGTTCTTTGGCAAGTGGATAAGTAAATTTTATGACTGGTCAGAAGATTTAAGCGAGGGATAAAAATGTTATCTCCCGTCTTTGCTAGCAGTGCAGTGGCACTATCTACCGGTAGGCTCCCTTACTTGAGGAAAGATTAAATGTTGTACAAAACGTGCATGCTGCATTCATTATTGGTATAGAATTTTTATATTTTGTATGGACAAACATACTAACATTATGTTATAACACCTGTCAAAGAATAATAGCAATATAAACGTTAAGCAACCTTACGCTATTTTATAATAGAGTAATACTTACTCAGGAGATACAAGACACGCAAACATTAGGCAGAGGCCAAGCTGTGAGTAAAGCTTGTATTAATTTCAGCTAAAAACATTTTAAACGCATTAAGCTCGGTCGTCGATTACATAAATGTAAGTTTCAGCTTGCGGCAATACACGATGCAATTTTGTTTAAACATGATTTTGCTATCACCGGACCAGTAGGCGACAGGTATTTACGCAAGTATTGAGGACTACGTTACATATTAACATGCTTTTGAACAACTGATCCTGTTCGAGCTCGAAGCGTTTTTAAAATTTAATAATGTAAATATCTACTTCTTTAACGGTGAAAGAAAACATCGTGATAGCCTAGTGGTTAGGAGCTCGGCCTCCCTGTCAGTGGGACCGAGTTCTGTCCCCGGCACGCACCTCTAAAAAATTACATTTCTTAAATTAAAAACTGCCATAGTTATGTAAGTGTTTCCTTACGATGTTTTTCCTTCTCAAAGGTGTGTATTTTTGGCCACTAAAAGGTTGACCTTTGCATTCACAACTCGATGATGCAGTGTATTATGTGCGGGCCAACCTGTTAGTGTAGCAGTTATAATATTTGTCGGCGACTAGCTTTTACCTTAGATCATAATAATTAATTAAGTAATAAAAGTAGTTGAAATAATTGTAATAAGCGGTTAGCATTTAAGAATCTCAGGTAAAATTAGATATTATTTATATGTAAGCTAACCTTATGTGTATATTGAAAGAATAATTATTTAGTAATAAGATTAGATTGTGTAAGAATTGTTACTAAATAAAGAGACCCCGAAAGGTTTTATTGGCGGTTGTACACATTGACGCTCGATAGCTCACGACGAGTTCTCGACCGGAGGTGGTTATCGGCAAATGTCCTTCCGAAAAAGCAAGACCGCCAATCAGTCGACCCGGAGCGTTGAAACAAGAAACATCTCAGCAGTCTTTTATTGCGAAGCAAATCCTGCTACCTGAAGAACGGTGTCGTTACCCCCACCACGGTCTACGACTACCTGGAACACGGTGGAAATTACGACCGGCGTGCCTAGCAGACGGGCACCGACCAGCGCACGAATTAGAGCTCCATCTCTGTCTCAGAACATAAGGCAGGGTTCTTATACCTGCCTTATTTCGCGCCTCGTCACCCAGTGGGACACGTTCCCTTGGCGTTGCTCTGGCATAATACGACGCGCCGCAATAATATTAAACCCGCATCCCTTATTAGAGTCTACATGGCAGCGTACCGGAACGTTTAATCGCTTAGCGGTACATATTCGTAAGCTGGAGCCTCCCACCAGATCAGACCAGAGAAAATTTTGTAATTATAAATTCCCCAAAATACCTTTCACGGGGATCGATCACTGGAGTTCATCTCATAAGACAGCTCACAACAGACAGTTTTTAAAACAGTCTCACATAGGTGGGAGGGAATTAGAGCATTGACCAATCACGCTGCTCCATTGCTGGTTGACGAGTTTTACTTTTTGTAATTCAAGGTAGGTACAGAAAATGTAATGGCAGAAAAACTCAATACCTAGCAATAACTGGCCAGATTCCGGTAATCGAACCAAGGACCTGGTATATATCATCATCAGCAACCCATGACCGGCCCACTACAGGGCACGGGTCTCGTCTCAGAATGAGTAGGGTTTAGGACGTCCACCACGCTGGCCTAGTGCGGATTGGTGGACTCGACACACCGTTGAGAACATTATTGACTCTCAGGCACGCAGGTTTCCTCAAGCTCTTTTCCTTCATAGGGAAATTATATATAGTCAGACTAAGTTATTATTATATTAGTTAGTGCTTATAAAGTACTACTTGAAGTTGAATCCTGTATGATAAAAAAGATTGGGTACGAATTGCTCTAACTTCATATGGTGATAACAAAAATAAAAACCTGGCTAAGTTTGTTGTGGGCTCTTCTTAGACCAGGGCGCGTTTGGAACTCACCTAACTTTAATTTTAAGTTAACGAATGCAGTTTTCACCATCACTAACATTAGTGTAACATGTTAAATGTATAACTGCTTCATAAGTGATTTGAATTGAAATTAATTTTGTAATTTTTTTTATTATGTAGGCAGGACCATAGTTATTCTTGGATTGTTATTTATACCTTGCTTTCGGTACGGGTGACACGTGTGCCTTGACACGTGTACGGGTCTCCGGGATGCAAATGTACAGTTTGTAGGTTAAATACGTTGGAACTAGGATACAGATCCTCGACTCTAAGGGAAAGCCTTGCCACGGCTGGGTAAGGCTTAATAATTAGCCTAGTTTTATTTAATTTACTTATTAACATTATTCTAATTACTTACGTATTTTATTATTATTTACTTACTTTTATTATTTACGTGACCACTTTTTTAATAACTTAAATAATTTACTTAGGTACTCGATTTGTTCATATACGTACATTTACTTAGGCGCTTAGTTTACTTACGTATTTTATTTACTTAAGTCACCTACATCAGTTAATCAAAACCCTGCGTAAATAGAAGTCAATAAGTATTGCTAGATTACATACATTATTTACGTAAATTATGTTTTATCCCATTAAAAACATAATTTATGTAAACATTTATAGCAAAGTTGCATATTAAGCTGACAACCATCCACCCGTATTCTTCATATGGATCTTGGCTTTAAATTTGTTCAAAGATTTGTGTAAGACTAGTAATTTAAAGTAATTTTTTTCAAATTTTGTAATGATTTTTTTTTTATTAACCCAGGTCAGCGCTTGACGACAATCATGCTCGTTAGAAAGCAATGATGAGGTCTAGGTTGGTGCTCGCTTGCTTAGAAGAAGCCTATTCTAAGAAGCTTATATATTATGATTATTTTCGGCGGACATTTCGTTATTTAAAAACTTTTCCAATGCAATAGTCTTATCTCTCATATTACATATGCCCGTTGGGACTGAAATGCGATGGTGATGATCCTATCTTTTTATGCAGTCCTAGTACCCTTTATTTATTATCATAGCCCTAATTTGATTTAAAAACTTATTGATATGAAGTAGGTTTAGAACTACTTTATTAACATTTGTAACATGGCCTGTCTGTTAGTAACTGACGAAGCAAAAACGACGGGGTGTTATAAGTTTAACATGTCCGTGTGTGTCTGTGGCATCGTATTTAAGGAACGGATGAACTGATTTAGATTTTATTTTGTTTTTAAACAACTAAATCGCCTATTAGTCGAGTGTTTTTAGCTGTACTTATTTGATGAAAATCAGTCCAACATGGCCGCCGCCACAAAACAGCGGACTACATATTTTTTCACAACTACCTCAATATGGGTAACAAATACAAGGGCTTGACTAGTAGAATACTATTACAAATTTAAATCTAAGATGGCTGCCACTACAAAATGGCGAATTACTTTTCAAAACTCTCTCAATGTGGGATCAAATGGAAGGCCTTGACAAGTATCAAAATGTACAATTATATTGAAAGTCTGGGGTTTAATGAACTTTTAACTTATAACGACCCTTCTACCGGTGCGAGAGTTAGATTCTTCAGAGATGAAGCCAACAAGAAACTCACTCATTTTATCTCCTTAGTCTATCTGGGGTGAGTTAGAAGTGGTGCAGACTGGGGTTTGTAGCGTCTAGGTTCTCTGGTGATAAAACAGGTTGTGGGGAAGAGGTATAACAGTCCATGGGAGGTATGGGACAGTTAAACTTTTGATCCACCTTCTCAGAGCCTTTTTGTATAAAACTCTATGACATGCTTTTGATTATCTCTCATTTACATACATCTAAAAAACTGATTGTTATATTGATTAAATTTTATTTCATTTACAATAGAAAAACAGTACATTTTTCAAACTATTGCCATTGGGCAATAGTTGGTCTAAGCTGAAGACTTTGTTATATTTTACATGTGCCATTATCGAAGCAAGTCAGTGAAATGTCAGTGATACTGGCTTTACTTGGGAATCGAACCCAAGGTCTCATAGCCCGAAGTCGATCCTGCTAACCACTAGACTAGAGAGCTATAGTTTGGTTAAATAAATAAAAACATAGTTTATTACTTTATAATATTTATTGTAAAAGTTATAACATCTTAACAATGTACAAATTAAAAACAGATGAATAATGACAATGTATTTGTAACAATATAATAATATTATTTTTTTTCAAATATTTTATTGAAAAAAAAAAATATTTTATGAGCATAGAATTAAGAACATACAGAAACCGTGTAAACATCAAAAACCACTTCACTTTGGTAGTGTTTCCCGAAGAGGCGGTCAGTCTCTTCATACCATTTAGCAGTTGATACTAATCATTTAATCTCTAATATTCTAAGCGTTTACCACAAAATGGGAAAAAGTTTGTGAGCTAGTAACACTCCGCGGGTGTGATGTGCGCGGGGCGTTTTCGCTGTTTCTGGACACAATATGACTGCATGCAATAATGGCTGAATGAGGGTTCTGTATGTTTTTAGGTCTGTGATTAAGATATGGAGCTCTGTGATATAAATTCTATAATAAGTACTATGTTTTGTGTTGCTTATAGACCCAAATACAAGTTTGACATCATATTTGGAGTTACAAGGTTCTTTAATTCAGAAGATATAAGGCTCTAACATTCAGATAAATTGTGATTTTACTCGAGTGAACCGTGTGAGTAAAAAAAAGGGCGCGTTTGAAAACCTCGTAGCTTTAGTTTTAGGTTTACGAATGTAGGTATCGCCATCACTACTCACTGCTATGTTCACATTTTGTATGTAATCAACACATCAAAAGTGCCATCTATGTGCCTATTTGAATGAAGAAATATTTGACTTGACTTTCACTTTGACTACATTAGGTACAAAGTAAAATCACAATATACAGACAGGTAATTATTTATAAAGTTGTATAAAAATTAAAAATATTCAACGCATATTTGCTTTAATGAGATAACGTAACTTTAAGTTACGATGAATAATTTAAAAAAAAAAAGCTTAAAACGAATCTTCTTTATCTTCTCCAGTTGATATGATACAGGACAGGCCCTTATCAGTTCTCCGTCCAGTAGCTTAATACACTGGGCAAGAAGAATGACAAGGGCCCATCGCTGTATACTTCTCTTCTCTTCTTCTGTAGTATTCTTCGATTAGAGCAGTTGATAAACGTACGTTTTCTCACATATTTACAGGCTGTATGGACCTCGACCTTTGCTTTCTAGCATGACGTAAAAAAACAAAACTACGTGTTTCACGCGTAAATTTTGTATGTAATTATTCAATGACGTTATGATTTTCCTTCATTTTACTACTTATTATATTAATACTTCAGTTAGACAATTATGATAAATTCATAAGTTAAATTCAGTAATTATTATATTATTTTTAAATAATTTAGGCGACAAACGATTAGGAAAATTTACGATTATCACCTGCTGTCACAAATATTTCATAACAGCGCCACCTAGTGGTATATCTTCGATCTTCTTTGTGAATACGCTAGTGATGTGGTCATATCCCTGCGTCGACAATGTAACAGCACGAAGTGTATGTCACAAAATGAAACGCAAGGTATTATGGGCGGGATTCTTGTTTGAGCTTGGTTCATGCTCGTAAACATAAAGTAGAATGTAGAATGTAGATTCTTCTAGAAAATCTTCTATAGAGAATATTCTTGGTTTATCAGTCTTGTTATGGCAGCAATCTGAAAGAAGAAAAAGTAATTTGATTATTTAGTTCGTGTTATTTTGAATGTTACTCTAAATAAACTGCTCTTACATAGTCCTTATGAAACTAAACGTTTTGGTTTTGACTTGTCGAATATAGTTATCACTATCAATTCACTACAGAGGAAAACAAACGTGTGTGTACTAATGTACACGCGTTAAAAGTTATACTTCTTCGGAGTAACAAGATAAAATATTTACTTTCGCCTTATTCTAACGTTTGTTGAAAAAACCACACCAACAATAGAAAAAGAAAAAAGGTATTTAATACATTAGAAGTATTATTATAACGCATTATCTAGTTATCTCATTATTGTACAACCGAGTTTAACTCACATTCAAATTTGAGATTTTGGAATGAGCCCGCAGACTTTGACAATTGAAAGTGCATATACACTGTCAAAAGTTTTTTGAAACACTAAAATGATGACTAACTATCGGGTATCGGTTTTTTGTGACGATGTGCGCGCACATCGTAAAAATTTACTCTCATCTCTCATATTTTTTCCATAAAGCGCAAAAAAAGTATCACTTAAAAAATCTTATGTAGACATGGATACAGATTTTTTTACTTGATGGTAAATAAAGAACCATTTGTCAGCATATTACTGTCCGACGACAATCATGGCTATGACATAAAGACTGTAAACTATAATCTGTTCACTTAAATTTAATTTATACGTTTAAGCGTCTGTAAGATATATTTGACAGATTTTATAAGAATGGTGATGACATTAACCGAGCCCCAGAATGTAATTGTCACATTCAGCCATCGCTTAAAGTAAAAAAAATCACGTTCGTTTTAGACGTAGAGTCACTGACAAAGCTAAAAGCTAATGGCAATGGGCGGAACGCATAGCTCCAAGAATTCATCGATCCCAGATGCTTAAATAGGGAGCCCGCACCGGTAAACGCAACTTTGTTAGATCTGCTAGACCACTACACTTGAAACGAATCGCAGAGAGCCAATATGGCACAAGACTGTGGAATTTTGAACTCAGCAAACGTTAACCGCTTGACATGATGATAATGATGGCATTATTAAGTAATTAATTATATTTATCCGTATTGTTTTTGTCCTGGTTTTGCTGGTTGTAGAGCCCTCCTCGTCTTCAATGTAACAGGCACCTGAAACAATAACGAAACAATAATTAATGCCATTATAACGCAATCGTCGCGGATTGGCGCCCGACGTGGGGCTCGAAAACACGGTATACCTGAATCAAAATTCATAATTAAGCTGCATATTCTTATTCCTCCAAATAAATATTTTTTTTTGTTAAAATTTAAACAATATCTTGTAAATATTTTCAATACTAATTATTTCAAACGGTGCCGGAGCATTATTATCAATATATGTTTAACAGTGTAAGCAACGCATTTTTCACGAGCAATTTAACTAAGGCGATTGAATGAAAATGATTCTTTAAACTTAATAAAAATGATAATCAAGAATATTCAGCAAATACCTCAAATTGGCACCCAACATGTGGCCATAATCATCTCGTCTCATTAGACTACTAATTTTTCATAAATGCAGGTTAATGAAGTTCAAAAATATTCATCAAATTGATTATAATAACCAGAACCCAAGACTTAAAGTTCTCTTGGACGCACGGTTCAGACAAAGTATATTTTCCAACTCCAGCATGCTAATACAAAGTATCTTAAGCGAAAAACCCATTCCCTTAAAATCTTCAGCGAACCAAAGACCTCATAATCTGTAGTCATACGCTAAATACTAGACCACCGAGGCATTTTTTACACATTTAAACTATAGTCACGTTTTATCCACCGTGTAACCCAAATTGGCACCCGACGTGGGACCGGTAATTCGAAATACAATCTTAATTAAAATTGAGTATGATTTTACAATAATACCATAGGATATATTGAAATAATTTATCAAACAGGAAATTTAAATCCAGACCTTTCTATTCTTGCTTGCGAGGTATCTACCTACGCAAAGTGTAGAAAACCTTTGTAAGGCTAAGTATATGCTTTTATAACATGATACCGAAGGTAATATTAGATTTACCTTTACATAAGTTTAAAGACTGTATGAAATTACATTTTATACATCTAGGTTACTATACCTACTATTGATGAATTTTTAATGACAAGGTTGCTTGGAAGCAAGCCGCTCCGCTTTCATCTCACACAAGATAGAATAACGGTTATTAGAATTAGTTATTTAGTTATTAGAATAACGGTAATTGTTAAATTGTAAAATAATGATGTAAAAGAGCAACTGCTGAGTTTCTTGCCAGCTTCTTCTCGGTCTTCTAAGCCGGTGTAAGAGTCACTACAAACAGACATACGTGCTTATATTAGGCCTACTTGAAATAAATGAATTCTGAGTTTTGAATTTGAATGTTTCTCAACATACCTAATGTAGCATCCTCCGGAGATATCGACTTTAATAAACACAGCACGATTGTAATAACTGTGTAAAGAAATGTAAAGATCTATTGACTATACTATAAAGATTTGAGTGGTAATTGTAAACTTAAATACCTATCATGGAATTCCATCAACTAAGTATCTTACTTTATAATTAATACAATTAAATATCACTTGCTTTAACGGTGAAGGAAAAGATCGTGAGGAAACCTGCACACCTGAGAGATCTTCATAATGTTCCTAAAGGCGTGTGAAGTCTAAAAATCCGCACTTGGCCAGCTTGATAGACTACGGCCTAATGCCTTCACATTATGAGTAGAGACCCGTGCCCTGCAGTGGGCCGAATACATAAATAAAAGAAATAGACTTTCACAAGCTCTTAAATTAATCCACTGTCTACACTTCCTACGAAATAGCCACCAATAATTTTATAATACCTTAATAGAAAACAAAAACTAACCACAAATCGGGCACGACACCACGTCACAAGCAGGCCCGTACAACGATTTATTACAATGGAACTGTGTAATGACTCGTGCGAAATACATTTTTCACATTACGCCCGACTGCGTTCACGTCTGCGCGTGTACTGACCGATTTCGAGAGCTGCGAGATGACATGCGTGAGAAGTTGCCGCTAGTCGACGCTAGATGGCGCTGGTGGTTAGTTGCAATTACAAGCGGTTGAGAGTGATCTGTAGGCGGTGGGGGTTGATTGCGGAATGCAATCGCAATCACAATTGAAATTAATTATTGAAGGCGATTGTTGTTACGGCCCGGGAGTTGTCCATTAGAATTAGGGGTTCTCTAGCTTATTAATGCAACTTATGTTATCCCACGAAATTAGGGCGATGGCGTCGATTTCGTACTTAATGAGATTCATTGGCCCAGTTTTAAGCAATTTTGGCAAGGAATATCTTGACCCTAGGTTAGGTTTTTGGTTGATGGTCATAATATTCTCAGGTATGGCCCGGTGTTAGAAACAGACTTACCCCCAGGTTCCCCTGAAGGTCTTTAACATAAAATTTATATGTACGTTAAATAACCTGATCGGAAGTGATTTCTGTGTAAAATAAAAAAGTAAGTAAAGTAAGGTAGTTTTACAGAAAATAGCCAATGTAATTAACTAAAAATAAAATCGCTGCAGCGTTACGACGACACAGCTTAACATACAAAGCGATTGTTATTCATGGATATGATCGCTATGATTGCAATTGATGCTTCGTAATCGGTGCACAGGATTAGCGCAAACGTTATCTGAGACTACCAAAGAAACTTTCTTAATTAAAATTTGTATAAACACACTTTATAGTGTCTACTGTTGAGTGCTGAGAGAAAAATATAAATATTAGTTTTCTTAAAACTAAGGCTAGGCCAAAGCTTTGGTTTAAGAAGAAATACAAACTTAACTTAGCTGGGTTTTTTTTTGGTATCATCATCAGCTCTTAGAGGTTTTTTTTGGTAACGTTATCTTTTATATAATTTTATTAAAAATGTAGATTTTAATTTGTACCTGTAATAATTCTAATAAGTGGTGTTACCGTAATTTTGTAAAGTGGGTAAATAATTAAACGTTTGATAACTATAAATTCATATTATTTATTTATTTTTTAAATAGTTTTTGAGAAACAATATAAATTATATTTGATTAACAACCAATTTTCGTGACATTGAGTTAGTGGGTATTTTCATATAAATATGACTGCATTATCGACTTCACTACGTGGACTCGAACGGTGCATAGACCACCTCCCGGTGTTTCAGTCGTTTATCATAAGTATTTTTATGTAACAAGATCTTTCATTCCTCGATCCTTCGTAATTTGATATAAAATAGCCCTTAACTAATACAAAAATTGTGCTATAAATTGCAAAATTGATATTCCAAATCCAACTGGTGGCTCCAGAGGTTAGGCCGTTGCAGATACATATTATACAGATATATACCGTTCAAGTAAACTTACTGTACAGTTTGCATTATAATATTAAGTATTCAATTATGAGTAGGGTGAGTTTTCGGTTCTTTTGTGCGGAGTACAAAAGGCTCATAACTTTAATTAATTTATAAATTGTATGTAGGCGAACAGTTTCCCATGATTTTGTTCGCGTGAAACTAATTCTGAAAATATGAAAATTATAAGCAATCTAGAACTGTTATAAACATAGATTGCTTAAAGTTATCTTAATTTCGAACACCAGAGTTCGAATATCCTGTCATTTTCGGGATAAAAAATATACCATGTCATCGTTTTCGATCGGTACTGCCTTCCATTAGTTATAAATAAATAAAAAAACGTTACCGCTACTTGGCAGTAGATGGCGTTGGTTCGGTAACACGAGCAGATAAGTTGTTTACCGAGTGACCGCGACGAGAGTTGTGAGTGCAAATACTTGTTTTAGCACCATTTTATAGGGAGTTAAATTTCTGTGATACATCTAACTTTTGCGAGTTGAAATTTGGGAGCATTTTATAACTTACATAATGGCGTTAATTAAGCTGTACATGTATTTCTCTAATGAGCTAAATTGGTGGGTTTCAAAGTAGTTTTATCCATTTTATAATATTCCTTCTGGCCCAAGATACATTCTGTAAGCATTTTTTTGTTATTTTATTTACTAGCACTGCAAGGGTTGCGGATTATTAGTCCAGCCTCCGCGTTAATCCCTGTTGCCTTAGGCCGAGGTCAGAGCAGAAGCGTCCTTAGGTTGGAGTATCCCTCTATTTTTTTTTATTCCACTACAAGTTGACCCTTAACTGCAATTTCACAGTGATGATACAGTCTAAGATAGTAGCGGGCTAACCTAAGCGGCACGCTTTTTTGTCGTGCCTCTAAGCGATCGCTGGACTCAGCAGACCAGACCAGAGAAAATTCAGAAATTATAAGTTTCCCAATTGCCCCTGCCCGAAATCGAAACCGGGACCGCCTGTTCAAATTCATAGCGGTCACCGTTGCGCCAGGGAGGTTGTGAAATTCGATTCCTTCGAGCCCCAAGGTTTCCATCGGTTTAAGCAAACTAACGTACCTGTCAAATTAGACGTCCTGCGAATTCGTTGTCTAAACTTACCTAACTAATATTATAAATGGTAAGGTTTGTTTGTTTATTTGTCCTACGACGATCAAACCAAGCTACCAAAAACCTTGATTTTTGGGACAGTTAGTTGAGCGGACTGAGAGTAACACAGGCTACTTTTTATCCCAAAAATCAAACGGAGCACACGGGGTTACGGTACCATGCCGTATTAAACGCGACAGATGGTTCTCTCGGCAATAGCTCTTAGCTTATAGAGTAACATTTCAGTAAGCTACTTGCAAACCAAACAATAAAAATAAATCAAACATTCGATTAAAACAGAAACTATCAAAAAATATCCGAACTACCCGCAAATAATCGAACCCGTAAAAAACCGTATCAAACAACCGTGAACTGCCGACAGCTGTGTCAAATGGACCCCGGCCAGATTTACGATCTGAGCAACCACTTAGAGCGGTCGGTCTAATCGACCCGGGCAAGGAAAATTGTGGGCTGCATTGTGAAAATTCAATTTTTCTTGTAGAAAACAATGTTATTACGTATTGGTTATTAATGGAGGGTTACTGGACCCAGCATGTTTGTAAGTTTACAACTTAACTAACGCTCCCCGCGACTTCATTCATTCTTTACTTCTGTTTTCATACAAATAAAAAGTCAAACTCTACAGCTTATAAGAGTGCTTATATAATGGGTATTCTTCTTTTATTTTTTAATCTTTGTTTAAATCTAGTGACAGAGCGATGTCTCCTTTTTCATTTTCGTACATACAATATATGTTTGTCTGTCAGAGCATCTATCCCTTTTGAATAAAAAACATAAATGCTTGTGTTTTACTAATAATTTAAGCCGATATCAAATTCAACTTGATAATTTTTTATTTTCACTGTCTTTCTTTTTCTAAATCTAATCTGTTCAAACTAGAATTTGAAGTTATTATTGCGATGATTCATTAACTTTTTATTATCACTAGTGTTGTAATAACCAAAAAAAAATTAGAATGTTAAAGCCCAAAACTTAACTTAATAGACGGTTAGTTGGGTATTATTTAGATTCGCACCTTTTAAAACTGCTGTCTTCTGCATATATTTTTTGTCTTTGTGTTTGTGTTGTGTTTGTTTGGATATATTTAAGTACGTTCGTAAACACGGATAGATGATATTTATCTAAATTCTACGGGAGTTTAATTAGATAATAGATTTTTCAGACAAAGTTACAGGGTTCACTAGTTTGGTATGTTTATAACAATATAGTGAGATACTCCATTATTACATCACAAGTTTAGTAACATAGTAACATATAGTCTCAGTATATTAACGCGAATGACAATCAACTGACTAATGAGGTACGCGTTAATTCCTTACTCGCGTCTGACGAGGGTAGACGTGGAACGTTCGCTTCGTCATTATGACTGTTTGAATGTCTATTAGAAGACTATAAACAAATGCCTGAAACAATTTATCGACGCCCGTTGTTGTACTTCTAGTTTAAAATTTTTAGTGTCTATATTGAAATGGTGCCCGATTTGGGTCGGTCAAATCTAAAGTGTTATTCACTTTTTATCTCAACAGTATAGTAACACGCTTCATTATTACATCACATGGTTCGTAATACAGTCTCGGTATATTAACATGAATGACAACCGACTGACTAATGATGAACAGGGTTTCATTCGTTTCTCGCAGCCGACGAGAGCTGATATTATTATGAACTGTATGACTTTTTGAATGTCTAGAAGACGGCTATAAACAAATGCTTTAAATAATTTTCTATTTATGTGGCAGTGACGCAAGTCGTGAAACCTTATTTTATAAAACTGTTTGTAACAATTTCGCGACTGATGTGGGGCTCACAATTATGAATAAGCTAGAGTCAATATCGGAGTCAATATTTCGTATTTACTTAGTATCTTGACAGTGTAGTGAAACACTCCATTATTACATCACAAGTTTAGTAATATATAGTCACGGTATATTTACACTAATGACAACCAATTGAGTAATGAGCCACTTGGTAATTCGTTACTATGATGATGATGATGATTCCAGTGGTTCCCGTTGCAGAAATATCTTTTTAAGATAGCTTCTCTTCGTTACGAATTGGAGCCCGATGCGGGACTTTTAATCCGAAAAATTTTACCATTGATATTTAAAATTCCTATCATAAAAGTAAGTTTGTGTGATTAGTGTTGTCTTGTTAAGAAATTCTCAGTACCAGACCGGAGTTAGGAATGTGGCATCGTCCACACCTCGAAGAGCATGTTAAGCTGTTTTTGCTTTTATCTCTAACAAGTACAGTATTTGTTAAAGCTTAATGAACTGGGGAGCGATGTGGGGTGTCGAAGTTCTAATTTTCTGTTCCTGTTCTCAACTATATGACGTCAATGGGTTGGGGATGACGATGATCGTGTTTTATTTAAAAGCCAGAAAGCCGGATTGTTTTTAATATGAAGAGTTTTAAGTTTAGATGGGAAAAGAACCATTTGAAAGTGTCATGAATGTAATCTCATAGGCGAGTTAAGTGACCATCGTGGCATCGTCTCCAAAGTGGCGTTCCAGCACCAGAAAGTACAGCATTTTAAGACCCCGATTAGGTAGAGTTGAATAAAACTGTTGAACAGAAGCGGCAATAGATCGTGCAAATCACTACAATGGATTTTACATTGAGCAGCGGACGTATATCGGTGGATATAATGATTAAGATAATGAATAAAACTCTATTTTGTACGTGTGACCAAGAAATTACTTAAAAAAAACCCCCCGTGTGTTCTCCCGCCTCATTACGTCCGGCTATTAATATCGCAAAGTGCTCAAGGGGTGACAGAAAAAGGTCATAAGAGGTCATTAATAAGACAGAATGACCCCCTAAGGTCGTTAAGGGGTATTATTGGTGTGAAGTTTAAATCAATTTTTATATTTTCGCCAATTTAGCAGCTCTAAGGATTCTAATGTCAATTTATTGGACGTAAGGCCCCTGTGGAATAGATATAATAAAGATACAGAAAATTATTAAAGCTATACAAATAAATAAATTTCATTTTAGTATATAAATTGTTCTGTATAATTGTTCTGTTTTCTGTCAGTTTTTTTACAATCATTGCGATTTCCATAAGGGCTGAATTGGTTGGACTTTTAAACCAGATTATTGACTTATATATATATACTTATATATATACTTCGAATCGGACTACGTATAAACTGTTATAAATGCTCTACGTGTACTTCAAATACGTGTAATTCTACATGAACGAATTGCTGTAATATGCGATAATAAATAATTATTTCATTTTTGAACTGTGAAAAGGTACAACCGACAAAATGATATACAGACTTTTTTTTTGATATTTCTAACCTAACCATTACTTAAATTTGAGTGAGACATGCTCCATAATAGATTATAAAATATTAGGATATTTAACGTCGCGGTTACTTCATCTGGTGATGAAGTAACCGCGACGTTAAATATCTCTTTATTCGAAGATTCATTTTCATTTTTTTTTTAATTCTTAACAATGCTTAAAAATAAAATAAAAAACACTATTAAAAATATATATAAAAGAAAAATCCACCCTCCGCTTGCGGGTTTTTTGAATGCCCAAGCAACCGGCGGTCCGGGCTCCAGAGTGAGGAACCTCCTCACAATACGCGCCGTTTCAAGGACTACTGCCTTCTGTATCCGACCCTTGATCCAACAACCAAGCGAAAGCTTCTTAAGATGTTGAGAAGTAGTAATTTATTATTAGGTCCTTAATACCTTTGTGATTTTGTTTTGTTCTGCAAAATACATTTAAACGATAATTTGTCATGTTTTGTTATGAAGTAAGTTTTATTGAACATGAAATTATAAAAGAACATCGCATATATGATTCTGAGTCTTTCAAGACAAATTCTTACAAATACTCTGGTAGACCTAAGAATTAAGTAGTGTAATCCAAACGTAAATATAAGTTTATTTAGAAAGTCTCGATGACAAATACTACTTTAAGAAGAAATAAGAAACTAAATAAACATTGATAGTGTTCTCTTGTTTGAAGGAACTTATTGTCAGGGTGGACGTGGGCGGGCGGTGATAGCGCATTGTGTAGAGCTCGACTTCACTTTCGGAGTGCCGAGTTCGACTCCCAGCTCGCACCTCTAACTTTTCTAAGTTATGTGCGTTTTATGTAATTAAAACACTTCAACGGTAAAGGAAAATATCGTGAGGAAACCTGCATGAATTAAAGTTGTACGTAATGCTCTCAAAGGTGTGTGGAGTCCACCAATCCGCACTGGGTAAGCGTGGTGGACTTCGACTTTAACCCCTTCTCATTGTGAGAGGAGATTCGTCCTCTGTAGTGGGCCGTTACTGGGTTGATGTGATGATGATAATGATAAAAAAAGTTACTCAATAAAAAGGTCCCACATTGGGCACCAAACATAAAATTAAATCTGACCTTTCGTTTTACATAAAAATCAGACAAAACCGTAATAACAGTATCTAGATGTCGCTTCGTGTTTGACAGGCTTTATCAGTTTAATTTCCAGGCCGCCGTTACTCCGAAACACCCCCATAACGATTACAAGGGTACAACATCGCGAAATGTCGCGTAATAATTTGGTAATGTCATTAAGTGACATTTAAAGTAAATTTGATGGTGTATTCTGTATTGATGGCATTCGGAGTAAGTTTTATGGGGTGCTTTGTGACTGTTTCGCTAGTCTATTTTGGAACCTATATGAATATTATATATATGTCGTTATGATTTGAATCAACGAGTACAAACATGAAATAATTTTGACGGCCGACTGGCGCAGTTTGAAGCGACCCTGCTTTCTGACACCGAGGCCGTGGGTTCGATTCCCACTATTAGAAAATGTTTGTGTGATGAACAAGAATGTTTTTCAGTGTTTGGGTGTTTATATGTATATTCTAAGTATTTATGTATAATTCATAAAAATATTCATCAGTCATCTTAGTCTCATAATACGAGCTACGCTTACTTTGGGGCTAGATGGCAAAGTGTGTATCGTCGTAGTATATTAATTTATATTCATTTATTTAATAAGGTTTTTTTTGTATTATGTTTGTGAAGTGGTGGTGAATATTATACCTATTCGTTAGTCCATACGAATACTATATATGTGAAAGTTTGGCTGTACATTTGGCTTTGCAGTTTCTTGGCCACCTGGGAAACGTTTTCACGAGTTGTAAAGAATAAATAAACCTTTGTTCCCAATTTGGCGTAATAGCAAAAATAACAAAACGAAATTTTGCATGTTGTTTGGCTTGCATCCTGATCCCATAGACAGTAAAGACACTAAAGCCCGACAGACAGTTCTAGTTGAATAATTAAAACGAGTCCGTTAACGAAAATTTATTTTGTTTGTCTATTGCACCACAATAACTTCTATAACAGTCCTTGACTGCAATCTCACCTGTTGGTAAGTGAAGATGCAGTCAAAAATGGTAGCGGGCCAACCTGTATGGTAGTTGTATCCCTAATTGGTTTCTACGCGACATCGCACCGGAACACTTAATCGCGTAGCGGCACGTCTTTGTCGGTAGTGTGGTAACTAGCCACGGCCAAAGCCTCCAAACCAAACCAGACCAAAGAAAATCAGAAATTGTAAATTCCCAATTTGAACCCGAGACCTCCTACTTAAATTCACAGCGCCTCACCCCATTGCGCCAAATCGCAGGAAGCCCCTTCTTTAAAACTAAAGCTACACGGATCCACTAATCTAAGCTAGATATTGTTTAAAGCAACTCAACTTTAAAGTAAATTGGTGCATTGAAGCCACCGTTCCAGAACCTAAACAGAATCGTTTGACACACTTTAAACAGCCGACCGAACCGCCCTCAAACACCACCCGTAATACATAGCGGTAATTTACGGCGTATATACCGCACGCATGTAAATACGGGGGGCACAATAGTGTAGTGGACATCAATTCACAACAAAGCCTGGCAGCGACAAGTTGGTTTATTGCCTTAGCCTCTAAACGTGTTTATGTGGAATTAGATAATTGTTGGTAGATCGGTTCTATGCTACTGGATTACTTTGTGATTTCGGGTAGCCTTACTATACTACTGACGATTAATTTCACTTTGATTACAAAGTAAAAACACTATGACAAAGGACCAAGTGAACACGACATCAGCACGGCTAGCATGGCAGGAGACAATTAAATGCCCGGGGAAAGGATATCAATTTTTCTTCTCCCACAGCTTTATAAACTCTCAGAGTACTAGCGCACAAGTGGGTATTATATTCAAACAAGCGGACACTAGCGCCATCTGTCAGGCTGATTTATGAATCTAAAGCATCCAGGGTGCCACCCAAACCCATACCAAAAAATTCATTCAAATCGGTTCAGCCGTTTAGGAGTTCAGTGACATACAGACGCACACAAGAAATATATATATAAAGATAATATATGTGTAATAATAAACGAAGGTAAACTTCTCCTATTCCATGTTCCCTTGCTTAATGCAGATGGGCACGTTAAATATATCAGGGGATATAATCGGGGGATATAATTTTTGTCTCTTGCCCCTGCTTAGCCAGCAGAAGGTAAATCCAAATTGTCCAAAGTTTACTTTTATGATGAAAAACAACACTCTATGACAAAGGAATAAGTGACCACGACATCAGAAGGCAAATTCAAATGGTTCACAGTTTACTTTTATGATGTAAAACAACACTATGACAAAAGACTAAGTGAACACGACATCACAAGGCAAATCCAAATGGTCCAAAAGTGCAATGAGCAAACTAATAAGAATTTGACGGAAAAGAAAAGTTTTTAATATCACCAAAAAAGGAAATGAAACCATCAACATAAATAAAAGTCTAACAAAAAATAGATCCATGATAAGTAAGAAAAATGAGAAATTAGATAAGTAATAGCAGTGAATAAATGAGTATGATAGGTTACTAAGATAAGTAAGAATTGTATACAGAATAACCTACTCTGCACTTCAATAGATATGAGAATGCACAAGACAATCCAAATAAAATATTAGCTGTATTTTAAAATAGGAACACACTTGATAATAGACAATTAAACTATGTTGTTTAAATGTTCTTAGTACAATATTTACTAGCAAAGCAGATACGACATGGCGCAGATATCAACAATGGATAATAATATTATCTCCAGGCCACAGAACGGTTTACTTCAAAGTTCCAACAACAATATAACAAACAGGGCTAAATAAATAATAATCCCCCATAGCTCTGGGTCCATCGTTCATTACACGGGGGCCAAAACAAAAGCAGTTACTGAGCTGTGAATATTTTACACGCCATTCCCGGGCCTGGGCGGCTGGGAGCACAGTAATCTGATGATGCCCCGTGCGGGAGTGTTATGATACTACGCGTTAATAAACTATGCATGGGCTTATATTGACGTGCTAGGAGGCGTCAACGGTACATGTGGCGCCATCTGGTAGACGTTACGCGAGTTATCGCTTATTGGCAGGGTTGGTGAGGCGCTTTAGATGCGACAAGGTCATTTATTTTCTTGGTTCAACTACTATGAAAGAGCAAGTAATAACCGAGATAACGAATGAGAACACTCATCATAATTAATCAAAATATCTTCATCTAAAATGTGAATTGAATGTCCGAAAGCAACCATTTATCTATAAAAAAAAAACTAGATGCTTTTATCTTTTTAAAAAATAGCACGTTAATTAAACCAGAGTATTATTGAAAACTGAATTGTACTCCACTGAAATGAAAAATCGGGTACCTTTATTTTAACTACACATTAGTTTTTTATTGAGTTGATCAAAAAATCCCTCTTGCCATCAATGAATGCGATGCCTATTAAGGTGAAAATATGATCATGTTAAGTGACATTCCGAGATGAATAAATTAAGTAGTAAATTAATTTACACAAAATCTAGCGAGTTGCTAGACCACACCTTGAGACCTTGGAGCTTGGAAGTGTAAAAAGAAGCTGGCCCAGCAGTGGGCATTTACGATGATTCAAAATCTTTTTAACCACACTAAAACACACTAATTAAGTATTCAAATAAACAGCCCGATTGCCAACCCTGATTTTATTATACTAAGGGCTATCTCTACTTGACGCTAGATGGAGGCAGTTGTGTATTATTCTGGCAGGGCTGATGCGTCTTGGGAATAATATTTGTAAGCCACGCCGCCGCGTTCGCCAGTTTTATTTAACTAAGTTAAATGATATGTGCTCGGCTGTCTGTTGTTGTGACAGGTTGAAAAGGTTTGGCATACAATATTCACATTAGGAATGATGTAAGGAATTACTAATGGTTTTCTGTTGAATCCTGTGCAAGGATTTCATACAGCTATGAAATATGTATATGAGTTAGGACATCGTTTTAATTTTACAGCGACAAAATATTTTTACGGGTGTTTAAAACAAATAAAACCACCTTTGTGAAAAAATTGTAAGTTATGTCATTATTTTATCCATAAAAATAAATAACTTAGAAATGTTTCTCTTTAATTTCGGAATACATGTGTGTTGCCCGCGACTATTACGGGTTTTTACCAATCCCGTGGGCAACAAAAGTAGCTTACGTTACTCTCCATCCTTTCAACTAACTCTATGCCAAAAATCAAGTTGATTGGGTGTTGAAGAACGGACAAACAAACAAACAATTACACTTTCGTATTTGTAAGATTAGTTTTATATTAGTAAGTATTACAACACCATCCCCTATCTTTCCACTAGGTGTTAGAGGTCGGATTTATTTCTATAAGTTTTTATATTATGCCCTTGAGATAGATAACCTACCCATTAATCAAATAATTACTAAGATCGGTTTACTTACTATTGACGTAAAATTTTAAGTCTGAAATTTTAGGTCCCATTGCCGAGCAAAAAATGTTTCCTCTACCGTTGGAGAGCGGAATTTATAATGCGTACAGTACAATAATGCGTTCAGGATGCTGATGGGATTGCCTCGGTCTTGCAGCGCGTTAGGGATGTTTGCCGAAGCGCATATAGATTGTTTCGACACGATCATGCGAAAACGGTGTGCATCCTTGGTGCGCAGGGTTCTGGCTAGTTCCAGCGGCCTTCTGAGGGTACTTGCTGGCAGGACTGTCAGTACCTGTGCCATTGCTGCATGGTACACGTGCTTTCCAATCGTGCATGCTCGAAGGGTTTTATATAAACTATTTCCTAAGGCTAAGTTTACTAACAGTTAACTTTGTATTTTACTAACCATTTATGATCCAAGTCGGTCGAAATAAATGAATTTTATTTATCTTTAGGGTCTTAAATGTCACGTAAAATAAACGGAATTGAAACAATGCCTTTATATTTACTCCAAAGTGCCACGATGATACTCACTTGTGACTTATCAGTTTCAGGCCTGACTCGACTCAAGAATCGATTCTAGGACCACGTGATCCGTATTCCAACATCCTAATGTAGCCATTAGTGACTAACCTGAGAACATGCGAATAGAATACGTGAGAGTGCAAAATTCAATTTAGATAAAACATTTTAACACCTTTTATTTAATCGTACACATTCATTTTTAACTTAACCGTCATAAAAAAAGAGTTACAAATAAAGAACACGTGTCGCATGATTTTAGCAAATGAGTTTCCCTCAAAAGAATACTTCGTGTCTGTGAGCGTGCTAATGAGATTACTTGCAGCGCCATCTAGCGTCGAATAGATGAACTATCTTCATACTTGCACGTTTTGTTCAGTACTAGTCTTAGTCTGTGCGTGTGTTTGTATGCGTACTTCGTATCTAACATTGTTGGGTATGAATGAGTTATTTTTCGATTGAACGGAAATTGCGATAATTTTAAGTTGGTTTGATGCGCCTTTGGAAAATTATACGCCTTTTGAGGATCATCAGCTCCACAGAATTAAGAACGGCCGAGTGGGTTTTTTCTTCAGACTTCTTTCAGAGTCCAAGGCCTGGGTTGGCTTCGATTCCCACAAATGGAAAATGTTTGTGTGTTGAACATGAATGAATTAATGTTTTTCAGTGCTGGGTGTTTATAGGTTAATACTAGATTTTAAGTATTTATTTATGTGTATTATTCACAAAAATATTAATTATTCATCTTAGTACCCACAACACAAGCTACGCTTACTTTGGGTCTAATTGACGATGTTTGTATCAACGTAGTATATTTATTTATTTATTTACTATTTATTATGATGTCATTCAGAGAAACCGACGACTAAACGTGTTCTCCGGAGCACGGACTTGATTGAACCTAGTTGTGCTATCCTTTTTCTAATCTTTGGGGTAAGTATAGTACTACTAAATCTTAGATTAATTATTGGGAGACTAAAAAGTCTTACAATGTAATCATAGAACTTTTCGGATGTAAATATTAAATTCGGGCGCATATCCTGAAGAGAAGTATATCTTCAAAAATTGATTGGAATGAAATATGGAGTGAAAGCGTCGAATATAATTCACGTATAATCGAACTCTGTTGAAAAAAAGAACGTAGCTCTCAAAACATTCATTACCAACCCCCTTCCGGTTGGAAAACGGGAGGTGACACTTTAGGGGGGGGGGGGAAATAGCGAAGTGTCAAAATGGCCCGGGGCAGCGTTTGACGCGGGAGGGCCCGTAATGGCCGTGTTACCTAAATTGAAAAGTTCGCGACTTTTTTTTTAAAGGGTTAAAAATGAAATAGATGGGTCTATGGATCATTTAAGGGGTTTAATTTTTTTTGGCAAAAAAAAAGGAAAGCTTTTCAGTTACGATGCTCTCTTTATTCCTTACAGAGGAGACCTGTGATCGGTAATATGATATTACCGTAATAGAAAGTGCTGGAACAAAGACAAAGATTTGAGCATAATCACCACACTGGGCAAAGGGTTATAGCAGTAAAATGCTAGTCAGTGGCACGAAGACGTAAATTCAAATTCAAAAATTCTTTATTTTTCTTTATTTATAAGGCTCAGAGTAAATCAGCGGGCGACGGACGGAGCTATGCCAGGGGATCTCGATCTCTACGTGATCAAATCAGAAATGAGGATATCCGTAGAAGAATAGAGTTACCGACATAGCTCAGCGAGCCGCGAAGCGGAAGTTGCAATGGGCGGGGCACAAAGCTCGGAGAACCGATGGACGTTGGGGTCTTAAGGTGCTGGAATGGCGACCCCGCACCGGTAAACGCAGCGTAGGTCAGCCGCCAACGAGGTCGACGGTCGACATCAGGCGAGTCGCTGGGAGACGCTGGAGACAAGGTGCCCAGGACTGCGCATTGTGGAACTCCCTGCAAAAGACCTGTGTCAAGCAGTGGACGTAAATTTTTGACCTGACAACGTCTTATAATTCGATGGAGCCGGCTGCACGCACGAAAAAACATGACGTATGCGGCGTTACCTCGCTCTGAGGCGTTCCATTCAAGGCATGAAGTGCAAGCGAGAGCGCGGAACGAGCGAGAAAGAGGCACAGTCGGCCTCCGCGTTCGACATCTGTCTCTCTCCTATTTGAGTGAGCGATGCGTCCGCGTGGACAGCTTCTATACAATAATACATTTACATGTTTTCGGCAAGGATGAAGTGCAGTGAAAAGTGAATGTGGTGTCAATTGTTTATAGCAACGATAACTATCAAACAAATAAAATTAAAATTTTCTTTTCAAAAATGCAACCATTCCATCAGTATTTTCTTACGACGTTGTCACGTTCAACTATCGTCAGTAAGCCGACTTTACAGACAACCAATTGATGATGCTGATGATTTTACCATGCGACATATGAAGCGGTGTGCTTCCAAGCTACCTTGTCGTTAAGAAATTTATCAACCGCTCTATATCTCGCTTTTATATAAAAACTAGCTGTTGCCCGCGACTTCGTCTGCGTTTGATTTTGTTTTTTGATGTGGCATTCAATGTAGTTTTAATTCTAAAAAAATTAAAAGTATTCAGTATCGCTAAGCCTTAAATGAGGGGTTTGCTGCTGCCCGCTGAGGAGTTCTGTCCTCTGTCTCCAACCACATTCATCAGATCTACACAAAGTTAGTAAATAACCTCTATATTACATAAATAATTATTCAAATCGGTTATAATTTGTCGGAGTTAAAAAGCTTAATGTCGAGATAAAAAGTATCCTTTATTACTTCTAACACTTCCTAGAATATGTGTAAGTTTCATGAGAATCGGTTAAGTAGTTTTTGCGTGAAAGCGTAAAAAACAAACTTACATTGACATTTAAAATATTAAGTAAGTAAGTAACATTGTTTAAACTCATGCAATGACAGTCCTTACTGTCATCGCATAAGTTTACATAGTTTAACGGACCGCGCCGCGGGCAAACGCCAGTCGCACATAAAATTGCAACTGTCGCCAAACGTACAGTTTGTTTAGGATCGAGCCGCGCGGAGCCTTTGTAATTAACGCCCTGTTTGTCTGTTTGTTCTGTGTTAACACCGGAACTCTTTGAGGCAGCTAACTACCTACTGGCCTTTTCTGTTGTGTGCGGTTTTGAACCTGTAACCCCGAGATACAGGTTCTTTTAATACACGAAGGAGTGTTATGTTTTCAAAGTTCATGTGGCTGAATTTTATTCCATTACTACTTAGCCCTTGACTGCAGTCTCACCTGCTGATACGTGATGATGCAGTGTAAGTTGGTAACGGGCTAACCTGTTAGGGGTATGGCAGTTAGATTAAACCTATACCGCTAATCGGTGTCTACGCGGCTACCGGAACGCTATTTCGCTTAGCGGCACGGGTTTGTAGGTTGTGTGGTAACTAGCCACGGCCGAAGCCTCGACACCAGATAAGAGAAAATTAAAAATTGCCAAATTTCCCTTGTCGGGGATAGAACTTAATAGTTCGTTAAAATGAGTTATGCAAGCTCCTTTGTTCTATGCTCTGTGCACGCCTTTGATAGTGGGTAGTTCATTTGAAACAAATTCCGATAGGGGTGGGAACATATGGCGAGTGTACCGGAGGATGCGCCTGGATTTAAAGGATTTTGATTAAACAGGGTTATTCAATGGGGTTAGCGGGTTATAGAGGGGTCGTTTATTATTAATAGCATCATCTGAACTACTTATGGCGAGGTGGGGCCCCGTTGGAACAGAAACAAAACCGGGGCCCCGTTGTAGAAAAAATACAATTGTTTAATAACGAACCAATTCGAAAAGAGAAGAAGCGGTCATAGCGCAGTGGGTAGGAGCGCGACTTATTTTTCAGGGGGGCCAATTTCGAATCTCAGCACGCACCTATAACCAAGTTATGAGCGTTTTAACTTATTAAAATATCACTTGCTTCAACGGTTCGTGAGGAAACCTGCATGCCTGAGAGTTCTACATAATGTTCTCAAAGGTATGTGGAGTCCACCAATCCACCTGGCCAGAGTGGTGGACTTAACCTCTTCTCATTGTGGCAGGAGACCCGTGCTCTATAGTGGGCCAGTAATGGGTTGATATGATGATGAATTCGAAAAATCATAAAAACTAAAAAATCATAAAAAATCAAACATATTATACGAGTTATAAGTAGATATTTGTAATGGGTTATCACCTGTTACAGTTATTTTAAATGATTATAGTAGGTAAGGTAATTTTGGACTTACCAATGCATAAGTTTAAAGAATGTGTTAAAACACATTTATTACAGCGAGGTTATTATACAATTGATGAATTTCTTAATGACAAGGTTGCTTGGAAGCATCGGGCTCCGCTTTCATCTCTCACAAGATAGAAAAATGAATTATGAAATGTAAAATGTGAATTGTTTATGTTGGAAAAGAGCAACTGCTGAGTTTCTTGCCGGCTTCTTCTCGGTAGAATCTGCCTTCCGAACCGGTGGTAGAGTCACTACACACAGACAGACTTGACGTTTCAAAAGTGCTTATACTAGGCCTACTTGAAATAAATGAATTTTGATTTTTTTTTTGAATTAGTTAAAAGTGCGCAAAAATTAAACTTCTCATGGCTATAACATATCACGTTCTAGATATTTAATTAAATTTATATACATCTGTACAAATAAGCTAAAGCATTCTTATTGAACTTTATTCAAGAAATAATTAAAATTATGAATATTGGAAGAAATCGCTATGTAGCGATAAGGCCGCCAAATTGTATCTACTCTTGCTTTGTATTTAAATCTCTGTAACTACTTTTTTTCTTTGGTGTACAATAAAAGTGTATTCATTCATTATATATGTTAGTACTACGGAACTGTAAAAATTTGGAATACTTAGTTTATTCCGATTATACAAAACAAAGTAAAGAGGTATAAATAATGTACCCAGTAACGAAAAATCAGAACAAGTGTACCTCTTTAGTTTCAACCCTTTACCCCAATTCAAAAGATACTTTAATGAGGTAGCCGGCACAGCAATTCAGGCTTAGCAATTCAATGAGAAAAATAGTTTTTTTAAACCCGCTTTTTTTAATTAGCTTCTTATGAAATACTTAAAACTTTTGTACCAAATAATTTTTCAACTGCGTGGACTTTCAGTGAAACATAGTGGTGAACTTTCAACTTTAGTACAATTTCATTTTCGATGTCTGTACTGCATCGTACCAGAACGCTAAATCTACACGGGTAAAATCTAAAAAAACGTGCTCTGTAGTCATTTTAGATTATTCAAAATACGGTTACAATAGAGTTATGTGCGTTTTATGCAATTAAATATAACTTGCTTCAGCGGTGAAGGAAAACATCGTGAGGAAACCTGCATGCCTGAGAGTTCTACATAATGTTCTCAAAGGTGTGTTGGAGTCCACCAATACGCACTGGGCCGGCGTGGCGGACTACGGCCTTAACCCCTTCTCATTCTGTGATGTGATGATGATGAAATATCACTTGCTTTAGCGATGAAGGAAAACATCGTAAGGGAATCTGCATGCCTGAGAGTTCTCCATAATATTCCCAAAGGTGTATGAAGTCTGCCAATCCATGATTGGCTCCGCACTTGGCGATGGTGATGATGATGATTCTATAGCCCATAAGTTAATTAATATAAAATAAACTTGGTACCTATTGTGGATTAATTAACAATTGCTGCGTAACAGAGAAAAAAAAATACTATCAATATGAGTCACTTATGCACTTCATAAGACCCTTATGATATTTCATTATTTCGATTATTATTTTAATTAGTATTATAATGAGTTAAAAAAACTCTCATATAAAGAGGTACTCGAGCGGTGAATCGGAACTGCGAAAAAAAAAATTACACTCTGCATTTTTCCAGAGCTCGAGGTTTTAATTAAAGCGTAAAGAAATTTTAACAATGCCTCCTTAATGAAAGAATATTACAGCATTAACAAGTACCGAAAAGATTTTTTCTTTAAAAACAAGATTTTATTAGTTGCCTTTAGAGAAAAATAGCTAAAAAGTTAAACTATGTTATTTAAAGTACTGTGATATGATTATAATCCTATGCTATCTTATATTATAATTGTGAAAGTTTATAAGGATGGATTGATCTTTGTTACTCTTGACTGAAATTTAAATGGCGATAGATTTTACCCTTGATTATAGGGTCTTTTATATAAAATATATTTTGTCCATTTGATCGTCGACTTGAATACAAATTTGCATCGAATTAAATTGAAAAAGTACTTAGGTACTTTTATACAAACTTTAATCCCCTATTTACAAATACAATTTTACGTGTTATTTAAAAAAAAATGTAAAGCCCATGTCTTTCACCAGTATTTAATTTATCTCCTTGTATTTCATAAGTTTATATTTTATGTTCATATATTAAAATATTCATCAGTCATCTCAGTACCCATAACACAAGCGATGGCGATGTGTGTAATGTCGTAGTATACTCGTATTTATTTATTTATTTGTTTATTTATTTATTTATTTATGTTATCATCACAACATGTTCTGTTAAAATAACTGACCGATGACTAATGAGTTAAAACCTACTGAGAATTTCTTAGAAAATTCAAACTTGACGGTAAGTTTTTGGTTTGAGCCGGGAATCAAACTCAGGTCGAACCACTACACCATCGAGCCAGATACCAGGGTTAATTAACGTTTATTCGACCTCAAACACTGACCGAGTTGATACGGGGTCATCACACCCCGCGTGACCTAAGGGCGTGGTACATATCCACTTAGTGACACTAGATGTGGCAAGATACGGACGCGGTGCGTTCACTTTATACGGGCGTAAAGGTTGTACTCGACCCAACTTATACAAATGCGTTCGTATAAAGAAAATATCAGATCAAATATAATTGAATACAAATACATTACTCGTATAATTATATATATATAGTAAATAATATATTTTATTCGAAAGCATAGGTTTTTATAACCTCTGATACAAAATGTTCGTAGCTTCCAAACGGAGGGACCAAATATTATGCGGTTTATTTCGTTTGAAAGCTAACGTTATAGAGATAGTTCTTATCTGTTATTTATGAAGACCGCTTCAGACGATTGAAAATTTTCAGCTCTTTTCCTACTGTACATATCTATGTACATATACGCATAATATACATATATAGCTCATGGGAAGCGTACGGTGATGATGACGCCATTTTCATGCTTTTTGTTCACTCAATACTCACACATTCATACACATTATACATATAATCATCGATAACCAATTACAGGCACACTACAGGACACGGATCTCCTCTCAGAATGAGAGGGGCGTAGTCATGCATGAGCGTTACCACGCTTGCTAAGTTCGGATTGGTGGACAGCACACGCCTTGGAGAATATTCCGGAGAACTCTCATGCATGCTGGTTTCCTCACGATATTTTTCCCTCAACGTAAATGCAAGTGATATTTTAATTATTTAAATCGCACATAACTTTGTGTGCATGTATTCAGTGGCGTGCGTAGAGGGTATGCACAGGGTATGCAGATGATATAGAATGAAGAAAATCGTCATTAGGAGTTATAAATACTTAAGGGTAGGCTTTTTAGAACTCTTACAACGCCTGTCCTTAAGTTTGTTATATCTCTTACTGTAGATTTTCTTAAATTTTTATCATCTGCATACCCTGTGCATACCCTCTATGCACGCCACCGCATGTATTCGAACTCGGCCCCCCAAAAGTGAAGCAGAAGTCCTAACCAATGGTCCAAAGAAATAAGATAAAGTTAATAATATCATTAACACGTCTTTCCTAGGTCATTATTTAAATATTTTAATAAATTTAATTTTAACAAGGTGTTCACTCGTTTGCCTAAACCTAAAGTTTAGAGGGTAACAAACGCGACCCAGTCGAAGCAGTCCACAGCAAACTGGCCTTATACGAGATTAAGTTTTAGCTTTTTGATTGATTTTGACTGAGGTTGTATGATGCCACATCCAGCAAAGTTTTAAATTGGCGTGTAAAAAAAAAGCACATAATAATAAAAGAGGACAGGAAACATCAGCTTCGTCGCCCAATAAACCGCCTAAATTGGCTCCCCCCTCCCTCCCAGCGTTTATGACGTGATTATGTAGACTCGGACCGGTTCATGGGGCATTCGTAAATTGCCAGGGTTTTAGAGTTTTAGCTGATCTACCCCGGTCATTACCACTGCCTGATAATAATCGTGGCCTTAGAGCCGGGTGTCAGTTGTTACGGCCCGCCAACCCGTATTGAATCAGCGTAGTGGGTTTGAGTGCTATATATAGCCTGATTCATTGCATGGGCGGTGGTACATGCAGCACAGTTTTTACTATTGCAGTGCCACCCTTGCTAGTATTTTAAGTGCCATTGTAACTGTTCCAAATAAAGATTTATTATTATTATTATTATTATTATTATATATGGTATTATCCGTACCAGCATTGAATTATGTCGTTTCAGGTTAATTTTCAAAGAAGCACTTATAGAACATTTACAATTTTTTTTTTTTTTTTATTTCACTACAAATTAGCCCTTGACTGCAATCTCACCTGGAGGTAAGTGACGATGCTGTCTAAGTTGGCAGCGGGCTAACCTGTTAGGGAGTATGGTATACCCCTAATAGGTTTCTACGCGACATCACACCGGAACACTAAATCGCTAAGGAATAACGAAGAAACACTTTCTAGATATAACTTGGCACCGTCTTAAAAATATTGTAGAAAATATTCATCTCTTGCTTTTTAGTTAAAACAGGTTTTTTTTGGCAAAATTTTTTTTTTCTTCTTTAATAATTTTTTTTTATGATCTCCTTTAGGCGCCTTGGTAAGCACCGAGGTCTTATAAAAGGAAGTCCCGAGTCGGGAACGCGGGACTTCCCGGTAGCCGGCAGGGGAAATTTGGGATTATGTGATTTTTTAGTTACCTAATTGTCACAAACTTACGCTATCCGAGCAAAAAGTAAACACAACTCGAATAGGCAACTACGTTACAAGCTTGTCAATTTTATTTACTACAAAAAGAATTGTACTAAATTTTTTTTTTATTTTTTTTTTTTTAATTTGGTACCTTTTTCATTTTAAGCCACTCAGACAATCCCAATATCAGACTTAGGCCCCTGGTCGAGCACCCTGCCAGCCGTTGAGTACGTCACAATGAAACGTTTAACGATATTAGTAGTTACAGCTTACCCGACATTGACTAATGGTGGTTCTAACGAGCCAATATTTTCGCCCATTTGTTACGAACCTACGCCGAAATTGGAAGCTTGAGCGGAAGGGTTGAGCTTCGTTTAGCTTAATAATAATAACGGTCAAGCGCGAGCTGTGTACTAATAAACAGAGATATACCTATACTTCCGTATCGCTGCGAATTTAAGTAGGGGGTCCCGGGTTCGATTCCCGGCAGGGCCATTTTGTAAATTTATAATTTCTGATTTCTCTGATCTGGTGGGAGCCTTTGGCCGTGGTTTGTTACCGCTAAGCGATTTAGTGTTCAGTTGCGATGTCGCTTGGAAACCGATTAGGGGTATGACTACCATACTCCCTAACAAGTTAGCCCGCTGCAAAGGTGAGATTGCAGTCAAGGGCTAACCTGTAGTGGAATAAAACAAAACTATCACTATAGGTACATAGTATAAAACAAAATCGTTTTCTGGTGACTGTCTGTCCCTATACATACATATAGGTATATGCTTCGATCATTTAAATTACGCAACGGATTTTTGTAATAGATGTTTCAAGAGGAAGGTTCGTATCTATTATACATTCAGTTATCAATTAAGGAGAGAAACACTTATAATTTTAGAGATTTCTAATGAAATGAAATTTGATGTCGTAAATAAACATATTAGGCCACATCGACACTTTCAGGTGAGATTGCGGTCAAACACTAGTCCACTAAAGCTAAAAAAAAAAAATACGCTTACATTACAAACGCTGGCTGAACCCTAAGAGATATACCAAAATAATGTACTACAGTTCACAAAATAGGACGTAGTACAGTGGTATATGTTTATCTTCGAAGGATAACTCACAGTAATCAATTTTATATAGTATGTATAGTATAAATTCAATAAATAATAAATAAATAAATACACTGCGACGATACACACATCACCATCTAGCCCCAATGTAAGCGTAGCTTGTGTTATGGGTACTGTAGCTGATGAATATTTTTTTTATGAATATAATACACATAAATACTTATAATATACAGATAAACACCCAGACACTGAAAAACATTCGTGTTCATCACACAAACACTCTCCAGTTGTGGGAATCGAACCCACGGCCTTTGACTCAGAAAGCAGGGTCGCTGCCCACTGCGCCACTCGGTCGTCAAAATATATGTAATGTATATCATTTTCAAATTTGCCTATTGCACTGTCCCATTTCGTGTGACATGTATCTTCAGCCAAAGGTTGTCTGGAGGAGATAGCTTCAAGCTATAAGGCCGCCTTTGCGCATATATTTAGTATTATCGTCTGTTTCAAATATTGAATAGAACTATATACTATATAATATTGAATATTACGGAATTCCATGATATATTATGAAAATTAAGGTTACTTTGCTATACTCCGCGAAAAGCAGGAGAATCTGTGTGTTGTATCTTTATACTCCATAACAAACAGATCTTCGGCGATGTATCCTATACGCACGTTTCGCTCCGACAACGGAGCATCCTCAGGAGATGTTGACTTTACAATGAATAATTGTTAAATCGTTTGTTTATTTTTATGTTTCTTTTTTCTTGTATAATTCTTTTACTTCGTGTGGTGTACAAATAAAGAGTAATTATAATAATACACTCATACATTTCAACCGTGAGAAGCAGGGGCGGGTCGCTAGTAATATAATAAATAATAAATAAAATAAATAAATATATTACGACAATACACACATCGCCATCTAGCCCCAAAGTAAGTGTAGTTTGTGTTATGGGTACTAAGATGACTGTTGAATATTTTTATAAATAATATACATAAATACTTAGAATATACATATAAACACCAAGACACTGAAAAACATTCATGCTCAACACACGAACATTTTCCAGTTGTGGGAATCGAACCCACGGCCTTGGACTCAGAAAGCAGGATCGCTGCAAACTGCGCCAATCGGTCGTCAAATAAAGTCGAAAGAGTAGCAAAAAGTTGAACACGTGACCACAAATATTTTTTGCATCAATCGATAATTTACCTACTCGTCAGTAGGTTTCCAAGTAATTCCAGATGTTCGATTTTCCTTTTTCGAGGGTGTAATGTATTTCAGTACAACATTACAACCCCGCTAAGTCTTTCGAATGTAATGCCGTACATTACATATCCAGACTATGTAATGAGACATTGTGGAGCGAGTGGAGTAGTGTGTAAAGAATATTAACCATATAAGTACATTTTTCCCAAAAAAAAAAATACAATTGAAATTTTATTATCTGTGAAATTATATTAATAAAGACCGTAAGAATAAATAGCATTTTTCACCGATGCATTGAGTGTTTTAATATTAAAAAAAAACATTTCGGTACCTACCTCCCTATTCCTGCGAAAAATGACGAGCGTAGATTTTTGTGCGCAGATTACAACCAATAAAGAAAGCCTTCCGGAAAGATGAAAAATCAACTAATTTCAAGTACCTAAGCCTTATTTTTAACAACTTTGAATCAATTATTTGGTCAATAAATATAAAGATTACTTACCAAGTCACATCACATTGTATCCCCAACTTTTGGCTTGTACGATTTTGGCCTCGATGCAAACTCGATCAACGGAGCGAACCCCGCTCGGTACACGTGCGTACATCTGCGGGCAAACAAAAGGAATAACGTATTGAAAACAAATTCTATATTCGAAACGCAGGGGCAGTTTGTCGGGTGACCATCATTTTTGTTCGGAGATAAATTAAAAGTTTAATTTATTTTGTTATCAATATTCTTTCGAAGGTCCCGTATAAATACGTACGAGCAAAATTTTGACTAGTTTATGCATAGATTTAGTTTAAGGGCCGTAAAGTAAAATAGACTCTTTAAAATATTTAACGATGAAAAATACAGTCGCTTATTATCTCTGCTAAAATGGCTTTACGGATTTTAATGCATATTTCGTATGAACATGTTTTTGCATTCTATAGGTATGTATTAATAAATACATGTTTGAGTTTGACTTCATAACGAGATTTGAAGATAAGCTCTTTTGAGTTTTAAGTTTTGCTTTATCCTAAGCATTCGTCGTCAATATTATCGTTTATGTTAGCGAATTGTATTTATCAGTAAAACGCTAAATTTATTTCTTTGTAGTTTTTAAAACAAATTTTGGAAAATGTTTGTGTGTTGAACATGATTTTTTTTAAGTGTCTGGGTGTTTATCTGTATATTATAAGCATTTATGTGTATTATATTCATAAAAATATTCATCAGCTATATGAGTATACCCATAACACAAGCTACGCTTACTTTGGGGTTGGGGCTACAAGGCGATGTGTGTATTATCGTAGTACATTAATTTATTATTTATTTTTTTTCTTTGTATCCCGATATATCTGAACAGCTGGCTACCCCAGGCCTACGGGTACAAAAGCGCGGGGTAATGTAAAATTAATACGGGACCCGGATGGAATTATTCTTTGGCCCTCTCTAAAGATATGAACGTTGAATAGAGAGATCTGACTGATATGGGTAAGAACAGATTTCTGTGCGTAAGTCTGACCTTTGCCGCATGGTGGGAGCCTTTCAGGGAATTTATTATGTACTTTCACATGAAGATGCTTTAAAATAGTTAAACACCATGATCTTAAGAGTTTTGCATCCTACCCGTCCGTCGGTCTGTTTGTCTTTCAGAGTTTGTAACTTCTGTATTATGGAATAAATGAATAAAAAATATACTACAATACAGACATCGCCATCTAGCCCCAAAGTAAGCGTAGCTTGTGTTATGCGTACTGAGATGTCTGATGAATATTTTTATGAATATAACACACATAAATACTTATAATATACATATAAACACCCAGCCACTGAAAAACAATCATGTTCATCACACATACATTTTTCAGCTGAAAGTGAAGCGTGTATAGAGTAGTGGGTAAGTCTTTAATGATCGTTTTGACCTAGGAAACGCTTAAATCGGATGCCTAATGTTATGCGTTGGCGCATCGTCATCTGACACGGCTGCTTGGAAGCAGGCCACTCCGCTCTTATCTCTCACAAACCAGAAAAATTCTAAAGATTGTTAAACTATAAAATGTTTTTTTTTCCGTTCCGAAAATTTTTATATGCATTTTAAATTTATAAAATTGATAATTCCTCCAAGTGTAGGTAAAAACACTAATAAAAAAATTATAAAAATATAAAATGATGTTGGAAAAGAGCAAACTGCTGAGTTCCTTGCCGGCTCTTCTCAGTGGAATCTGCCTTCCGAACCGGCGGTAGAGTCTCTACAAAGAGACTGACTTGACGTTTCAAAAGTGCTTACATTAGGCCTACTTGAAACTTGAATTTTTAGGAGTAGGTATGTGCTTAGCCTCATGTGCATGTGTAATACCGGTAATCAAGCCCTTCAGACCGGAACACAGCATTGCAACAATGCTGCTTGGCGGCAGAAATAAACATGGCGATACTAGGCACTTCTCCGGGCGATCTCTGACACAAAGAACTTTACTTCTACTATTATATATATTAGTACAGTGCTGGGATTAAGAAAATCTACTGGTTTGATGAGTCGTCGTCAATTTGCCAGATGTTTTAGGGATATTTAAGTGCCCCTCAAGCCAGTAAAGACTGGTGACACCGTGTTCTATCTGGACGATCTTTCTTATGTAAATTTTTATTCCTTCAAAGCGCAGTGATAACATCGAGTTTTGCCTAATTGTGTATTAATATGGAAATTTTATTATTATCAAAACGTGTACCTCTATTCAATTTTTTAGTATGCACTGCATTGAATTTTTGCTATATCGAGTTATGAATCCATATTCTTATTATATCCTTGGTTCGATTCCATAACAAATTTTTTTACAAACAGAAAGACGATATGAAAGAGCTGCCCTTTAAATAACGATGATAGGTAAAATAACAGATTAAAATTCATCATAACAGACAACGGTTTTATGTTGAGATAAGTACAACGTACAGCCCTATAATGGAGATAACCGCGCGCGCCCTGGCGAGAGTGACCCTAATAGGGTTGTCACAAGGGCCCATTTCCAAAATTACAGTTTGTAATTAAGCCCGCGCTATCGTACCTTTGTCGTCGGATATTTGCATTTCTTTTTCGCGCTATGATTATGCCGAGATCTTTGAGCGCAGCGCACGAAAATTAATTTCACTCTTGTCGCATTCAAAACTGTATTCATGACTGTTTATTCACATAGTTATATTTCTGTCATTGTCGTTTTTAAGTATTTTAATATATTTGTTGAAGCTACTTGAAGTTTTTTCTTGTTAGCTTATTTTATCTAGTCTGGATTCTTCAGTCGCACTCCGAATCAAAGCCCGATTATTTGCTAATACTGTTGTAAATGAAAAAGAGTACTTTCGCGAGTTTCAATACAGTGTAATGGGCTTTCTTAACGCGTGGCCCGTAGCCACTGCAGTTTATTTGCATTACTGCAACCATTCTATTTTCACGTAGCGCATAGTGACCAGCTCGAAAGAGCCCTTTATATTACCGCCACAGATTAAAATTGATAATAGTGAATAATGGTTGAAAGTTGAGCTAATCTACACTGTACAGCCCTATAATGTAGATAACTACGGTCCTGGCGAGAGTGACCCTAACAGGGTTGTCACAAGGGCCCATTTCCAAAATTACAGTTTGTAATTAAGCCCGCGCTATCGTGCCTTTGTGTTCGGATATTTGCATTTCTTTTTCGCGTCATGATTATATGCGGAGATCTTTGAGAGCGGCGCACGAAAATTAATTTCACTCTTGTCGCATTCAAAACCGCAGGCGCTACGGTTTTTATATTTTGACGCGTAGTTACATTTTCAGGCATTGTAGTGTCTTTAGTGTTATTTTGTTGACATCACCGCCACGGTAAATATGCGTGCGGGTTGAGATGAAATTGCACGTGAGTTTTGTGTGAATATCTGTTGCAATGTTCTTAAACATTTTAAGAACCCAGAAAGATAAAGACCAAACTAGTGCAATCTACTGGTTTCCACAAAAACAACTAGGCCCCACAAAGTTTATTCCCTTAAGCTATTAATAATAATTAATAAGCTATTAATATTACAAATATTTCTTGTTAGAATGTCCTCCTTTCACGCAGTCATGTAGCAAGATGTGATGAAGGTAGTAAAAGAGTCGTTATGTCGTTTTTTTTACTGTTCTACTACAAGTGACGATACGGTCTAACGTGTTAGAGGTATGCCAGTTACATTAAACTCATATTCGTGCCGGCACGTCTTTGCCGGTAGGGTGGTACCTAACCACAACCAAAGCCCATGAGAGTCCCAAATTAAAATTATAATGTGGGCGAAATCTCGAGCGAAATGGACCCGTCTTAAATAAATAAAAAACTTACTTCCTTTCGTAATGAGAAAACCTTCCAATAATGGTGTAAGCTTGTGAATTCCACTCTGATTAAAAAATATATTTTAGCTTCTTAAGGTTTATATTTAATTTTCGAATTTACGTAAGTAAATCTTTAAATCGTGATAATTAAACCTGGGTCCCAATTTCTTAAACAAAGTTTTGGTCATCGTACAATCAGCCTTTGCTTGCTTGTTCTACAACCAATCACAGTTTAAAAAAAAAATCACACACGATACGTTTTTCATTTAAATATCGAATCTCTATTTTAAAATAGGAACGCGCGCGACGGACGTCCGCAGCGTTCAATTTGCGGCAGGAAGCAGCCAATCGCGCGGGTTCCCGCCCGTGTGAGACGCATGCGCCCCCCCCCGGCCGTCCGCCATTATGGTTTAAGCCCGTTCGAATTTTGAACGGGGACAGTTACTTGAGCGAGTTGTTTGATCATTATTATTCAGCTCATACTTGTCAATAAGAATTAGATATTACTCTTCCAAAACGGCAAGAGAAAATAAATCAATTTCAGCACCAAGCACCAATAGTTTTCGCACCCTATATAAAAAAGTATTTGGTTGAGATAATAAAGTAGTTAGTCAACCAATATTATGGATGTATGTTTTATGATGTATGTTTTTTGAGGTTAGAGTTTCAATTATAGATCTGTCATACAAGATCGGAACTCGAAGATCCATTAAAAAATCTGTACGGTGTACAAGTATAAAGGCAAAAGATATTATTAATTGAAACGTACAGATTTTTCTGCTTTTGTATATCATGGAATTCCGCAAAGCCTGCTTCTATAAAATTTTTAACGTTTTTCGAAAATAGCACATGAAGTGGTGAAATTAAGCTCAATCATTGTACAGCGTTTCTACATTTAAAATTTGTACAATACATTTACAAATAGTGTACATTATTCCACAAGTCAGGCTCTTTCATTTCACAACCATATTGAGGGAGTTGTTTGAAAATGTAATTCGACAATTTGTAGTGGCGGCCATCTTGGATTTGAATTTGTTTCATAAATTCATAGTAGCCCTTTCATTTCATGCCCATATCGAGAGAGTTGTGAAAAAATATGTAGTCCGCCATTTTGGGGCGACGCCTTGGACCAATTTCCATCAAAAATAGCTAATGACGCTGCCCACTAGTTCGCCTTTCAAATAAAAGAAAACAACAGCCACAGACAGACACGTAAAACTTATAGCATCCCGTCTTTCTTGCGTCGATGGTTAAAAAATAGCGTGGCATCCGCACCATAACGATACTCCTGTGCGAAACTGCAAACTGCACTTTAGATCCCAACCACATTCGCCAACTGCACTCGAGTATCAAATACAACAATTTAGTGAGCGTTCGAAAAGAAAGCTCTTTAATTCGTATACAAACTTGAATGTCATCCGCGAACAACGCATTAACATTAAGCCGGCCGTAATGCTACGTTTTAAACTCCAGTCACCACCATTAGCGGGTCCCTATCTTGCTAAAACGTTTGACGACCACCCTGGCTCATCGGGGAGTGCTGTGGTTTTAAGTCTGCGGTTCAGGAGTCGATTCCCGCCAGGGGCAGCTTAGGTATTTATAATTTCTGAATTCTCTCCGGTCTGGACTGATGGGGGAGTAACTTTGGTAAGTGGGAAATCATCGCTTATAAATACAGCAACAACCGTAAACCTGAGGCGTAGGTGGTAAGCCGTGGAATTACAGGGACATGACCCTGTAATGACACCGGCAACGCCCTTCAGGACGGAGCAATGCAACAATGCTGCTTGGTGGCAAAAATCAAAAGCATGGTGGTGGTACTGTCACTAAAACATGTCCCACTGTTTCGGTAAATAAAAAAAGAAAAGGGGGGATAAAAATAATTATCTGGACTTGAACCGGGGCTTTGTGGTTTCAGGACGGCCCGATAGACCAGATACATTGTAAATGGTTGCGATATTTACATCCGTATTCTTATGCCATTGTAGCAGTTTTTCATAAAACGTTGTTTTCAAAAAAATTAAACCTAGACTAATTTATCGAGCCCTGAATGCTAAATGTCATGAAAATCGGTCAAGCCGTTTCCGAGATTTAGATTATATATATGTATAGGTAAATGCAAGAATAAATAAATAATTCATCGCCATCTAAACCCAAAATAAGCGTAGCTTGTGTAATGAGATGACTGATGAATAATTTTATAAATAATATAAATAAATACTTACATAATTAATACAGATAAACATGCAGACACTGAAAAACATTCATATTTATCACATTTTCCAGTCATGGGAATCAAACCCACCCAGAATTGCTCGTTTAAAGGTATTAGATAGAAAAATTCCAGCACCCAATTATAATATATGTTGTAACTTCGTGAAGTGACCCTCAAAACCATCAGTCACCATCAGTCACGGCGTACAAAGGGTGCGTATGTACTCAACATGGTTAGGGAGCATCGAATTGAGTGTTTCCTGCTTCAAATAGAGTTAAAAAATGAATGTGTCATCATTATCTATCTATTCATATTTGGAACTGGTTTTATTTACCGTGGTTAGCAACCGGTTGAAAATACTGTTCTTTTAAATCGGTTGTAAATATTGTTCTTTTTTTAACCGGTTGATAATGTTGTTCTATTCTACCGGTTATAATATTTGGAAATAACATCGCGTAGCCGTAGTCTACGCAATCGTTTTAAATTTCAAACTAGTTGGTTACAGATGATTTGACATTTTGCATTAATAATTATGAAGATACCGTACGAGGCGACTAAGGGATTATTATAACGGAGAATTATTGAACGGAGAATGATCTTGAAAAACCGTCGCGTTGCGAGAGGTCTTTAGTCCAGCAGTAGACTTTTGGAGGCTATCGATGATTGCACATTGTCTAAGCAATCGAATTGATATATCGTTTACATAAGCGAGTGATTTCATAAAGTTGAGTTGACCTAAACAAACCTGTTTATGCCACAAGAAGTACTTTGTTTTCTCAGTCCCTTAAATATTAATATTGATTATACATATTAGTTACTATTTCTGTTTAAATTATACAGGATGTTTGGTGCATCGTGTGCCAAATCGAATCTGATGATTGGAGGGGTCTTTGGCTATCTCTTCAGCCCTCGTAAAAAAATCTTGCTCAAACGGTTTTTTTTATACTGATTTTAAATTGTTTTTTTAAAAATTGTAAAAATTCTACATTTAAATTTTAATAAAAAATAAAGTTGTTAAGTATTAATTAATTTTCTTTTTAATCTTTAATTTGTAACGTTTTACGCTTCTTTTGAAACTAGAATTACACGCCAGCAACATCTAGTTTTTGTTTTACAGCCCCGCAAAGTTTTTTTTACGTAAAAAAATAAGCTTGAACGTCAACTTTCGGTTTTAATAAAAAAAAAACTAAAAGTGATCATGTTCTTCCAATTTTTTTAAAACATCTCTGGACTGTCCCCTTTCTAATGGTGTGCAATATGCCATGAAAAGTAATTAGTAACATCACTAATTTTCAAATTTTCTAAACTTGGTCGCAATTTTCTAATATTCAACAGGTGAAAGAAAAACAAGGGTTTGCGTAAATAAAACTCACAAGCAGGTAAAATTTTTAAATTTCGTAGGTTTTACTTGAAATAAAAATAATACATTGCATTTGAAACATTTATTTCATAATTTCTCGATAATGTGTTCCCCAATTCGTGGATTGGGCGCGATGGGCCTATTGCATGGCCTCCACGTTCCCCAGACTTAACTCCGTTAGATTTTTATGTCTGGGGACGTGCCAAAGAGCTAGTATACGCCACAGAAGTCCCAACGAGGGAGGTACTAATACAACGCATAGAAGCGGCCTTCGGTACAATTAAGAACGAAATACGGCTTCGGACTACAACTGTAACAATACGTCAAAGATGTCGGGCCTGCATTCGAAACAGGGGTGAACAATTTGAGCAGAATTTGTAAAAATTATGAAATAAATGTTTCAAATGCAATGTATTATTTTTATTTCAAGTAAAACCTACGAAATTTAAAAATTTTACCTGCTTGTGAGTTTTATTTACGCAAAAACTTGTTTTTCTTTCATCTGTTGAATATTAGAAAATTGTGACTAAGTTTAGAAAATTTGAAAATTAGTGATGTTACTAATTACTTTTCATGGCATATTGCACACCATTAGAAAGGGGACAGTCCAGAGATGTTTTAAAAAAATTGGAAGAACATGATCACTTTTAGTTTTTTTTTTATTAAAACCGAAAGTTGACGTTCAAGCTTATTTTTTTACGTAAAAAAAACTTTGCGGGGCTGTAAAACAAAAACTAGATGTTGCTGGCGTGTAATTCTAGTTTCAAAAGAAGCGTAAAACGTTACAAATTAAAGATTAAAAAGAAAATTAATTAATACTTAACAACTTTATTTTTTATTAAAATTTAAATGTAGAATTTTTACAATTTTTAAAAAAACAATTTAAAATCAGTATAAAAAAAACCGTTTGAGCAAGATTTTTTTACGAGGGCTGAAGAGATAGCCAAAGACCCCTCCAATCATCAGATTCGATTTGGCACACGATGCACCAAACATCCGGTATATATATCTTTTATTGTTACTTGAGCTGTATTTGAGGTAGTTTAATTATCTCATTAAAGTTATCGTACATACTAACCAGTGACTGTGACTACCTAAGGCTATGTAAGTGTAAGTGAACCTAAGGCTAGCTTCATCCATAACTATAATACATTTTATTTTGTTCCTAATAAAATTAAATAAATAAGTTATGACGCTATAAGAGCGTTCTGCTGTTAAATTAAATCTATTGTTTGATATTTGGCGCTCATTTCTTCTGCAAATCATTGTGTTTAGAATTTTAAGTTAAGTTTGATGAACCGGTTATTTATAGAGCCACATCGAAAAAGAAACAGTTTCTCAACTTAACCGGTTAAATAAAACTGGTTTTCAAGCCGTGCTCCTACGTTTTAAAAATACTGAATAGAACTTTATTAATTTATATTTAATTTCTTCAAAACAAAACTTAATAGTTAATAGATTTTGTCCAAGGACAAATTTTATTTATGTGTAGGCTTACTCCATAAGCTCTATTTAAACGACAAATCTATACGTTTGTAGTGACTATACCTACTTATATGAACACATTGTAATTGTTTCCGTATATATTGTGAATGTTATATAAAATCGGTAAAACATCAGTTTTCAAGCGTACCTACGTTAGGTACTTATGTAGTAATTATGTCTGTATTATTGTTTCCCCATTTCTCCATCATCCATTACGGTCGGCCATTTTTAATTCCGCCATAGACAAAAGGCGATATTCTCTTTTCGTAATTAAAAAAGTGCCCATTGTACCTACATTCCCCTTCAAAAAATTGATGTAGAATGAATCGCGGAATCTGTATCCCAGGCAAGAGCGTATATACGAAATGTTTCAGCCATTTTAAGTAGATACATTATTGTTATTATCATACCCAGTGGCGTGCACTGGGTTTCTTACCAGGGTATGCATACAGCAGGAAAATTGCATAAATGCCCAAAATCCTCCTCCCACGCGAGTTGTATATAAATTTTAGGGCAGGCAGTGCTTATGTGCAAGTATGCAGTGCACGCCACTGATCATACCAGTCGATGGACGTCAGATGCTGGAAACAGGTTATTCTTATTATATTAATAATGCTAGTGAAAAACCATCGCAGAAAATCGAAAACCTGAATCCTGTAATTACACCGGCAACCACGCTCTTCAGAACTGTTGCTCGGCACAGCAATGCCCCTAATTAATTTCTCGTGTCATTAAACAGTTTGTATGTTTCAAGCGCGCAAATCTCACGGACCAATTTTTTCAAAGTCAATTATTTCTTTATGCAAATAGGCACATAGATGGCACTTTTGATGCGCACATTAGGTACATTTAAAATATGACATAGAAGTGAGTTGATGGTGGTAACCTAAATTCGTCAACTTAAAACTAAAGCAAAAAGGGTTCCAAACGCGCCCTGGTCTAAGAAGAAGCCGGTTGTTTTTTTCTACTCAATTACGCTAGTGTAGGCTACATAGTGGATACTAAAACACAGACACAGAAATCGTAGGGCACATAAAGTTATGCAAATAAAACAAAATGGCCACCCTGCCAAAATAAACCGTTTAGTTGAATCTGGGACAAATCATCGGGAATAGATCGATTTTCAAATTCATTTATTGCAATTTAAACATCAGGTCGCGGCCATAAAGCTAGATACACGTGTTTTTCTGAAATATTTTTTAAATTTTATTCTGACACCGAAAACCCCTGTGTTCAGTTTTATTCTATTCCTAAATTACATTAAAATATTATGTCATACTGAAAGTTTAAGTTAAAAAGTAAGGCATTTTATTTATCAAGAAATTGTAGGGAGTTTTGTTTCGATGACAATAATAATTGCTTTGTATGTATATATATATATATATATATATATATGACAATAATATGATTTTGAAGCTAAACTTATTTTGCGCGTGTTGAAAATCAGATGAGAGTAATCATTTACGAATTTAACACTGATATACCTACGGCCAATTTTAAGTACTCTTTAATTATTTATGGCTTTGTCTGGAAAAAAAATATTACAATTTGTAGTCTTTATGGAATATACGTGGAACTGCTAGTCTTTGATAATTAAATGTTTGGTTTTACATTTACATTTGTAAATTTTCAGTTTTCCAAAATTAGAAATCATAAGAGCTCTTACAGATGGACAGAGCATGAAACAAAATGCAATTTTACTGAAGTATACTAGAAAATCTCGTTTCTCTCAAATATTAAATACAATACAATATCTCAGATTAAATCTTTGTTTTCCTTAACATAACGGAAAGCGGGCAAAAGGAGGGAGGTTTTATAAATAATGAGACGGATCGAGTGAAAAAACATAAACCCTTTGAGCTTTTATGCCGTTTATGCAAAGACGGAGACATGTTGAGACATGTCGTGTAGTTATTGAGTGTAATAATGTGTTACGAAATAGACGAGCATGCTAACAAAATATAGGTATGTATGTACTAGCCGACGCCAGTGACTTCGTCCGCGTTTAGTTCGATTTTTCCTGATGTAAGCTATGTCTGTACCAGATATCATCATCGTTCGTTGAGTCAAACATAGATGACCACTAGCTCATATGAGTTTATAACATCAGATGTGTTTACGTGTTTATAACGTCAAGTGGGGTTACAGTTTAATGTGGCAAGAAAAAATTATAACGGTTACATATATTATACTGTTTTACGAATAATCTAGTTCTTATTTCCTAACTCCCCCTTTTTGCAATTAGTGCAACATTAAACACTTTAATTTTAACAATAACGTAATAAAATACACGGAAGATGTTTTAGTTGTTAGTTTTTCAATCCTATTTGTAGGCTTCCTGTGTCACTCTTAAGACCTACTGATCTGATAAACACTTTGTTTCCTGTTCAAGACAGTATGTGGTAAACACGTTGAAATACAAAACATTTATGCGCGTCAAGCGTAATCCATGAATAGCTCCAGATTTAAAATTCAAATTTGGATTTCGTCACAGATAAGCAACCTATATATTTGTTCGAATTGAATGGAACAGAGAATATATTTACTTCCAACAAAACATTATGACACAAAACTAACTTATCTTATCTTTGTTATCTATCTTGGGTTATTTGAGCTACCTATTCATCTAAAACGTAGTGATTATAATATTCCCTTTGTACTCATCTTGCGTAAATCTCGAAGAATATATCGGTATGCACTTATTGACTGAGCAAAACGAGGTCTAAGATGTACATACTTGAGTGAAAAAACTTGTTACCGCCCTTTAACATCTGAATAAAAAACGAATTATTTTTGAACTTACTCATGTTGTGTTTCAATCTGTGGCTCAAAGCCAAAAAATCATATAAAAGAAATTTAATGTTTGATATACCTTTCCCTTTCCCTATGGGAAATAATAGGGAAAAAAATGAAGGAAAGAAATTTAATGGACATTAATTTGTTTGTACTAGGTACTACCATGGTCTGCGTCCCGTTAACAGAGGCACTTAGTCTAGCTAGGCTAGACTATTGCTAGACTATTGATGATGTTTAATTTGCTCAATCTTCATACTCCACATCAAACCAATCTCCAGAATGTAGTCTCTAGGCACGTTTAGCACCTACACGTTCGGAGGTTTACCTTTTAAACCTGACCGGTGGTTTTATTGTCGCGTTCTAACAACAAAGCAATATAAATAACATCAAAAGCTTATTATAGCTGGACTAAAGGCCTTTTGTTAATGGAGGGTTCACTCATATTCACCACTCTGGGCAGAAGGTTGTTGATCGCAGTAGATTGTAGTAGCACAAAAAACTCTGCTGCCCAAACTCCGTTATATTTCCTTAGTCTCTTCGTACGACACCCGCGGGAATAGGAGTGGTGACATCTGAATTCATTTGAATTATACAACGTGTAAATGAAATCCGAAATAATACTTCACAGTCTTTAGTACATTATGTACTGTCTCTGAGACTTATCTGTGAAACCGAAAACCTAATAGTTTTTGAGTGAACGACTGCCATAGTTTTTACTGAAATAAATCAAATACCGCCCTAATAACATCACATGCAAAATTAAAATCACGTGACTCCTGTCACTTTGGTACGCGTCGCGTAGCGTAGGTACTGTGCGCGTGTCGTTCTTTTATCAAATTCAAATTCAAAATTTCTTTATTCATGTAGGCCTATCACAGGCACTTATGAAGCGTTCATACATAATTGTTTACATAATTGTAACGGGATGGTGATAACTTCGTTCGCCAACTTAAATCTAAAGCTACGAGGGTTCCAAACGCGCCCTGGTCTAAGAAGAGCCCACAACAAACTTAGCCGGGTAAATTTATTTTTTTGTTATCACCATCTTCCAGTAAATTTAAATTAAGCTATGAAGCTAGAGCAATTCACACCCAAGCTTTTTTATCGTTTAAATAATCCTTAATGTTATAATAGGATTTTTCTTTTTTTTATCTTCAATAGGGTTGTCATAAGTAAACACTTAGAATGTTTTGAATTAGTTTTTTTGATGGCAAAATAAATATGCTTCTTTTTATTTAATATTTGTACAGCGTGATTCCTTATGAAATATACTTATGCATCCTAAAGCATTATATCTTAATTCGGTTACACGTTGTAAATATTTAGACATAGATTTATTGATCGCACAGATTGAGCGCACATTAACTTGTAACAAGCATCCATTTATCATTATCACTTTATGTCATTTTATAAGAGGACGCATTCAGTTAGTAAGAAGATATCGTCTAAAAGTCTATGTATATTTCTGATAGGGACAGGGGTGTGTAAACTAAAGACAAACCCGAGCAAGGGCGAGTCAGACTTTTTGATATTCTTACTAATATTATGTATGTGCAAAAGTTTGTTTGGTTGTTTGTTTGTTATTCTTTCAAGTAACTTATCAACTTTATTTTTGAATTGAACATTTTCTTTGCGCACTTGGGTGAAAAAGAATCATGGAACTCGCGTCATCGTCACCGCACGCTTCCCATGACCTAAACGTAATACTGTGTGTATAATTTGTATGCAGAATTCGTTTTTATTTCTATTGGCAGTACCCAAAGACATTTTTTGCATAGAGTTAACTAATAATAAATAAATAAATATACTACGACAATACACACATCGCCGTGTAGCCCCAAAGTAAGCGTAGCTTGTGCTATGGGTACTAAGATGACAGATGAATATTTATTGAATAATATATATAAATATTTACAATGATAGAGTTAGTTTAAAGGACGCAGTGTAACATGGGTTACTTTTTATTGAAAAAAAAAACGGTTCAAAAACGTTTGGAAAACATCATACAAAATTTTGCAATGTGTTCATCTAATAAGACCGTCAACCACACTCTTCAGGTCGGAACAATAATGCTCGACAGCAGAAATAAACCTGACGACCTCTGTCCTAAAATGCTCTAATTCCACTAAGTTTGGATGAACTAAGTAAACGTTATTCGTTAGTTAGTTAGTGGTTGGGACTTCGACTTCACTTTTGGGGACCGAGTTTGAATCCCAGCACGCACCTCAAACTTTTCCAAATTATGTGCCTTTCAAGCAATTAAAATAATCAACGGTGAAGGAAAACATCTTGAGCAAGCCTGCATGCCTGAGAGTTCTTCGTAATGTTCTCAAAGGTGTGTGGAGTCCACCAATCCGCACTGGGCCAGCGTGGCGGACCACGTGCACTATAGTAGGTCGGTAATAGATATATATACCATTATCATCAGCTTAAACCACGCAGACAAAAACATATAACAGAAAACAAGAAAAAGCAAGTTAGAGAGACGGTACAATTAAGCGGCCTTATCGCTTCTTAGACATCTCTTCTAGGCAACCAAAGGCAAAAGCTGTAGATATGTGCTATATGTCACTTAGGTATACTTATAAAATAAGCCACATTAAAAATCAAACCTAGTTATAAAAATATTCGTGACTATTCTATCTTGCATGAAGCCACGTTCAATATTGTGTGCAGAATCATTCGTTATATCGATCGCGTAATCATTGGTAATCGTTCACTCGTTCACGTTTCGATTTCCCCACCTGTGACCGGTGAGGCGGCTGCGTTGTTATGAGAGACGCGTTTGACGGGGGAATCGGTTTGCGAACTTTAATAGGACCGTAGTTACACGGGGTTATTACCGGGTGCACTCGATTTCGATTCAATCTTGCGATGAAATGGGGTGTACGCATTTGTATTAACAGAACTGTGTTATTCTTTAGTGTTTCAATGTAATTGTTGCTGCTATACCAGCAGCAACAATTACATTGAAATTGCGTGTTTCAAATGAAATTTATAAAAATGAAGCTTCATACAGTACTACGAATCTTGTTTAGTAAATGCAGTAGTCTTGTCAATTTTTAAATTAATGGGAACTAAAGAACTTAAATGCAATTAGTTACATTAGCGTTTATTTACCTAGTTTTTCAAGAGGTAGTAAACTACGAGTATTTATTGTGATAATCAAGATTTCAAAACTTGTTAAAGTTTCATCTCTTATAATTTTTGCATTGGCTATGGCCTATAAACACGTTAGGGAATAGACGTAACCATTACGGTATCGGTCAGGTAATCATTCGTAATGTATATATATATATATATATATCTACGTATATATCTTAATATATATAAATCTCCTGTCACGATGTTTGTCCGCGATGGACTCCTAAACTACTTAACCGATTTTAAATTAAATTTGCACACCGTGAGCAGTCTGGTCCAACTTAAGAGATAGGATAGCTTAGGTCTTTAATTATAGTCGCAATTTTATTTTATTGCAAATTATTTGTCTATAATAAATTGACAGTCACATGTTATATATATACTACTATACTCATTTAAGGCTTAGCGATACTGAATACTTTAAAAACAAAATCAAACGCAGACGAAGTCGCGGGCAACAGCTAGTATATATATATATATTAACATATAATTTGAATCTCGGAATCGGCTCTAACGATTTTTATGAAATTTAGTATACAGGGGGTTGCGGGGGCGATAAATAAATCTACCCAGGATTCATTTATATGCAAAAAATATCCTTTTTGAGAGATTCTGATGCGTGAAAGGTAAACGTTACGCCAAATGACGGAAGTATGTAGTAAGTATATCGGAAATGTAGTAATTGTTGTTTCTTTAAAGTTCTATAAAACAGTTCGCGACAACATACGAATATTTTCTTAAGTTGGCTCATTCTCGGACGAAGTCGCGCGGGTCCGCTAGTGTACTTAATTCTATGTATCTGGGCTTTATCTATTCATAAGTTTCTGATTTGCAAGTCAATACAAAATCTACATAAAACGTAAATTTCAAAGACTAAGATACTATCTTTCATTCAACAACAAAAACTTTACAAGGGTACACATATTCTTAGAACTCATGGAATATGTATCCAGATAAAAAAAAATATAATAAAGCACACGGGCAGCCATGTTTACAAAGATGGCGGTGTCGCAATTTGAATTTCGAATCGCGCTCTTATCGCGTCGGGGTCACCGCTTCCTATCGCGTTTATCGCCGTCACTTCCTGTTCGATATTTGAAATATTGAATTTTTGAACGCGACACAAAAAATTAATAAAAAAACCCTGTTTCAACTATATTCTGTGAGCTTATCTCTGGTAGTTGTCAAAAAATGTAAGTCACAATAAAAATACAAAATACCGTTTTTGTTTAATAATAATATATTCATAACGAATAACATTTGTAGGTATAGGTAGTTAGGATAAATAGTACAGTTTATTTACGAATTACGATAAACTATCGATTAACATCCCAATTTGGCATAACGTGGTCATGTACAATTGCAGACATAGTAAGGTATCTTTCCCCAGAATAAAAACAATTGAAATGAAAAAATAATTTCTATAAATAGACGAGTGACAAAATCTTCATTAACGCGACCGTATCAGAAGACAAAGGCTAGAAAAGAATAAGATAAATAATACAAGTTTAACTTAAGCCGACATTACTTTTGTTTAAATATGTGAATGCAAATGGAAATAAGTTCAAAACGGTAAACCATTAGATGATAAATATTAAAACCAATAATCGTAATAATATAAAATATCAATTGAAACCAATTCGCGAACGCATCGGACCGTGTAATTATTTGCATTGCGAGAAATTAATTTGGGAAAAAGCACAATATTGTTTTATCACGCTAAAACCAAAATTATTATCCTACCTATCCGATATTAATATTATCCTTTTGAGTAGTTTTGTGGATCAGTTTTAAAATTATAAATTTGGGCTGGCGCGAATATATTTAGCAGTACCGTAGGCAATTGAAATCAATGAAAAAATTTAATAATTAAATCAAAATGCACTTATTTCAAGCAGACCTACTTTAAAAGTTCCTTTGAAACGTTAAGTCTGTATGTTTGTAGTGACACACCACCGGTTCAGAAGGCAGATTCTGATTAAAAATAATTATTATACTCGTACCTATATTGCGAGATGGTATGTGCATTTTAAGTAATAAAAAAAAATGTTGAGTTAAGGCCATAGTCCATCACGCTGGCCCAGTGCGCATTAGTGGACTCAACTTCACACGCCGCGCCGCGCCGTCGGGAACATCATGGGGAACTATCAGGCATGCAGGTTTCCTTACGATGTTTTCCTTCACCGTTTAAAGCCAGTGATATATAAATTGCTTAAATTAAAACTATATTATTATTCATTCATATATTATGTTACCATTATTGTGGTGGTTACTTCATTCGTTAACTAAAAACTAATGTTAGGATTCCAAACGCTCCCTGGTCTAAGAGCCCAGAAAACGGGGTAGCGTATACCTAAACTAAAGACTCCTTAATACAGACCGCCTTTCTATTTTAATCTGTAATGTCAAGCGCATAACGCTCCCCAAATTTAGATAAGGTATCTAGATTCTGTTCCAGACCAGACATGACACATTTTTATCTGTATTTCCGCGCGTATCTACTTAACTGTGGTTGATAACAAAGTTTTTTTTTGTTATCTATCTTTTCTATCTATGTATCCCACAGCGCAGTGGTTTGCGCTTATAAGTTGAGTTCCCGGGTTTTATCACCGGCAGGGGTAATTTAGGAATTTATATATCCCTGGTGTTGTGGGAGGCTTGGGCCATGGCTAGTTTATGTTTTTATAGCTATAATTGACCAAGACAGCCCAAATGTTAAGTGGAAAACATCGCCTATAATCACCAACACTTTGACGGCCGATTGGCGCAGTAAGCGGTGACGCTGCTTGCTGAGTCCATGGCCTTGAGTTCGATACCAACAACTGCAAAATGTTTTGTGATGAACATAAATGTTTTTCAGCGTCTGGATGTTTATCTATATATTATAAGTGTTTATGTATATTATTCATAAAAAACTCTTAGCTTAATTTGGGGCTAGACGGCGATGTGTGTATTGTCGTATAAAAAAATTGAAAAAAAACGTTTTTGTACTTATGTACACGCGTTAGAAGTTATATTCCTTTGGCGTAACAAGATAAAAATGTTTTCAGAAAAATTTATCTTACGCCTTATTCGACGTTTGTAGAGAAAACGACACTAACAATAGAAAAACAAAAATGTTGAATATCGCTTGCTTCATGGTGTCGGTTTTTCGTGACGGTGTGTGCGCTCATCGTAAAAATTTACAATCGACTTAAGACGAAGATTAAGCCTCACTCGTGTGCCTGTAATCACACCGCCAACCACGCAGAAATAAGCTTGGCGGTATTTATCCCCCTACCGATAAATAAGTGCCTCCAAATGACTTAGCGTTCCGGGCTGTTTTGTATTTTAGTGGGAGGTTAATACGGGTGAAACCGGAGGGCACAGCTAATAGCGGATATGCAAACACTGGGCAATATCATGGCAACCCTATACCCAGTGTCGCGCACTTAGACCGAGAATTGGGGTCAATTACTGTTTGTCCATTCCACTCGTTGCGGCGGCCATGTTGGAAATTATTTGGATATGAAGCGAATAGCAGCTACTTTGTTTTAATGTTTTGGGATGCTGATTAGAATATCCTTTTATTCTAGATATGAGTTATGAGACAGTTTCATTAACGTAACTAACGTGATTAACACTTGAGGAATAAGTAAGAACACAGAATAAGAAACATTTTTTAGTGGAAACGAAAAAATACGACGTTCGACGAATAATACAAATTCTAGCTTTTTAAATCTCCCCATCCATATTATCATCGTCATCTATATTAACGAGCCGTTCTCTACAAGGCATGGATGGGTCTTCTCCGAAAAGTTAGAGGTAAGTGCCGGGTTTCGACATAGTCTTTCACTGCTTTATATAAACTTTTTCTATGCCAAATATCACAACCCTCCGTGCGCACAATATATTTTTCTCTTCACGTTTTAATAAAGATTCAAATTACTTTAAACTCACCAGTCTGCGGTATCTGTTGACAATCTTCATGTACATCTGTAATTAAAGAAAACTAAATCAGTTATGTTATGTAAAGAAATAAGCTACAAACTAGGGATTTTTGTTTTCAAGCGAAATAGTAATGTTGGCCAGATTCACTAATATTACATAGAATCCATAATTTTCTTAATTAAGCTTAATTTTCTTAACATATCATGGAATTCTACAAAGTAACGCCTGCTTCTATCCAAGGTTCATCTGTTTACAGGCGGTTTTTGACAAACCAACCATCCGGGCCCGTAGATGTCCCATCTACGGGCCCGGCAATGATAACGATAAAAAAAGACAAAACACAATGCGATCGAAAATGTAGGTGGTATTTTTCCCTCTAGTTAAAACACATAGTACATAGATGACTCAATGGGAACTGCTCTGGTCAGATTACTGGGAATCTACAGTGAACGCATTTCCGAAGTAGGCAACTATTGTGTGACACGATGCTATTTGTAACTCCGCATTTTGATTGTAACCACGTGCTTCATAATCATTACCACCAGACACAATTTATTAGCACTATTGAAACGTCAAGTACTCGTATGTCTGTTCGTAGTGACTCTACCACCGGTTCGGAAAGCAGATTCTACCGAGAAGATCCGGCAAGAAACTCAGTAGTTGCTCTTTTTCAACAACAACATTTAGCGCGAAAACATTAAAAAGTTGAAAGCAGAAATTTCTGTCTTATTGATCTTATGGTTAACGGGTTCAACTGAGGGGCACAAGGTTCTAGATTATATTACCAGGTTAGGCCTCGAACGTGTTAAGAAACTATTTGCATTGTCCAAGCCTTTGCTTGGAGAGGAAGTCAAGCGGAGAGTATCGGTCTTACATGTTATAATCATTACAGCCTGCCAGCCGACATTGGAGAGACATTACAAGCTGATGATGATGATGAGAAATGACTGAATCATTACACACGCTTACCATGATCAGTTTGGACAATCACTTAGCTAGAGATTGAAGTTGGCTGCTTTCAACTCATCGGAAGATATTATATTTTTGACTAACTCTCAAAACTTTAACTTTAACGATTTTTATCACAAGGCGCGTTTTTTACAATATTATTTCTACGGATAGGATAGCCTTGTTTTCCTTGTCTGAAACAATTGTGCCCTATATTCAATTATTAATAAATATTATTACATACTATGTAATAATATTTATTAATAATTGAATATTGCATTTTCCTTGTATTATTACAACGGTTGAATTATTAGTTACAGGATCTGACCTCTGTTTCATCCGCTCGCAACTATACCCCTACTCTCTTATTCTAAATATGTCAGTCTCAGCTTGAATGATTATAGCGACAGTCCAGCCTTCGCCGCCGGGCCACCTGACCACCTTAGTGTAAAACCGTTGGCTATAAACAGAGGGTATGGAAGGAACACGTCTTGAAACATTTCGCCCTGTGTCCACCAACCTGAGTCCTAGATGTTAAGCCTGCAATTACACCGGCAAACATGCCCTTCAGATCGGAACAAAGTAATGAGGCTTTGCCGCAGAAATAAGCATGGCATGTACTTCTCCGGACGACCTTTGTCACGGAAAGCTCTAGAGCATCAGTTTCTGGGACATTTCACTTGCACAAGCTTTCTGTGCTGCAAAATTCGTGTCATTCAGTAGCTTAATTGCTATGTGAAACGAGGACAAACTAACAAAAAAACAATCGCATTTTCAATATCAGTAGTAAAACAACAAATACGTGGTGCATGACGCCATTTCAGTACAATTAACACTGTTGTCAACTGTCAACATTCCCAAAGGAAGGTTGGTAAAGATGTCACTCTAACTGTCGAAGCTGGATTGATTTTAATAGTCACTTAAAACAAAATCGTTTAAACTAAGGTCTGTCGAAAATTCGATCCTTTCTTTAAAAATATCCCTTATTTATTTCTTTGCCAATTTGTTTTAGTATACAGGTCTTAAATAGTATGGTTAGCTCTTAACCAAATTCTACTTAACATCATGCAAATCATGTTTGTATAATAGTAAAAATCACGTCAATTTAATGTCACACCTTATCTATGAGATAGTCATTCATTGCATAGTAACTTTTATTTATTAAGAATTCCTTTAATTTCCGCTTAAACGAAGGCAATTCGCGCGTCTCAATTATGTGTTTAGGTAAGTGATTATGCAAAAGTGGACTGTTGCCGAAAAAGCTCTTTGAGAAAAGAGGGGGCTGCGTAGTTCATGCATACGTCTTTTACTGCTACAGTTTACAAATAAATCCAAGTTTACTTTAACAAAAATCATAGTCTCATAGATGTACATGCATGGCAATGTCATGTTATATTTCTAAAAAAACGGTTTGTAACTGTCAGCATTATTAAATTTAAATATCTCTTATGCATTTATTTTGCGCCTTAAAAGCCGAGTCTTTATCCGTCCAATTTCCCCAAAATATTATGCAATACCTCAACACAGTGGCAACATAGCCAATACCTTACCACATTATTTTGATATTTTACAGTAATAGCACGGGTGTAAAATAACAGTAAAATAAATGCATTAAAAAGCCAAGACTTTTCTTCGTAAATCAAACATGACAGCAGATAGCCCAACTCTACTGATTCTTACTTCGAAATAAATGAACAAAAACAGTTTATTATATATTTAGAGGTTACAGCAATAGTTCCTATAAATGCAAAGCAATATCTTCTACTCAGAGTTCCAAGCTTATTGGACAAGTTACTAGTAATTACCCTGTCAAACAACTAGGTTTAGTGTGCTTAGAAATTATTATTACTAATTTATATTTCTTCACTAACTACATTCACTACTACCAACAATGTAGAGATTCAATAAAAGGGGACCCAAGCAGCTGCCCTGCAACAATGGTTCAGAGTACAATGAACGTAATTTTTGTGTTCTACAATAGGCATATAACGGTGTTTCGGGAAGCAAAATCTTGCATTGTCGTCTGTACCAGTAGCAATAAGGGTTTTATTATTATAGGTCTACCCTTGTGGATTTTTGATGTTAGGGAGTGCAAAATTTTGATTTGTTTCGCAAACTTTAGTACTTCTCACACTTTTAAGCAGTAAAGGAACGAGCCGATGTTTTTGGGGCTTTCATGATGTTACTCATTTTTACATCCTACATATTTCTGATAAATTTGATTTTGAATTGATATGAAAGAGTGTGCTATGAAGGAACGAGCCGATGTTTTTGGGGCTTTCATGATGTTACCTCATTTTTACATCCTACATATTTCTGATAAATTTGATTGTGCTATGCGACAGGTATAATTTAAATTTGGTGAAAATTCGAGCAAGACATTCGGAAATGGAGTACGATCAAAGATTTATGATTATTATAGTTAAAGCCCAACAACCCTTACTATAGCTTACACCCACCGTGGGTGTAAGCTTTAAATCTGTCTGGAGGAGGAGGCATATGCCCAGCAGTGGGAATTCAAAAGCTTGGGATATTAAGTATATATATATATGTATAGTATACAATATTAAAAAAGAACAACAGATCGCTTTAATGTTGTAGAATTGGCATTCTTATCGCTAAGAAACACAGACAACTATCAACGGCGAGCACTTCAAACATTCGTAAAAGCACTGCCTACTCTATTTTTTTTTATATAACTCGTACAGTAGGAGGATTTTTCCATTTTATGCCCACTTCCTGCTCTATGGTCATAAACTGTATGCACGCTACTGGCAACCATGCTACAGTGGATTAAAATTATGATGATAAAGTTACAAGTTACAACCGTTATTACCGAATTCGTATCATCAGGTACTTCTTTACAAAGAGACTTACCTCATATTTTCTAAAACCTCAGGGTTTCTACCTACTTAACGTAATTAAACAACAACAAAACCAAATTCCGCAAGGAATAAAATAATATGACGGAGATTCAACCGCAGATCCGTTCAACAGCCGACAGATCGTACGACCAGTCGGACAACAGATCCTATAGCGCCTTTGAATACAAGCTTTGAGAAATGAATCGATCTTTTGAAAGCTTAGCTTTGAGAGGCTGTATAGTGTGACGCGCGAAACACTTGGAATATACATCACCCTTGTGAATCTTTAAGGCCGCTTTTCCCTTGTCCTGGTTACCGACTGTACAACGGAGGGTACGGGAAGGCGACGGTTTTGGCCGCTAAAACCTATTGTGGTGAGTTGAAGAGTGGGATTGTTAGATTTTCAGCTTTGTAATATGTTTTATACAAAAAAAAAATTAACTGGGAATTTTTGAAAGAATTTTTCGAGCTGTGTTGGAATTTAGTGAGAATTTTAATACATAGCAAGTAAGGTTTCAGTTAATGCAACGCTATTCTTCCTATCGTGTTCTTTTTTATAGTATCTTTATAGTAACGCGTCACCACGCGCTTCAGATCAGAGCGACAAGCGAAGACAATGTTGGTTGGTGAGAGAATTAAGCAAGGCGTGGAGTTCATGACACCCTGGACGAGTTCAGTCACAAAACGCTCAACTTACTACTGTGATCCAAAGGCTATAAACATTCCACTACTGGGCTAAGGGCTCTGTCTAAAAGGAGAGAGAGTTCTAGAGCAAAAACTAAACATGCTACTCCAAGGTGGGTTTGAAGGCTCTCCGTGGCGCACGGGGCACGTTTGTATCACTGTATTCATTTAAAATTCCAAGTTGTGTTCCAACACACACTATGGTTTAAGCTTAGATCAACTTGTGATAACGACTAAGACACCGGGAGGCAGTGGCGTGCACTTCATACATGCACCAAAGCAATGCATACCCTAATATTTTTGTATATCTCATAAAGGGGAACCCTCCCCTTTATGAGATATTCAATTTTATGCCATCTTCCTTCTTTATGCATACCCTGGTCAAAAAGCCCGTGCACGCCACTGCCAAGAGGTATCTTTGAATCGTTCGAGTCCATGTAGGACTGGAGTGTATCGATAATGCAGTCGTATTTATATCAAAATACCCACCAACTCCATGTCATGAACATTGGTTATTAATAAAATATAACTTTAAATGTTTCTCGAAAACTAACTATGAACTGATAAATAATTATTTGCGTATTTGTAAAAACCCTAATCAATTTAATAAAATATCTGGCTAATGTGAATAGTTATAAAATGTTTTATTTTTTTATTTCGATTAGGCTATAGCTGTTACCTGTGTTGTATTATCAGTTGATTATCATCATCACATAAACCCATTTCCGGCCCACTACAAAGCCCGGGTCTCCTTCCACAATAGGGGAGGGGTTCAGGCCGTAGTCCACCACGCTGGCCCAGTGCATATTGGTGGACTCAACACACCTTTGAGAACATTATGTAGAACTCTCAAGCATGCAGGTTTCTCACGATGTTTTTCTTCACCGTTGATGCAAGTGATATTTAAAATTACTTAAAACGCGCATTACTTAGAAAAGTTAGAGGTGTGTGATGGAATTAGAACTCTGCCTACCGAAAGTGAAGTCGAGCTCCTACCCACTGGGCTTACACCGTTTCTGTTACAATAATTCCCTACTAATATTATAAATGTCAATGTAAGTTTGTTTGTTACGCTTTCACGCAAAAACTACTTCACCGATCCTGATGAATCTTTGTACACATATTCTTGGAAGTGTTAGAAGTAATATAGGATACTTTTTATCCCGACATTAAGCTCGGTTCCTTTGGGAGAGGGGATGAGTGTTTGATGATTTTACACCATAACTCCGACAAGTTATAACCAATTTAAATAATTATTTTTGTACTATAGAGGTAGATGTGTTTAATTTTGCCCAAACTGTGGTTGGAGATGGAGGACAGAACTCCTCAGCGGACAGCAGCCAACCCCTTATTTAAGGCTTAGCGATACTGAATACTTAATTTTTTTTTAGAACTATAACTAATTTTAATGACATCACATCAAAAAACAAACGCAGACGAAGTCGCGGGCAACAGCTAGTAATTAAATAAATCAGTCGCTTGCTATATTACTTGCAAAGGTTTGCCCAGTGTATGGGGGTCTATTAAGTGATGCTAGTAAACATATACAATTCTGTTAATAAAATAATAAAGAAACTTATGACTGTATGCAACATGTTCTTAGATTATTGTTATCAAATTACGAACACCAACTAAAGTAGCTTATAACAATACAATACAGATTTTCAGCTGAGTGTAATGTTTACAGTAATTCTATACATCTTACATGTCGCTAGCGACATAGACAATGTGCTATTCTTTCGATTTAGATGGTTAGGCACGTTACTACTGAGAAATGGATATAACAGGGCCCTATTGTGCTTTTGCCTTTAATGTAACTGCCGTGTGTATACGAGAACTTTTCATGGCTTTGCCCGCGTTTATGGGTAGCGTCACTAAACTCTTATCATAACCACTGGACAGTAGGCTTTCTTTTGTATATCGGTGAAAAGGGAACCGTGTACACGATTAATATTGAAGCATCAACAAACCACTCCACTGTAGTAGTGTTTCTCGAAAAGACGGTTGGTTACTTGATTCCATTTAGCAGTTAACAGTAATTATTTTACCTCTTATGTTCTAAACGTTTGCTTATATTAAGGCCTACTTGAAATAAATGAATTTTGAATTTTGAATTTTAAACCGTCTCTTGTATGAGAAAGGAGTAAGTAGCTAGTTTGGTACTGCATAATGATGAGTTGGCGAGATATGTCGTAACACACATGAAAGTGAACGCGGCCCGAGGGCGCCCGGCAATGTCCTCGATCGTTATCAGTTATCTGTTATCAGTACGCTATCGGCGGGCGAAGGCCGCGTTATCAGTCGCCACATAAATGTTACAGCAATTCATTGCAATTAATTCCGAGTCTCAATGGGATATCATTATCATTAAAGTTGACCGATTTCGGTCGCAGTGTTTAATCTCCAGAGAGATTTTTCCACGCGGGAAATATGTGTTATAGTGCACGTGTGGTTTCCGCAACGCGACTGAGTATTCCGGTGCGAGGTCGCGTGGAAACCGATTAGGGTTATGACTACCATACTCCCTAACAGGTTAGCCCGCTACCATCTTAGACTGCATCATCACTTACTACCAGGTGATATTGCAGCCAGCCAAGTTGTAGTTGAATAAAAAAAAGTGTGTGCGAAAAGGTGCAGTCTCTATTCCCTCACTCTAATAGTCCGATGGGACGGCAGCTCTGACATGACTGGGAAAAGATCAGAGACAGGACCGACTGCTGAACGTGCTCTCCGAAGCACTGGGGTGACTGACCGCCAATTTCCAAACTCCGGGGTGGTACAAAGAACTTCTCGATTTTGATTTAATTTCAATGATGTAATACCAATATTTGGAAAGGCTCTGAGATACAGGCTTCCTAGTAAAGAGGTCAGGATGCCAGATAAAAAGTAAATACTATAGTAGCAGGGCTGTAATTTGTTTCTGGCGTATGTACAGACGAAGTATCTAGCGTTTCCATGGACACTGCCTGTGGTAGGCTTCTTGGTTTAGATCTGTAAATTTTATATTCCGCACCATGTTTTATTTTTAATTTTATTATTATTTTGTATAGACTGTGGCATGGATGATGTAGTCGCAAACACGTCTGTGAGCACACAGGGTCCCCCTGAAAACCAGCGCTGCAGCTCGCTGCGGCTTCGTGCTGAGGTGGAACCCTATTTGTCCACATGCTTTTTGTAAGATATATTTTTGTATTATAATTGTAAGCGATTTTGTGGGCAAATAAATAAATTTCATTTCATTTCATTTCATTTCATTACGATAAACTTACTTCAAATTTTTAAGAAACTGTATTTTTTTTTCTATTTGAAAATGTTACTGTATTGTGTAATGCGGACAACCAAGAATTATACAGATTATATGACTATCATCATAACCCCAAGACCTCCCACATTGGCAAGGGTTTCGGCCGCACTCCACCACACGGGCCCAGTGCAGGTTGGTGGACTCAATTCGTCTTTGAGAACACTATGGAGAGAACTTTCACGCATGCAGGTTGTCTTACTTCAATAAGTGATATTATAATTGCTTAGAACGCACATAACTAAGAAAAGTTTGAGGTGTGTGATGGGATTCGAACTCTGCTCCCGAAAAGTGGAGCAAAAGTCCTAACCTCATTTAGCACTCAGCACCTTAAACATAAAAATAATGAAGTGATGATTAAGCCGGCGTGTGGTGTTCGTACGTGTTTCACATGTGACGTAACCCCTAAACATGTGTTTGATCGATTCATTGGATGATGCAATCCAATTAGGTGAATTACATTAACTAGACCACTCGCTCTGGATTTGCATGGAATTTATTCCCTTCAAGAACACTTTGATAGAATAATAATTAACTTCAGTGATCTCAACGACTCCTAGAAAGCATCAATTTGGGACAAAAAAAGTCGTAAACAAATCTTTTAAAGTAATAACTAGTGATCGCTCACGACTTCGTCTGCGTATAAGTCAATCTTAAAAGATACTCCTGTGTTGTCGCGGACAGTTTTTTAGAAATTTTAAAGAGTACCAATTCCGTCATACTTACTACACACTAGTGTCGTTTTGGCTTAACGTTTACCGTTCACACATCGCACGCTTCGGAATCTCTAAAAAAAGGATAATTTTTCCAGTTTTTTCAACATTTCTCATTGATGATTGTAATAAAAATTGACGGACCAATCAGATTGTCCGCCTAATAGTAGTTGAGAACCCTCGCCTATAAACAGAGAAACAGTTCGCGGGGCATGTAATGAACACGTCCTGCGTCTAAGGCGTCTGTGATAACTTGTTAAGCCACATGTGCCTGTATTTACACAAGCAACCACGCCCTTCAGACCGCAACACAGCAATGCATCAATGCTGTTTAGCGGCAGTAATAAGCATAGTACTTCCCCGGACGAGCTATGTCACAAAAAAAGTCTACTACATACTGCTAAAAATTCTTTCGCTATTCGGAGGTTAGTGCGGTTGTCAAATCTAGTTGAAATCGTGCGAGCCCGTACAGCCCTCGTATTCAATTACCCGCCCGCATAGTTCCCATGTATTGTCGAAATGCCCACGTGCGGGGCAGATGCGCGGGAGTTTGTTTTTTTTCCCCAGAGCGACCATGGGTTCTGTGTATTCTAGGATCTTTATTTTTTACCTCGCGTCTCAGTCAGAGTATAGGTTAACCTTAAAAGATAGACACATGTTGTTTTTCGGAACTTTTAAACGGGAACAACTTTGTCATGCATACATACAATTTATCGATACTTTAACCGTTTACGCAGCGCACGCAGCGGAAGCTCTCAAAAGGAGAAAAAAACCACCCGTTCTGAAACATTCTTCATTAATTCTATGCTCCTAGATTAGCCTATCTCGATAAATTCTTTAATTAGAAATTTTCAAATCAGACCAGGAATTCCTGAGATCATCGTTTTCAAGTAAACAAACTCTTCAGCTTTATATATTAGTACAAGATTCCACTACAAATTAGCCCTTGACTGAAATCGCACCAGCTGATGAGGTGATGATGGCACCAAGTAATGATGCGGTCTAAGATGTTACCGGGCTGTTACTGGTATGGCAGTAATATTAAACCCATCAGTTTCTACGCGTAATCATACCGGAACGGCCAAAGCCTTCCATCAGACAAACTATATAAAGGGCAGAAGGGTAAAATTATGGCGGTTGCAACAACTCATCGCTCGTTTTTTATATATCTTAGTACCTACACGTAACCATTTTTTTTTACTAATGCTAACTTATATAAATGTATTAAAGCCCTAAAGATGTAATTTAGTTGCTAATAAGTTTTTTTACCCTAGTTTTAAGTTAGCAAATAAAGTTATCACCATCAAATCACTGCAACGAAACCACCGAATGCCATAATTTAAACTTGTGCGAGAACTGTCACAAACGATGTTCTGAGATCTTACTACCGTCTCTTATAACAGTATTATTAAAATATTGCTGATGTATTGTTATACAACAATAATCCTTATGTTTAGGACGCCAAGGCTTGTTAAATAAACTTTAATTCAAAGATAATACTGTTTTAGGCGATGGTATTAAGATCCCTGAACTCTACTCCATCTCTCTCCACTCTACTACCATGGAAAAAGGTAACATCTAATTAAACAAGTACGGTGGTCAGAGCTTCACGATAATATCCGAACTGAAAGTACGAAACTGAACGATTTAAATGGAGGAGGCCATATTGCTTTTTTCTTACGTGACGATTTCTACTAGTTAATTCCCAATATAAATCAAGCAGTTCAAAACAAAAAATGCAGTCATTTATTAGTCAATTTATCAACGACAGTTTTGGTCTGAATTTATATCTTGGTAACAACAACGAAGGTAGCTTATTTTAAGGTTATTTTTTCTCGCGTTCCCAAATTGTTGCTATATTTCTTTTCTAATTACTTTGAATTAAGACTAATGTGCTTTAAATAAGAAAAAATTGTCCATCCACCCCCGCATTCGGACCTATTAAAGTTGTATTGTAATTAAACTTTATCTAATTGCAACGAGAAACTTGTCTTTCTTGGTAAAAAGTAAGCTATTTCTCAAGTTGCGCCGTATTTTAAAGTTTTACAAATTAGAATAAAGTTTATATCATTAAAGAGACTAGAGGGCTCCTTTCTCCTGAGGTTGAAATTCGTTAAGAAATGTTTTCAAATGTATTTTAGTTTTAACGAGATAAAGTTCATAAACTAAAACCTGACTCATATTAAGCCTGTCTATAAAAGCCACGGAGAAAGTACACAAAGTATAAAATTTTAAAGTTTTTTTTTATTTTTAAACAAACTACTAAAATTAGTATTCTTCGCATCCTGAAACTCACATGTTTTAGTTTGGTGGGCAATGATGGAATTAACGGCACTTAAAGTCGTATTTCGGTTATAAATATCTTTTATTTTTAGTTAGTTCTGTGTACAAGTGTTATTTAACGGTTTTTTTTGCTTAATTTTTGAAAAATTTTATGTACCTTTTATTCAGAGAAAAAAAACTACGTTAACAAAAATTTTAACTAACTGAGACGTGGGGAGCGTACCGTGTGTGACGTTTTCTATAACTTAACTAGCTGTTGCCAGCTTTTTTCAAAGAATGATTCAATAAATCTATCCATCCATGAAACTTTGGCATTGATGCTATTAGTAAGATATGATATAAGTCGACGTCACCTGATCTATCATGTGATTGACGTGACCTATCTATATTATAGCGCAGTATACATAAAGACACGGTGGTTCGATGCCTTTGATCTCGTGGCAAATGCTGACATCGATTCGATAGCATTGCGTCAGTGTATAGAAGCCCTAGGTCCCTTGCCACTGGGATCAGTAGAGTCGGAGTAACGACTATGCTTACTCCGAGCTAGTAGTGAACTTTTAACGTAACAATCTATGAGTTAAAATAAGTTAAAATATAGTATTAGTTAGAAATTTAAATAAGGACTACATTTTTTAAGGTGCAGTTATTTTTCTGGGTTAAAAGTAGACCATTATCGATCCCTAAGATTATAAATACCTATGCACTATTTTATTTCTGCTGGTACGGCTTAACTAAATAGGTAAATGTTATTTTTTTAAAGCTCACGGTTCTGCGAAAGTTCTAGGATGAAAGCACACACACAATGTGGCACGGATATCCTGTGCCAAATTTCACCAAGAACAGTGTAATGGTTAAGTCAAAAATTTAAATTATTGTACGGGATTAATCGACACCATGGCCACCCCACCCGAACATGCCTATCGTGAGCCAAAATGGATCGACAGATGTACTCCACTCGTCCCGGACATTGAAAATATTCTAAGCGCTGCCATTCAGCTTAATTTGTACCACGCTTTTGTTAAGAGGAGGATAAAAAATATCCTTGTCTCGCTCCGATACTGCAAGATTGTGATAGCATAAATAATACTTGGCTTGCTGGCCGATGAGGATAGAAAATATCATCGTCCCACTCTGACACTGGTCGTGATAACAAGAGTAGATTTGGAATCATAGCAGCTTTAAAATATGCTACCTAGTTGGTCTAATGGTTCAGATGTTCCAATACAGATCACGAGGTCTTTCAATCGATGCTCGTTGGCACAAAAATTGTTAGGTATTCGGTTACTCTGGACCTCCTCATTTTTTATTTTCTTCGTATTTTCAACAGACATCAAATGTTTGCTCAATGATTACGCACTTTCAATTGCGGGCCGATTTTGAGAATTTTTTATTTCTTAATATGTTGTAATTTAATGATGGTACCAATAAGGATAATAATAATATAATACCAAGTAAGGATTTTTTAAGGGAATCCTCAAATTTTATAGCCACGTACGGTTTTATTGTTGAAATCAAATCAAATTATATCTTTTACTAAGTTTGCTGAGTTTCTTGGCGGGTTCTTATCTTACAGTGGTAGAGTCACTACAAACGAATAGAGTAGACGTTTCAAGAGTGCATATTTAATTTGTTTTTAAGAGTAACTAAAGTCAGTGGCAATGGGCGGGGCACATAGCTCTGTGAACCGATAGACGTTGGGGTACCGAGGTGCTGGAATGACGACCCCACGACGAGCGACGAGGTGGGAAGATGTCATGAAACGTGTAGCAAGGAGCCACTGGATCCAAGCGGCACAATACCTTTGGTATTGACGTCATAATTAAAGTCATGTGGTTATTATTTCTTCGAAAATGTTTTCAAGTGAAACTTCTCTAGAGACGATTTGAAACACAATGAAATGAAAATGCGTCGCGATATAGAAACAAAAAAACACATAAAACTATTAAGTCGAAGAGAGAATGAGATAGGATATATGTATATCACATTTTGCTTTAGTTACCATAGAAACTGAATAATCCCTACTAACTATCCCTATCCCTACTAATATTATAAATGTCAATGTAAGTTTATTTGTTACGCTTTCACGCAAAAACTACTTAACCGATCCTCATGAAACTTTGTACACATATTCTTGGAAGTGTTAGAAGTAATATAGGATACTTTTTATCCCGACATTAAGCTCGGTTCCTTTGGGAGAGGGGATGAAAGTGTTTGACGATTTTACACCATAACTCAGACAAATTATAACCGATTTAAATAATTATTTTTGTACTATAGAGGTTATAGTATGTGTTTAATTTTGCCCAAACTTTGTGTAGATCTGAATGTGGTTGGAGATAGAGAACAGAACTCCTCAGCGGACAGCAGCAAACTCCTCATTTAAGGCTAAGCGATACTGAATACTTTAATTTTTTTTAGATCAACAACTAAATTTAATGCCACATAAAAAAACAAAATCAAACGCAGACGAAGTCAACAGCTAGTATCTAATATAATATTTAACATTAAGATCCTACAAATTGGATGAAATGCATTTTGACATGGAAAAGAACATAGGCTAACTTTTATCCAGATTCCTTAAGTAGTTCCAAAGGGAAAATTAAAAGTTGAGCGTAGCTTTAGACCCAATTCTGAAGTCTACGCAGACGGAGTCGCAGGCATCACTTTGTATTAAATAATATTTAAGCTTGGTAAAAAATAATTAGCCTCACATTATTTACCCTAATACTTCTGATACTTTATGTACGAGCTGAATCTCGTAGGCCACTTTTCAGAAGTTTCACATGTGCCGTGTGCAGTCGCATTGCATAATATACTTTATGACCAGGGTAAGCATAAAGCAGAAAGATGGCGGTTAATTGAAAAATCCTCCTACTATAAGAGACATCAAGAAATTAGGGTACGCAGTACTTTAAAGACTGTATGAAGTGCACGCCACTGGCCGTGTGTGAATTGCACAGGTTTTTTTTTTATAACGTATGCACTTGTCTATCAATTTATTCTAAACACACACACACAACAACGAGAATGATGTAGGTAAGTAAATTCACCATTTTCATTTGGACATTTTTCGCGCGCGCTCCCTCCCCCTAACCCCTATTACATAGTTGGGAGGTTTTAATATTTCAAAGTGGGAATGCGAATCATTTTAGGGCTACTGTTAAGCTGACGACTACGATACGACAACGATTTTGATATTTTACTAGTTTTTAGGTTTCCGTACCGTAGACAACATCTAGGCTCCGTTACTAATGCCCGTTTTCACTAACGGCAATCCCTAAATACGCCTAATCTAAGGCGATTCCTAGGTATACATCAACATAGTTCCATAGTGTTGGTGAAACGGTTTTTTTTTTTCTATAGTCATCGCCATAAGCCTTCGCTGTCCGTGTGTGTGCGTCTGTATATATATGTCTCATGAAGCCTACTCTACCTACATGATACCTGTACTGTATGTAGTTAGTGTAGCGAATCATCTCTTAAAATTAAGATTTAAAAAAAAAAGGCTAAAAGGTAAAAAGTGGAACTTTTCACCGAATTTGTATTTCTATATTTCTTCTAAAACATACAGAAAACGTTTTTTTGATGTTTTGTGCTCGATCTTAATTTTTTTCAGAGGTTTTTTTTAAGATGAACGCAGTCGGACGGTTTAGAAAAGCGGTTAGGGGTATTGTTTACTGTTTATTGATATTTGGTACACAAAACAGATAATAACTAAAAGTAGATCTAAATAATAACAAGTCTTGTTTGAAGCTACATCCCAAAGTATGTGTACACATCTTGGAATTAAATTAAACAAAAATTAAAGATAAAATTAAAGTTGAAACAAAAAAGAAACACTTTAAAAATAATATATATAACATTCGCGATTATTAGGGATCGAAAGTTACGCATTTAAAATGGCGTCAAATCCCTATATCTACATAGTGACAGCTACACGCAACAAAGTGCCTACACTGTATCAGAGTCTCACAATTAAGATCGGCGCGACTGCGCGGTGACGTCATCGCTTCAAATAAGCCATTTTTATTAATAAGAGCTTCACGCTTATTAATAAAAATGGCTTATCCTAAAGTAATCGAGATTTAAGGAGGTTTGTCGTAGAAATCTATAGTGATTATTAAGTATAATTAATTGAATGAATGAATGAATGAATACACTTTTATTGTACATCAAAGAAACAAAGTTTCAGAGATATACACATAGAGCAAGATGGTAGATACAATTTGGTGGCCAATTCAATTAAACATTTCTTTATTCATGTAGGCCTATCACAGGCACTTATAAAACGTTCATACATAAATGTTTACATAATTGTAAGGGCATGGTGATAACTTCGTTCTCCAACTTAAACATAAAGCTACGAGGATTCCAAACGCGCCCTCGTCTAAGAAGAGCTCACAGCAAACTTAGCCGGGTAATTTTTTTTTGTTATCACCATCTCACAGTAAATTGATACTAAGCTATGAAGCTAGAGCAATTCACACTAAAGCATTTTTATCGTTTAAGTAATCCTTAATATTATAATAGGATTTTTCTGCCTTATCGCTCCGGAGCGATTTCTTCCAGGCAGCCAAATATGTAAACGGAAAAAAACATAGAGAAGAGGCGTTGCAATGAATAAGATATAAACATTACTCAAATATTTATTATTATTCAATTACACTTTGTTTGTTTGTATGCGATGATCTCAAAAACTACTGGTCCCATTTGAAAAGTTATTTCAGTGTTGGATAGCCCATTTATCGAAGAAGGCGAAGGTTATACGAGTATATAGGCTATATATAATCACGTTTAGACCAATAGGAGCATAGCACCAATGAAATTAATGAATGATTGATACAACATCGGGGTTTCTTTTCTTTTTGAGACCTTCCGCTGCGTGCGCTGCGTTTACACAGGTTACGCGGTTAACGTTTGAATAAAATCATGTATGACAAAGTTGTTCACCTTTAAAAGTTCTAAAATAAAGTCCGTCACAGCATGTCTATTTTTTTAAGGTTGACATATATATGAGGACGAAGTCGCATGAGACCGCAAGTCAGTCTATAAATGAGTCTGAGTTATGTCCGAATTGACAATTGACAATTGTCCGCCTCCTCGTTTTTGAAGGAGGTATGTTTAAAATGGACTTTGATTTTGAATCAGAACTCTCGAAGCGAAAACCGCTGACTCATGGGATACCTCAAAAACTAAGATAATGATAGCGATATAAGTGAGTTGATAAGGGCGAATAAAACATAACCCCCCTAATAGATTATTAGTTTACACAAGTCGTTTAATGATGGGAGCGGCGCTGGGGTGTGGAAGATGAGCGATTGCTGAATCTAATAACTACCCATAGTTGTATAATTTTTTCTTATTTCTGTCTTATTGTTTTAAACTTACATTTCGCTATGAAGCGATAAGGCCGCCAAATTGTAAACGTTGCTTTGTTATACTTTTCTTTTTTTTATGTTCTTTGTGTGGTGTGCAATAAAAGTATATTCATTAATTCATTCGTTCAATTAAACATTGGGGAAAAGTGCATCAAATTCCGATCGTAAAATTTTGAGTATTAGGTATTTTTGAATCGCATACAATATTTATTTTGTTTATTTCTAATCCCTTCATTTTATGCTTAATTGTATTATATGTGTCTCAGACTTGCAATATTATCTTTTTAAATTAGTTTGAGATAGAGAGATGAAGAGTTTGTTTGTATGAACGCGCTAATTTCTGGAAAACTCAAGTCTGATAAGAAAACTCTTTTTCACATATTGAAGTGCATTAAGGTTATTTAGCATAACGCTCAACCCTTAGTGGTCGAGCATAGGGCGGACGATGCGAAGCTGTGGACCGTAGTCTTATCTTCCTCTCAGAGCTACGGGTTTGGACAACATCAATTCCCTAACTCCAGGCTTGCCCTGCACATTTCTAAGTCGATTTTTTACCTAATAACCCAACCCGAAAATCAAACCTATAACCGTATAGCGCATTCGACAACCGATAGGGAAATCGATGTCGAACGCGATATGCGGACCAAATCAACGAGACAGCTAAAAAAGAATTGATCGTGATACACTGGTGAATGTACATCAGAAATCGGTTAAAAATCAGAGTAAATTGATAGTCCGCGATAGTTACAAATTGGTATTGGTAAAAGCGGTAATAGCTCATTGGGTAGCAGCTCGAACTCTCGTGGGGCAGAGTTCGAATCCTAGCACACACCTCTTGTACCTACGTTATGCACGTTTTCAGTAATTAAAATATCACGTGCTTCAACTGTGAAGGAAAACATCGTGAGGAAACCTGCATACCTGAGAGTCCTACATAATGTTCTCAGAGGTGTGTGGAGTGCACCAAAACCGTCCTCTGGACAGCGTGGTGGACTACGGACTTAACCCCTTTTCACTGTGGGAGGAGACACGTGCTCTGATGGCCGGAAATCGGTTGATGTGAATTAAATGAAATACCTAACCTGGTTATTTTTATTAAGGTTGTTATTTATTTTGTTCTTATCACTATGTAAATTGTTAATAACTGGTAACAGAGATAAAATGTTCAATGACTCCCTACGTAGGTACCTACCTAACGCCTTTCGTAGTGTAACATCGCTATCTATATAATTATTAATAATCTGTATTCATATAATTCTATTAACTCCAATTATTAGTTAACTTAAGAGATAAGAAGAGTTGAATGGTACTGTTTGTTATTTAGCACAATAAATTTTTTTTTTTTTTTTGAAGAATTTTACAAGAAAAAGCCCTTTCAAATGAAACCCTTTTCCAGTAATCTTATTTTAAGGTAACTAAATAAGGTCCGCGATTTTTTATTTTAACGAGAGGTTTTAAATTTAAAAAAATTAGTTTCACGACGTTAGCTTGAGCTTACGTTAGTGAATTAATCCAAAATGGCAGACGGAAAAATTCGCACAATTGGTTCCCATTTTATAATTTTAGTGCGAAACCTTAAAAACATAAAAATTGGCTCCGTAACCACGTAAAAATCCGTGTACCTACATAGGTAGTAAATCGAATTAAGGACCTGTTATAAAAACTAATTTATGAAGAGACAAATGATGCCACAGAGTTTAAAAGTTAAATCGTTACAGTAAATCAATGAATTATCTAGATTACGCAGCAAAAATGTTGATAAATAGATAACAAATCGATGCATAGCAACTCACCAGAAAAATCCACGCGTCCGAGGCGAAAAAAAAACGCACTGAAAAAAAAACAAAACCGTCGCTTACGATTGTTTCCAATTTATTTATATACCGCCGAAACCTTGACACTTAAAGGCGAAAATAACTTTAAAATCCAGCGAAATCACTAAACTAAACATTGGAATAACGAATTTATTAGTTATTACTTGTTTTATACTCGATAATGAAGTTAAAATGCGCTGTAGCAGTTGTATATCGCGGTCTGACTGAACGTAAGTGAACAGTTCTGAAGCAGAGATTCGACTGAACTGAAGTCTGACTTTGCTGAACTGAATTGTCAATGGGTGACAGAAATAGATGAAGGGTGGCAAATGAAGTTTGATTATAAAGCGCTTACAGCGCTACCACTTAATATATAACTAGTTTCTGTAATAGTTTTAGTATAATTATTTGAGCTATTATTATCTGCGAAATGTGAAAGCGTGGCAGTTTGTTTGCAAGGATTGCACCGACCTTGCAAAAATTTGCTTAGAGTATAGTAGACTATAGTTTGCATTCTGGAGACGAACTTAGGATATTTTTATATTATGAGAAAACAAACGGCTACGTCGAGATATTCAAAACAAATTACAAATGAATAAATCACGGACAAAGTCCCGGGCAACAGTAAGTTCTTAATAAATAAAGTCTCTATTACTCGTAACAATATTTTGCTTCGTGTCGCTAGAACTAGTTTTTACGCCTACCTCTTTTATATTATATTATCAATTGTATGTGTTATTGCTATGTTTTTATATTATCAATTTTAGTTGTCTACTCAGGTTTATTTGTCTATGGACAGGTGTCCATATACAAATGGATATTTGTTAGTAAGTTTTGGGAGGTTTTTTTTGTCTGTTTGAACACTATATTCTATAGAAGTACTGGTCGAATTAGAAAAATCTTTTTTGTATTTGATAGCCAAATTCTTAAGGCGGGTTATAAACTATTTAACATTACGCTACCATCAATTTAAATGAAAATGCGGGTCACAGCTGAGGCAAGTTTACGCAGCAAAAAAAATCTATTAGAAGTCGTAAGCACTGAGCGTAAGACCAGTATAGAAATAAAGGAGTGGTTATACAAAATTAATCAATCGAGTGATTTATTGTAAAGCGCTGGAAGCGTTCGAATGTCACCATAGACTCGCGTGTAATCGACCAATGGGGTCGCTCTATTCCAGCACGCCTTGAGCAGCCAGTTGTTCTTAAACTATTACGTAATAAAAATGATTTAACAACTTCGTAATTAAAAATTATGAAGTGCGTACATTACTGTCAAAGTATTGTTGCTTTAATTGAATTGTAAATTAATTTTACGATGTTTTTATAATATCTTACTCGTTTTTTTTTTTTACATATACGAGAAGGTTGAGTACTATTTAGTTATTATGTTTTCTGTATTGTATATATTTGTCTTTTGATCTTCGCTTACACAAACATGCTTGAAATCAATTTTTGAAATTTAAAAAGTTATTCCAGTAAGTTTTCCGATAATCCTATTTCAAAAGTTAAATTCTATTACGATTTTTTGGTTTTTTTTTTCTTATCGATTGTTTCGAGTAGACCGATCGCACATTTCAACTTTTCTGAGATACCGAGCAATACAGAAGTACACCTCTCCATAACATAAAACATAAACTATATTACCAATGTTTTTATTGAATCTAAAGACACAGAGTTATAGAGTTATATGTATGGAGACTTACCCAAAGACGGGATATCTCGGATTAGATGTCCAGGGCAATTTTAGGCAAAATTGTACTTTTAAACAAATTAACACTATGTTTCCAGCAGAAGGATAATGTGTCATATACATATTATATTATACACTGCTTAATGAAGCGGTGTAAAATATAGCCTGGTGGGTTTTCCTTTCATGGAGACCCAGTTAGATCCGCGGCAAGCCACACTGATTTTTCGGGGTTTAAGTTAAGGAATTTAATATCACTTGCTTTAACGGTGTAGGAAAGTTTCGTGAGGAATGTCCTGCATGCCTGAGAGTTCGCCATAATGTTCACAAAGGCGTGTCAAGTCTACCAATCCACACTTGACTGGTATGGTAAACTACGGCTTAAACTCTTCTCTTTCTGAGAGGAGACTCTTGCCCTTACCGGTACCCTGGGCTAGTAATGCGTTGATGATGATGATGATGATGCCACACTGCAAAACTGTTAATCTATTGGAGTTATACAGCTGGCATTTTGAAGGAGGTTTATGAATGAGAAAAAACACTTACCTAAGAATACCTAAGAAAGTAATATGGTATATTGGCCCAAAAGAGAAAGTTTTTCTGCCATAAAACGTAAGATCTCAGTTCAGGTGAACCACTGTAAGTAATGTTAGTTTGAAAGGTGATGTAAAATACCTAACACATTTAAATTATTTGTAAGTACGTGAAATTAAACGTGAAGGTAGCAGTGACTTTTCGTCCAGAATTTTCATATTAATTCTCAGCAACGTGAAAATGGTTGACAGCAGCGTCAGCTAAATAATTCCACAATTCACACAGGAGACGCGTTCAGTCTTTTGATGTGTATTAATAAAATATTTAGGTTGAAATCCTTTTATGCGAAACATTTCGTTTATTTAAGACATTCGCGTGTCAAACAAAGTTTAATTTCAGCATCAAAAGAATAATGTAACGTTTGCCATATTATTTATACGTTATAATCTGTATCTTCAAACTTATATTATAAAGAGGAAAGATTTGAATCTTTGAAACTAACTCAAAATTGCTTAACCGCTCAAAAATGTCGCCGAGGAAAAGCTACAGTCTCAACAATTAATTTCACTTTTTATTAATGCGGCGCTCGATCGCACGTTTAGCACTAGACGTAATTCAGATCGAGTGTTAAGTTTACGTATCTACGCTTTTTTAAATCATAATATCATAACCCTATGTTACGACTCGTAGTCAACATGGGAGAAACCACGGGAAACATCTAGCATAATAATACGTTTACTGCACATAAAATTATCTTTTTTGATAACAGCAGTGATAGCCTAGTCGGTAAAACTTCGGCTTTCATTTCGAGGGGAATGAGTTTTAACTTTTAGGAGCTATGTGCGTTTTTAATTTAAGAAATTAAACATCACTTGCTTTAACGGTAAAGGAAATCATCGTGAGAAATGCATGTCTGAGAGTTGTCCATAATCTTTTCAAAGGCGTGTGAAGTGTACCACTAACATCATTATGAGATTACTCTTGGGTGGTAATGATATAAAATTTTAGTTTAATGAATACTAAATTCAGTCTAAGTAAACCGGTAATATAGAAAAAAACGAACTTTTTTTTTACGTGGTGTAAAATAAAAGTGTAGTCATTTATTGATTCGTTAATTCATTCATAAAAACATAGTACTCAACGAATAAGTTCTCAAATGGCATAAAGCACTAAAAATAGTCATATCACCGGTTATAATCCCCCTAAAAATAGTAGCATCCGGCTCTTTAGTCACAGATGCATATCCATAAGGGCGCATTACGCCTTATGACGTACAAAACGCGGAGGGACAAAGTGACGCATTAAAAGATCATACTCATTGTGCCGAGATCTGGGTCGAGGCGGGTGGTCCAACGTGCGAGCGAGAGCGGGCTTAGCGGGCGACTTTTTAAAGGCTTTTAATAGGAGATTATATACAAGTGCATAAAACAACCTTTTTCCGAGACGTTTATAGAGATTGAAGTAGGGATAAAATCGGTTTCCAGATCACTTTATGAGTTGGAAATTATGATAATTACAATTTTCGCCAGATCTCAGCCCAGCAGGCACAGGCTATAAATAATGATCTCTTCAACTTTATTATGGCTGACTAGCTATTATTTCCGTCGTTTTATAGAATATTAGTTTTCCTGGAATAAAAAGTATTCCATTTTAGTCTCCAGGTTGCAAGCTATATATCTATACTAAATTAAATATCTCGTTATTTCAAGTATTTCAAGACTGCAAAGTATTTAAATATCCCATTGCCATTTATTAAAAGAGATTTTTAAAGTAGAGATCCACCAAGCTGTTCACTTGGGTCAGAACTTGGCGGGCTGGTTTTTAACGATTCCAATCACATGTTAGTGATAAATTGACCTAACGAATTAATATGCTCCACAAGGCACTGGTTAATTTCTAGCCCCGGTCTGGTAGGTACTTATTTATTTCCAGGAAAACCTAATAATTTTTTTTTAACTCGGGAATCGAATCCATGCTTTCATGATTCATTATCGACCATTATACATATTACCACAATATTTTTAAATTAAATATGTCATCTTTTGAAAGTATCTAATTAATAATAATCCTAAGTGAATGTTTAAAGTAAACAAATTAACTGTTATGGCTGTGTCCGTTAATCTAATTATCGCCAAGCGCATTGGAACAATACATCAATTAGTGTAATGAACAAATATGTACCTACAGAGCTATTTTGATAATTGTGAGTACTTACATAATGATATAGTATTATTAAGTGAGTTTTCAATTGACTATTTGCAATTAACTCAAAACACTGTTCTGATTTAGAATCCTTAGTATTTTTCTAATGCTTCTTGGCCTTGGTATATCGATACTAATATTACAAATGCAAAGTTTTTCAGTTGGTATCTATGTCCGACTCAATCACTGCACTGATCTCGATAAAACTTTGCACTGAGAAACCATCTATCCCTGTCCCAAACTCCATCCTGGAGGTATTTGGCTAACCTTACATAGTCTGTATTTATGATTAATCGGTATATTATAACGTAGTGTAGGTCAATCTTGAAGCCATACAATAGTATCTTCATACAAAATATCATGTCAGTTTTTTCATGACAGAAGAACAATGCAACACATCTTCGAGAGACGTGGAACAATCAAGAGTACGGCAAAGAATTAAGTCTTCTGTGGGTTTTATTAAAACAGTCTGTTTTAATAAAACTCGCAAGCCATCGATGTGAAAAACTTAGATATGATCATAGTGCAGATTTTTAGCAATACATAGGTCACAAACACGATAATATTAGTATGGATTGAATTGTAATAAGAGAATTAGCAAAATCTGTTCCATTATCCGCTGAAACTTCAACATTGAGCCACACGCCACATTTCCACCCAAGAGCGTAATTATAGTAGCTTTTGCCTGCCAACGGAGTATTTGCATTACTCCACGTTGAAATTTCCAAGTCACAATGGTTGAAACTGAAAAAAAATTACGGTTTTTCAAGCCGTTTACGTGGTTCACGTTGGATTCACGGTTTGCTGGCTGCGGCGGAGTTTTGAGTGATTATTAATTTGACGTTTGATATTTTCCCCGTCTACGGGTGGACTAAAATTTGTTTTTTGGTTTTTTCACGGTAGGTTAATTAAAGGGATTTCGCGTTTGTAACAACTGTTCGACTTTGGTTTAATTGGTGTGTAAACTATGAAGTAGGTTTGGCTAAGTTTTTAAAACAATGTAAAAAATTGTTTCTAAATAATGTTCGACGTTTTAAATAGTTTTTTTGCAACTTTTAAATTGATGTTTAGTCCATTTATATACATACTATTCCTGGTACCTCTAACTTTCCCAAGTCGTACGTACGTAAGAACGTTTGGAGCGATTAAATATCACTTGTTTTAACGTTGAAAGAAAACATCTTGAGGAAACATGCATGCCTGAAAGTTCTCCATAATGCTCTCAAGAAAAGTACGCGGCTTATAAATAAAGCACAATGAGGGAACGTTGAAAAAAATAAAACAGGACTTTTAATTCATTTAGTTCAGTCGCATCGGGACGGGGTATGAGCAAGTTACTTTAGGTGGGTCAAACCGCGGAGAAAAGTTATCCATTGAAAATTATGAACTAAATAATAAATAAATAAATAAATATACTACGACAATACACACACCGCCATCTAGTCCCTAAGTAAGCGTAGCGTAACTGATGAATATTTTTATGAATAATATACATAAATACTTATATTATACATATAAACACCCAGAAACTGAAAAACATTCATGTTCTTCACACAATCATATTCCAATTGAGGGAATCGAACCCACGGCCTTGGACTCAGAAAGCAGGGTCGCTGCCCACTGCGCCAATCGGCCGTCAAACTGTCTGTGGGATGCGACCTATACATATCTATGCCAAATTTCATCAAGATATGTGGAATCGTTGGACTGACGACGTAACGTAGGAAACAAATAAACATACATACATAATTCCACAATTAAAATATTAATGTGGGTTAGTTATTTAAATTTTTCCAACTCATGATATGTTTGTTACGCGCACGTAGGTTTAGCGCACACCACATCTATTTAATTCGTAAAAAAATAAATATATATTAAAAAAGAATATTGCGTCATTAAAGTAGGAAGTTTATATTTATTATGTCGGAGAATTATAAAAATGGGTGCAGGCAATGAATTCCGCTGCCATTTTAAGTTGTAACCACCAACAGAGGAAAACACTTAAATGTTTCTAAAACATGAAAAACTTTCTATTCGATGAGGCGGTGGAGCAGAACAAAAATTGTTCTGCTCTGCTCTTTTATCATGACTTGTGCTAAAATGCATGCTTGTAATCGTTATTTTATGTAACTTGCAAAAGCAGATAAAAATAAAAAATAAACATACTATACTTTGTATAGTTATCTAAATTAATATTTTTATTGTAAGTGAAGACTGCTAACCCAAATAGATTTATAAAGCTCCGTAAAATAATGATAGTTTTCAAAGTTTGCCTACCTCATTTACCTAAATGAAATATATGTACTTTGCAAAAGTAATTAAGAAAAATACTTTAATTCTTATGTGTTATACATTCAATATCTGCTGAAGATGCTCCGGAATTGAAGCCAGTGTGCGCAGATAACGTGTTTTGCTAAATATATGTGAAAATTAACATGGTTTGGATTACTGGATTATACTCGAAAATTTAACTTAAAGGTCATATTTATTCTCGAATATTCATTTTTAAATATTTTAAAGATAATATTCCTAATCTTATTTTATTTTAAGTACTTTATATATACATCTTGTGAATGGAAAAATCTATTTTCTTTTCGGTAGAATCTGCCTTCGTAACCTGTGGTAGAGCCACTACTAACAGACATAGTTGACGTTTCAGAAATGTTCATAAAGTAGGCCTACTTGAAATAAAAGAATTTTGAATTTTGAATTTCTGAAAGATGAACGTGGATGACCTGCTTCCAAGGCACCTTACAAAGTCAATTGTAACATCAAAAACTGTACACAGGCTGGATACTAATTGGCAATAACGTAGGAACACTATGCAATATAGATATAAAACGATCCAAAGTATTCCACTCAAGCATAAGACAATATTGGCATAACTCGGAAAATATGTCTGGTCGGTCGTGTGCGGATACCCTAAGGCGGGTGGTTTCCAGTTTAATGAAATTCTTGTATCTTGCAGGTAACTTGATTAAGTAAGTAACGTTTAAGCGCATAGTTTGGGAACCTGTGCCCTTTGACTTTGAGGTTACCATTTTAATAAACGTGGCATCGCCAATCTGTGTTCTGCACTTTATATCGTAACTATAGCTGTTGCTCGCAGCTTCGTTCGCATACATCTATCAATCTATATTAATACCTCATTCCGGGAGCAGCAATGAGCGGTGTGGTTAAAATTGAGAAGCTCCAGGTTCAATTTGGGAATTTATAATTTCTGAATTTTCTGCCCTGCCCTAAAAGACGTGCCGCGTATAAACTGATTATAAGTATGAGTTAGCAGGCAAGGGCTAGCTTGTTGAATGAATGAATGAATACACTTGTATTGCACATCAAAGAAAAAAGTAGTTACAGAGATATACGCATAGAGCAAGAGAGTACAATTTGGCATTATTGCTCGTTGGCTGCCCGGAAGAAATCGCTATGATTTCTTCCGGGCAGCCAACGACGCAAAAGGAGGAAACATAGAAAAGAGGTAAGGAAACAAATAAAGAAAAATCGTTTATTGTACCACATTTGTGTAAAATGTTACATTTGTGACATAAATTTGTTAAAGAATAAATAAAGAAAAAGAAAAATGTGTCAAAAGAGCTGGCTCAGTATAGCTGCATACTAAAACGCGCAGCACTGGTTTTCAGCCAGCACCATTATATTCGTCATCACTGAATTCTCGCGACTAAACAATAACAAAATAATCATAAAAAAATAATCATAAATCAGAATTCTATGTTATTACATAGAATATCTCTACTAATATTTTTGACGGCCTAGTGGCGCAGTGCGCAGCGACCCTGCTTTCTGAGTCCAAGGTCGTGGGTTCGATTCCCACAACTGGAAAATGTTTGTCTGATGAACATGAATGTTTTTCAGTGTCTGGGTGTTTATCTGTATATTATAAGTATTTATGTGTATTTCATTCATAAAAAAAAAAAAAATCATCAGCTATCTTAGTACCCATAACACAAGCTACGCTTACTTTGGGGCTAGATGGCGTTGTGTGTATTGTCGTAGTATATTTATTTATTTAATATTATAAATGTCAATGTAAGTTTGTTTGTTACGCTTTCACGCATAAACTACTTAACCAATCCTCATGAAACTTTGTACACATATTCTTGGAAGTGTTAGAAGTAATATAGGATACGACATTAAGCTCGGGAAAGACCTCGAGGAGGACCTTATTACAGGCACTTACAAAGCGTTCATAGATTTAACATGTTATACTAATGTTTTTAATAAGTTAAATTACCTGTTGCAGCAAGGAACGTACGAGTACTTAATCTTTTACTTGGAAATTATGACTTTTTTATACTGATATGTAGTTGGTCCGTACCAAGATGGCCAACTGTATTATATCACGTGGAAAACCAGCGAATATAAACAAGGCAGTGGAATTTGCCACCCCGTGACGTCATATGTGGCTTGTGTTATGGGTACTGAGATAGCTGATAATTATTTTTATATGAATATAATACACATAAATACTTATAATATACAGATAAACACCCAGACACTGAAAAACATTCATGTTCACACAAACACTCTCCAGTAGTGGGAATCGAACCCACGGCCTTGGACTCAGAAAGCAGGGTCGCTGCCCACTGCGCCACATATGCATGGCGGTAGTACTATCCCGGACGAGCTCTGTCACTAAAAGCAGTACTATTACCTACAACTACTAACTTTTAAGTTAAATAAATAAATGCTTGTATTAAACGTAAGCTTACAGAAAAGTCCTTTTTTAGTATAAAGGACTACGTAATCGATAAAAGCTTGGGTGTGAATTACTGCTCTTCTAATAATTTTAAATGATAATGCGAGATGGTGATAACAAAAAAAAGCACCCGGCTAAGTTTGTTAGGGCTTCTTCTTAGACCAGGACGCCATCGCCATCATTATCGCCATCATCTCACTACCGTGTACTTCTCATGAAATGTACGCATCAAGAGTGCCACCTACGGGCCTACTTCAATAAAGATATTTTTGACTTTGATTTTGAATAAATAAATATATATATATAATATCGAACCCACGGCCTCAGAAAGCAGCAAAGCCACTGCGCCAAGCAGCGGTTTTAAATTTGAGATATGGTTGAAATCGGTCCATCACTATCAGAGCCTATTCGGTTCAACAAACAAACAAACAACAAAAATATCTTTCCTTTTTAAATATAAGTAAAGATTAGCTTTCTTTCTCATCGTCATTAGGCATCGCGGAAGAATTTCTTAATCTCACGAGAAATCTGCAATTCTACGCAGACAAAGTTGCTGATATATTCTGAGCCTACAGCCTACTATACAATACGTAAATAATTTTAACTATACAGAAAAACAAAGTAGCAGTCATAAAACGAACCTTTCCCACTTATCAGGTCCATTACACGTGTGGATCTGTCCGTCCGGCCGTTACCCCGAAACCCGGACCCTAATAACAGTTAAACAAAACACCCCCGTTTATTAAAAGCGGTTAGCACGTTAAGATTTTGTTTTATGGAGCGGATTTCCCTCCATACTTCGTAGCTTTAATAAAGTTCAACAAAAGCAGTTCGCTTTTGTTTTGCTTTCGTATATTTTGTTTTTTTGCAATAATAAAAATATAAGTATTTAAGTTTTTTCTTAGTATAAAATTGAAAATTTAATTAGTTACCGTCAGTACAAGTTAGATTAAGAGAGAGTTAGAGAAGAAGAATTACACATGAAAGCCATTTTTCAGAATTACACAAGAGAAAAAAAAACCGTGTGTGTACTTATGCGCACGCGTTAGAAGTTACACTTCTTTGGCGTAACAAGATATAAATCTTTTCAAAAATTTTATCTTTCGCCTTATTCTACTTTGTAGAAAAAACTACACTAACAATAGAAAAAAGGGTATTGTTTGAATTATTGAAAGTCAACTGTAAAACCTTTTTTAGAAAAACTAAAATGTTGACTATACCTAACTTCATGGTGTCGGTTTTTTGTGACGGTGTGCGCGCGCATCATAACAATTTACTCTCAAATTTATTAAATTGATAATTCCTCCAAGTGTAAAAATACTAATAAAAATTATAAAAAAGCAATATGTCATCTCTTGTTTCAAACTCTTGTGTCTCATTGTAATATGGACCTTTGAAAAAGTAAATCGAAACTGCAACGTTTCCTACTGGATGACGCTACAGTCGCTATAAGACTGATGTGAAAGGCATACACTAATTTCGGCTTCGACGGTAGGAGAGCCGAAGCTTAGTTGGAGAAATCGCTCAGGCCGCGATTGACAGAGAGTCATAAGTTCAAATCCTGTCGGGTCCGAAAATTTTATATTAAATTTACAAAATTGATCATTGCTCCAAGTGTAGGTAAAAACACTAATAAAAATTATAAACGCTTTTCTTTGAAACGATTGTAGAATAGGGCATGCAAGTTTCTATGGGAATGTTTAACATATCAAATATTGTAAACGGTTGTGAATTCGCGAACGGTAGTAGTCATAAATATTTAAATTAAACACATAATTTAAGGTTCGGTGCATGAATGGCGGTTAGTTAGGCAAGATTACCTAAAGATTAGGGGTTACGAATGTAAGAAAAATGTTATCTTTTGATTCATCACCGCATATTCATATTTTTAGAAGAACTGTTCTTTAACAAGGATATATGGCTTTGCTCGTTCGTTTAACATAGTGCATCGTTAAAATGAACGGGATGTTTGTTCAATTTGATTTTTTTTAAGCCCGACTGAAAAACTACGGGGTGCTATAAGCTTGTGACAAGGCCATAGGCGATAAGGCCTCCTTTGCACACTTTTCTGTATGTGCAATAAAGACTTATATCTATCTATCTGGACGTGTCTGTGTGTGTCTGTCTGTGGCATCGGATTTCCGAGGAGATGAACCGATTTTATTTATTTTTTGTGTAAAAGGTGAGTACGATGGCAGTGTTGTTAGCTATGTTTGATGAAAATCGGTCCAATATGGCCGCCGCCACAAAATAGAGCATTTCTTATTTTTTCGCAACTCCTTTAATGTGGGTACCAAATGAAGTCGGACGATTTTTAAATTTTTAATATATATCTGTTATTTAGCGGCGTTGTTCGTCACAACGATTGGTTCATAAGAAGGTACTAGGAAAATTATATAACTAGGTAGCATAGTGAGAGGAAAACCGTCGCCTATAAACAGAGTAAAGCACGCGAGGAACACGTCCTACAACGCCCTGTGTCCATCCACCTAAGGCCACGAACGCTTACATTGTGTCTGTAATTACACCGGCGACCATGCTGTTCCGAAAGAGTCTCTCGTATCTAATATATTAATTCTTAATCAAATAAATAATTTTATCATCAAGAGTATATAAGTACCATTAAAATACTTTTTAATTAATTCCAATCGGATATTAAATTACAAAGTTATCACGAGTATAAAAAATAGCTCTATATTTCGTTTTGTAGACTTTTAACGTATTGCTGTTTTTGTTAAACAAATATTTAATCTTTAACGACTTCTTGGTACATGGCCATGGATAGTTTTAAATCATTCAAATTCAAATTCAAAAATGTTTTATTCACATAGACCTTATTACAGCCACAGCCACTTATGAAGCGTTCATGTTAACATTTTAACACTAACGTTAGGTGATGGTGATAACTGCATTCGTTAACTGAAAACCAAAGCTAGGAGGTTTCGAAACGCACTCTGGTCTAAGAAGAGCCTACGACAAACTTAGAAAGGTTTTTTTTGTTATCACCATCTCACAGTCGAGTTAATTGTTAGCTTCCCTGGTTTATCTAATTGTGTTAACACAAATTAAACCGCATAGTTACCTAATATAGTAGAATCCTTGCTACTCTATTATCATAAAAATATATAACAGTTTTTCTAAAAGTTATTCTTAAATATTTTAAAAACTCACCATGCTTGCTATGAAGGTCGTTGGATCTGTAAAAAAAAAATAAAGGTTAATTATACAAAATATTAAACGCCTCTTACTATTATTAAACTAAAGCAAATATACTACAAAATATATTAAACTCCACGTAGGGCTGCCTGCACGCAGAAATTTTAATTTGTAACTTTTGTATTTGTTGACATAACTATTCCACATGACGATAATCTGGTGAAAGCTGAAAAGGAAAAAGTATCTAAATACTTGGACCTTGCTCACGAGATTACCGCCATGTGGAATGAAGAGTCGACCGTTATTGTTCCGATCGTCGTTTCAGTCAATGGTCTTCTCGCGAAAAGCTTCGACCAACATCTCAAGAAGCTTTCGCTTCGGCGCGTATTGTGAGGAGGTTTCTCACTCTGGAGCCCTGACCACCGGTTGCTTGGGCATTCAAAAGCCCCGCAAGCGGAGGGTGGAAGATATTTTCGTTCGACATTAAAAAATTGCTCGAATTAAAAACGCAAATAACACCAAGTTAGGGGTTAGTAAAAAAGTCACGCCAAGCCAGCGTGACAAGCCAACAAACAATCTTTCGCATTAATTAAAGTTAAGATCAGGCAGTTTATGCCTGTATGAAGTGCACGCGACTAATTCCAAGTTGTCCTTAAGCAATTTTTATTTCCTCTAAACTTAAAAGGGTACGTTGAAAGTATTTTTTGAAGTTAGGCAGCTAGTAACTTAGAAGTGTAGTAAAGTTTTAAGCTTAGCCAATCTAGCATTTCCCGGTACAATAAAAGTAACTAAAACTAAACTTAACCCGACTGAGTAAGTCTCGGAAGTTAGTTAAAGCATTTGTTTTAACTTATTTGCGTCACATACTAAGTTACCGATGGCTAAACTTTAGCTTAGCGAATTTAAATGTTTATTTTTAGACATTTCCTAAACGTACTCGTAGGTTGATTATTTTCGTACTGCTTGTTATGTTTTTTTTTGTTGCTATGTTTTTTCTAACTGTTGGATTATTTACCACTGGGTCCCAAAGTCTAGAGTGTTTGCGATGGAAATAAGGTTAGCCGTCGATGTGACAATGTGATAATCGTTGAAGCCCGCAAACCAATATTGAAGCAGCGTAGTGGTTTAATGCTTTGCCCTTTATAGGAGAGGAAGTCAGTGAAACCAAAGATAGGACGCTTCAAGAGATTGAGCATTACTTTAATTTCGGGAAGTTCAGAGATGACAAAATTGACAATGACGATGAAGCGAAAATGAAAATGATACCATCACCCTAATTTATCCTTTTTTGGTTATTGCTAAATTATTTGTAAACTACGTAAGCGATGATGCAGCCTAAGGTGGAACGCGCTTGCCTAGAAGATGCCTATTCACTCTTGATATGAAGATACTCATTTAGTACTCGTATCACGAAATAAATTAATTACGTACATAGTTCCGAAAAGCTAACGATTGCAACTCCGTTATCGCGGAAGGGAAGCAAAAATTCTGACCACTAGGTTATCATCTTGTGAGAGCTGAAAGCGGAGCCGGATGCTTCCAAGCAACCTTGTCATTAGAAATTCATCAATCGTATAGTAACCTCGCTGTAATAAATGTGTTTTAACAAATTCCTTAAACTTATGCATTGGCAGGTCCAAAATCACCTTAGGAATCATATTATAAAAGCGTATACTCAATCCCACAAATGCCTTCTGTACCTTTCGCAGACGATATGCAGATGTCACTAATTTATGACCATTTCTTGTAAGTCGACTGTTTATGTCCACTTTTTGTTTATAAAGACTAATATGTTGTCTTAAAAATACTATATTGTTATAAATATATTGTGAAGCTACAGTAAGTATGCCTATTTCTTTAAACTTCTCACGGAGGGATTCGCGTGATTTAAGTTTATATATTGACCGTACAGCTCTTTTTATCACCTTCACTGGCCCATTACAGGGCACGAGTCACCTATCAGAATAAGTACGGTTTAGACCAGTGATTCCCAAAGTGGTCTATATCGACCCCTTGGGGTCTATGACAGAAAAAAATTTGGGGGTCCATGAAATGAATAATAACCCTTACAAAATAAATAAATAAATAAATATACTACGACAATACACACATCGCCACCTAGCCCCAAAGTAAGCGTAGCTTGTGTTATGGGTACAAAGATAGCTGTTGAATATTATTATGAATATAATACATAAATACTTATAATATACATATAAACAGCCAGACACTGAAAAACATTCATGCTCATCACACAAACATTTTCCAGTTGTGGGAATCGAACCCACGACCTTGGACTCAGAAAGCAGGGTCGCTGCAAACTGCGCCAATCGGCCGTCTACAAAATTGACGCCAATTGTTGATAATTTATTATTAAAGCATCAGGTTCATCCTTCTCACTAAAAATATTGACTTATAGGCTTATGTTATTTTATTTATAGTTTATTTTATGTTTATTTAATGTTACGTATATTTTACATAACAGATACAAGATTTTATTTTGAGTATACTTACTTAATTTTTATTTAAATTCAATTAATAAATGTATAAATTAACATGTTTCTTTACTTTAAGTTGTTAACACTAAACTTCACCACAGTTAGAAATTTATAGGAAATCAATGTCAGGTAAGTAGGGAGTCTACCCAACACGGCAAAACGTTTGAAAAAAAAAGTTTGTTGAACTCTGGTTTAGACCATAGTCCACCTACCCACCCTGGCCAAGTGCGGGTTTCTAGTTTTCATACTCAGGCATGCAGTTTTCAAGATTTTTTAGTCAAGATTTTTCCTTCCTCTTAATTAAAAACGCACATAACTCCGAATAGGTATAAGTACGTGCCGGGTATCGAACTCGGTCCCCCCGGAAAAGAGGCCGAAGCACTAACCACTACGCTATCATCGCTTATTAAAAATAAATAAAACAACTAATACAAAGTCCAACACAGCCTGTACTTGGTGAAGTGAATATCGCTGCGAAATTCCTTTGATACCTGCCTTATACAAAAAATGGCGGATTAAACATCAGCAATCCGATTATTTTGTACGGACTACTGGCGGATTACCGGGGGATTTGCGGTAAACGATAAGCCTTTCGAAGGGGAGATGCTTTACCCCCCCCCCCATTTTTTTTATAAATATTGGACCCAGTGGTCCACAATCTATGAGTGATAATGTATTGACTTTTTTGAATACGATGCGAATGCAATCAAGAATGTTAAGGATGATTTTTGTTATCTCATAATAGAATAAAACGAAGAAATCTCCTCCTTCGACAAAGAGATATCAATAGTCTGAAGATGATAATTTAAATTAATTTATTTCAAGTAGGCCTACTTTATAAGCACTTTTGAAAGATCAAGTATGTATGTTTGTTGTGACTCTACCACACGTGATAATGATGATTGTTTACATAAAATGGACAACCGATCTAGTAGACTTAAAAATATTTTAATACAAAGACCGCCCTCTAGAGTATTTTTGATGTCGGATTACAAAAGGTAATAAGCAAAGCTAAAAAGCGCACTATTTTAAAAAGAAACCCGCTATATATTTAAACAGGTGTTAATTTTGTTATCACCCTCTCCCAGTGTAACTTAATACTAATTACCTATCTAGAACTCAACCAAGCTTTTTTATCGTTAATGTTTTCATCTAAATTAGAATAGGATTTTTCTTTAAGCTAAAATAAAAACTCATTGCGAGACATCTCCAAGATATAACGCGGTAGTTTATTGTAATATATAAACACAAACTAGCCTTGCTAAACCTAGAGCTAGCTGAAATGTCTTGTCATAAGCGAGTAGCTTTATGGATGTACAGGAAATAGGTACCTATACCAGTGTTTGACTTTCGCATCGATGGTTCCGTATCTACGGGATTAAAAAAATATGTTATACTTTTTTAAAATTGCGCGTAACAATGCGTTTCGGGAGTGTTTTTTTGAGTGGTTAAGGATTACGAAAAAAATTTATCTCTTTTTATTTCAAAATCGCTGTTTCATCAATATTATTTTGTGTATAGGACTTTGGATTAAATAAAAATCTGGCAAAACTGTAAGCTGCGTAAGTAATGTACTATGTTTTGTAGATAAAATTTCTTTTTTTAAACATAGAATACATGGCGTATGCTTTTTTCTATTAGTATCAAATAATAAGTTGCTTGTAACAAATATATTAATAATTGCGGAATTGATTCTCCGTTACATTAAAGTCTTAAGTATATATATCCTAATATCCTAAGTACCTAGACTAGAAATCTAAAATACAAATTTTAGCGTAAATTTTAATGCGTCTAACGTGGCACAGACAAAAGCAGACCTTGCCACGCTCTCTCTGTGGATTGTATACACAAACTCGTCCATGATCAATTAAACATGAAAATATTTAATCTATGTGTGGTTCTTACAAGAGGTAAAATCAGGGCGCACAGTGGGGAATACAAGATTTTAGATTGACATTGCTGCGGGTAGGTATGCTTATTTATTTAAGTACCTAAAAAGTAAATAAAATTTAATTTTACTCATTGCTCGCGTACCAGTATCGTCGCAGAAATTAAGTTTTCGCTATGATTCCTTAATGATTTCTTCAGATGAATGATGATGTTCCTCGTTGAAAATAATTAGCAGTATTTAAGCTCAGTTACGTATTGAAAAATTCAAACTTGCTTTTTTGCATTGGATGCTTTGGGATTTTAAAGAATAAGCGCGCCTGCTAAAATAAAATAGCACTTTGCCACAAATTAGTTTACACAGGCGTAAGCATAAGGCGTTATTTCGTGATTCTTAATTTACCATTACACAGGGTTTCTTATGATATTCTACGGAACCCTGAGATTAATTAAGCTGATTGCCGTCATTGAAAATCGAGACATTTTTTAAAATTCACTCTCAAGCGGACGAGGTTCTAAGGAATGCTGTAGAATTTTTTAATACTTACTATGCAGATAATTAAATTTTCTTCCGCTGTTTATTAAATCCAATAGCTGCGCAAAGATCTCTTATCCCTTAAAATAGAGGAACTATACCATACTATGAAATAAATAGATATAATGAATAAATAAATATGTTACGACAATACACTTATCGCCATCTAGCCCCAAAGTAAGCGTAGCTTGTATTATGGGTACTAAGATGATTGATGAATATTTTTATGAATGATATACATAAATAGATACTTATGATATAAAGATAATAACCCAGACACTGAAAAACATCAATTTTCATCACACAAACATTTTCCAGTTGTGGGAATCGAACCCACCTTTTATTTTATTATTGTTTACGATGGACCAAAAACTCTTGGTTTTTAGAATTTTAGCCTGGGGTCAGAAAATTGGCTGTGTCCACGCCCTTGCCTCGGTAAACACGTTAAGCAATCAATGACCGGTGTCATTGTAACTAACATGTTGTGATAATGATCGTTGAAGACCACGAAACTATTATAATGTTAAGGATTACTTAAACGATAAAAAAGCTTGGGTGTGAATGGCTCTAACTTCATAGCTTAATATTAATTTACTGTGAGATGGTGATATCAAAAAAAATACCCGGCTAAGTTGTTATGGGCTCTTCTTAGACCAGGGCGCGTTGGAACTCGTAGCTTTAGGTAAAAGTTTGCGAACGAAGTTATCTCCTTAAAATTATGTAAACATAAATGTATGAATGCTTCTTAAGTTTGATAGGCCTACATGAAAAAAGAATTTCTGAATTTGAATTTAAATTTGAACTTACATTAGAACAGCGTGGTTGGTCAATGCCCTCAAAACCGAGACAATTACGCCTACTCCGAGAGGCGAGCGTTTTCCCAGCTGTGGGACTTGAAAGGCTGAATGATGATAATGATTTTTTTCAAGTTATAATTGTGGAACCAGGCGAAGGCCAACTGATAGTAAATGTAAAACCATCGTCTTTAATCATCGTGCCTGTTATTCCACCGGTAACCATGGCCTTAAGGCCGGAATAGAGAAATGCTGTTTAGCTTCAGTTATAAACATGACGGTAGTATTCCCTCGAAAGAGCTCTGTCACAAACTCTACTAGTATTATTTTGAAACAATACTGCTTCAAGCGATAGCAGAAGGCCCCTTGTCGAAACTTTGTAGTTACTTAACTAAGCAAATCCCAAAAATATTGAACTAAAATCGGAAATATTGCGATCCAATTTGTGACATTAATTACAATCAACGAATACATTTCAAGTTACAATCGTCAAAGTTGCTCGCAAGGGTTAGGAGAGCGTTTTTCAAAATTTCTGTCGCCAATTAGCAGTTCATTCGAACTCAATAATGCTGGAAAATACGCAAAGTTTTTTATGACGGAACATTTAAGAATTTATTGGTGATTTTTTTAATTTGGGTTCTTTTCATATCGATTTGCGGACATTTTTCTAACAAAATCAAATTTCGCAAAGTTCCAATGCGCATTGAAGCATGAGTGGTTTTGATTTTTATTTTTTAGTTTCGTTTTCTTTTCATGTTGATTTGCGCCTATATTTTTCGACGAAGTTAAATTTTGTAAAGCTTATTGCAGTTGAGTTTTATTAGTTTCATAATATCGATGTTAAATTAAAAGTTTAGGAAAGAGATTTATATGGTCATTGGTAATTCGTTTTTTTACTACGTAAGAAATAATACTTACATAGCTAAGAGAACGTTTTATTGGAACAACATGTATCACAATGTTTTCTTTCTATTAATAATATATTTCAAGTCAATTTGAGAACAAAATGTATGGTTTCACTATTTCACAAATCGAGATACAGGGGGCGTAGCTCAGATGGTAGAGCGCTCGCTTAGCATGCGAGAGGTACCGGGATCGATACCCGGCGCCTCCAAGAAAACTTAACTTTTTTCTTCATTTAATGTTTTGCATTACTTAAACGTAATTATTATTTAAAAAAAATCTCTAACATTAATAACTTTATTATCAATACACTTATTAATTAGATATCTGTATTTTTAAATTAGTCACGTTTGTAATTAAATAAGTAGTTCATGTGAATCTAGCTGTTATAACTTATAATGTACAGTGGACAAATATAAATAAATGCCAACACAAAAGCAAGAACCTTTTTTATCTAAGCATTTTAAAAGATGAGGCCTGTACGCAGAAGACTTAAAATCATAATGAGGATATATCTATAACTTTACTCATACTACTATATAAGCAAATATTTAGTAAAATATACACACTCAAAATGGCAATATTTCATAAAATTCCTATGCATTTCTCAGATACTAAACCTACTCGTTCGTTAATAACACACCGAACTGCAATCGTATGTTTATTTTCTCTGTCTGTATACGCTTCAAAACGCACTCCATTCGAGCAGAAATACTGATAAAGAATAAGGACAAGAGGTATGAAATAATTTAGTTTCACTATTCGATAGTAGATGGCGGTGGCTTAAAAATCTAGCTATCCGCTAGGTTACTGTAAGTATAAAATTATTAAAGTTAAGTTATTATGTATGTATATTAAGCGGTGATAGCGCATTGGGTAGGAGCTCGACTTCAATTTCGGGGGGCCGAGTTCGAATCCCAACTCGCACTTCTAACTTTTCTAAGTTATGTGCGTTTTAAGTAATAGTTAAGATGTCCTGGGGCTTTTCCAGGATAAAAGTATATTATGTCTATCTCCAGGATACTAGATATAGACGAGCCTAATATAACCAAGATCAGTGCGTTGGGTAAGTAACATATTAGCACAAACAGACACTCTTTCGCAATTATAAATATATAGGCTAAGTTATATATATTGTGTTGTATTTGTATTATAAAAATATTGCTCGAAATACACGTTTATTATTACTACCACATTTATATTATATAAATAATAAAGAATTCCTTTCGATATACAATCGAATTGGACCGTTTTGAACCGCCATTTTGTAAGTCCAATAATGACATTTACACACGTCAAACGTCAGATTTCCCGCGCGATGCTCTCTCATAGCTAATCTAGCGTGAGTGCTTTGAAATCAGATACCTCCAGTTATATCCATTTACATCTATCTGGAAAAATGTTTTCTTTCCCATTTTGTTAATTAAATGTGTTTTAGTATTTGGTTTGCCATCGATTTGATTTTCTTATATTACTCATAAATTTCTATCTTCTTATATCTTTATGTAATAATCTGCAAAAATAGAAAGTAGTAGACGGGTTGTTCTAAATTTTTAACACAACGTTGTTTTTCATTATAAAAATGTGTGTAGGTATAGGCATTTATTCCTTCTCACGGCGACAGGGTTTAATATCAGATTAGCCTAAATCAAAGCATGGCTCATCAAGTAAGAAAATAAAGACAAGAAATAATTTCATTAAAAGTGAAAACCGAATGGTCGATTTTTAATCAACGTCGCTGTTTTTGAGACAATTTTGTTTAGAGCAATAATATCAAAAATATCCATTACTTAAACAGTCAATGCAGTAATTGTTAAAAAATATTTACTTAATTTAAATTCTGATAATAAGATAATAAGTTAACGTAAAAGATAAAATGTTTTCTTTCCTTAACGCTTGGTTAAAGTTCGAGGCTAATCACTAACGTTACTATTGATGCGCTCCTTACCTAAGTAGTCGGTTCGTTCAAAATACTCTCGAAATAATTAAACTCATAATAGCCTTAACTTAGCGGTCACATTTATTTGTATATTTCCGACATCAAAGCTGCCACAATCCGCCTTTAAACAAAACAATATATATATATATATAGCCCTATTCCGCGAGGTCGTGGGTGATTCAGAGGAAGTGCTTGTTAAAATTGTAAATAGGCATCTATAAATGACGTGAACCATTGCTCAGCCATTCTCACTGGATGTAAACACCTATCAAATGATACATTGTTAAAAACCTAGGTATCTACTTAATTTTGAACTCTCTTTTAAACTACGACTTCGTACAAACGAACGAACGACTCTCATACAAACGACTTTCATACAAACTTCCAATCCCCGTCAACCCCTTACATTTTAGGAATAAAGAATAGCTTGTGACACGAGCTTCCTTGTATTATAACATATTGTCCTGGTTACCACATTTTTTTAAAACGTGCTTGAGTTGAGCTTTCGTTGAAATAATAATTAAATAGAGTTTAATTAGATGCAGCTATAGTTTAAATCCCAAAAAAAATCTAAGTATTTTTGTGCATTGATTGTAGTAGGTGTTATCCAATAAAATTATCTGAAATACTTTGCAGTGCCATCTTGAATAGCTAAATAAACAACCAGCGTCACCTACATCTTTAACCATTAAATAATAAACCGTAGTGGAACCTTATTACAAAACCAATTTTAAAGCAATTCAGGTTTAATCAAACACCTCCTTAAATTTCCCCACCCGATCTCCAGCTGCAAATAAAACAATAACGTTATATAGTCTGCTCTAATCTACACTAACCAAGAGCGAAGTTTGAGAACTTTTGCGTCTATCGACCCCATATTTTGGCGTAAATTCAAATTCCTAAACTATTCGGGCTGAATAGTTGAAAATTGTTTGGAGCGCCATCTACCGGCAGATAGCTGAAATAGCTTGTGGAATTTATTTATGGTCGCAAAATTATTTGCGCGCCATCTTAAATAAATTCTCCTTTCAAATTGTCGGATACTATGCAGTTTGGTCAATGCAATTTGATGAATTTCGATCGATTGAAATTTCAGTGAAATATTTTAGAAATTATTGCAAAATAGGTTCAAGGTGGTGGACACTAGCGTTGGCTTTAATTTGAATTCACGTAAGACTAAAAATGCCTTTGCTAAAGATACTTATAATTAAAGAAACTTTTAACCAAATTTCACACTATTTGCAAGCTCCTATGTTACCGCTTTAAGCAAGAACTACCAACTTACCTTATCTTCCTTCTATTATAAATTTTTCCTAGTAATTTCGTCACATAGGAAAAAATATTAATTAAAATACTAGTTTTTCCCGCGTCCGCGTTTATTATGGTGTTTTAATAAAACCCGTGGAAACTGAGTGTTTTTTTAGGACAAAAGTACCTTTACCAAGTGCCTTTGTTACTCTCCGAACTTTTAACTAAATTTATGTCAAAATCAAGTTAATTGGTTGCTTAGATAGGACAAAACAAACAAACAGACTTTCACATCTACAATATTAATTATTAATTAGGACTAGCAAGTAACACTTTATTATTAACTATTATACTATAGAAGCGGTGATAGCGGTGGGTAGGACTCCTACATCACTTTCGGGGAGCCGAGTTCGGATCCCAGCACGCACCTCTAATTTTTCCATATGCGTTTTATAATCAATTACAATATCACTTGCTTCAACGGTGAAGGAAAATATCGTGAGGAAACCTGAGAGTTCTACATGATGTTCTAAAGAGTGTGAAGTCCACCAATCCGCAATGGGCTAGCGTTGTGGACTAAATATTGGAGAATGCTCCGGTTTCAGAGCGAACGTGCGTAGAGGGTACATTGCCGAAGATCTGTTTGGTTTGTACACCATACAGATTCTCATGCTTTTCGTGGACTATAGCATATTAAGCTTAATTTTCATAATATATGTTGTGGACTAACTGACTAACTAACCCTTTCTCATTATGGGAGGAACCCGTGCCCCGTAGTGGGCAAATAATGGGTTGGTATGATCATGATGAAGATGATTTGCTATAGATTATTGACTAATGGATTCTATTGTAGGTCTCGCAATTAAGTCCATGTCCATGTTATTACTCAAAATTATGTTATTAGTTTACGAGTCGGTCTCATAGGTAGCTAATAATACTATAACAATAAGGTTTAAATTACCGAGCCGACATTTTGCGTAAATGTCAAAGCGAACCCTTGAAAATGGCAGCAAAATGGCGGAGCAAAATGGCGGTGCAAATGTCAGCTATGAGTACGCAGGTAGGTTTCTACCTTAGGGACCAACTTTCGTTCTCTACTGTTGCATGCGACTCGTCCGCGTTTTTTTTCATTTGTTTATGAATATTTTCCGGGATATTTCGATTTATGTCTTTCTGGAACAGGGAAGTATATACACACAAAATGTTGTAGCCTACTGGATATATCTAAGCTATTTTACATTACGCTTTGTCCCTCGGTAACAGCGAAGAGAATACAAAACGTTGGCGGGCGATGCGACTCGGAGTGTAGGGGCATATTAGGTATGTATAATAGTTTGGAAAAAACAAAGTTGTACCTAAGTTTATGAAGTCTCGGGCAACCGCTATTATCGTAGGGTGTAATTTTTTTGGTTGACACGACGTAATCTGATAAAAAAAAACCCTGCCCAGAAATTACACATTTGCCACTTCGAACGTAGCATGGAGATATATGTATATAGATAATCCACATAGGTACGTGAAGACACGGGCATGTCTGTGCATAAATTAACAGAATACCCAGTTTATGTGTATTTTTATAGTGTTTACTTTATATTTTACCTGCATTTTCGGTTTTATCTGTGATATTAATATTCTGTAGATACAGATTGGTGCGTGGTTAAAAAAAAAAGACTAGAGACTAAGAACTAACTAAAAAAAAATCGGGGCAGTCTTTGGACTTCCGATAGAAGTGGAAGTTAAATATATGTACTCGTATATACTAACTTCTGAATTAGGTGTAAAGTTAACAATTTTCAAATTTACCCCGAAACTACTTAAGGAATCGGGATAAAAGGTAGCCTATGTTCTTTTCCATGTCAAAGGCTACATGCATCCCAGATTTCATCCAAATCAGTTCAACCGTTTTTGCGTGACTGAGTAACAAACATCCACACTTTCACATTTATAATATTAGTAGGATAGTAGGATATACAAAGTACACATATAGCTCATGGAAAGCTTTCGATGACGATGACGCGCGTTGGATAATCCAAAAAGTGTCCTAAAGAAGTTTTCTTTTATATATATTTTTTTATTTGTCTAAATCGAGAATTGATAATAGGTTTAGGTTTTATTGGTGAACCGCTTTTAACTGTACCTTAATAATCTATAGAGTCCTTTGAAAGCGTGTGATCAATCACAAAATTAAGAACATAGGTACAGAATTAGCCATTATTGCATGCAGTGCATTGTGTCCAAACAGTATGAACGCCCCGCGCACATCTTTAATTTTTATTTTGTTTCCATTTCATTTTATTTTAATTCTATTTAATTTTTTAACATTATAAACTTATTAATTAGTAGTATTTCAAGATATTTATTTTGTAACACAGTTATATTTAAAATGAAATTATTTGTAAATGATGTGTAAACATGTAATAAACTGAACATTCACTTAGCACACAACGTAGAAACTTGGACATGAAAATATGTATAAGCATTTTCATATCTAAATAAATAAATCTCACTTCACACCTGCGGAATGTTGCTAGCTCACAAACTTACCCATGTTCCCCATTTTATTGTAAAAGTTTAGAACATTAGGAATTTATAATTTTATTAGTGTTTTTACCTACACTTGGAGGAATTATCAATTTTAATAAATTTAAAATGCATCAGAAAATTTTCCAAACAGACAGGATTTGAACCTGCGACTCTCTGGCAAGCCGCAAGGGGAATCAGGCCAAAATAGCCTAAGAGTCGCTGGTTCAAATGTTGTCGGTTCCGAAAATTTTTAAACGCATTTAAAATTTGTAAAAATTAGTAATTTTAGTGACTAACCGCCTGTTCGAGAAACTACTAAAGTTGAGTGGCTTTTCATCGACTCTACTTTAGTTCATTTAAGACGTGTACAAGGTTTCTACATCTCAATTCCGTGGTTGGAATCAATGACACTAAAACGCTTAGGTGATAAAGCAATATTTCCTGAAACGACGATTCTTAACAAAAAAAAAAAAGATTATTAATCGTAAACTCCACAGGCTCTTGTACTGTACTTTGTACTATTAACAATACACGAAGGGAATCGATCAAGTCAAAGAATCCCGGCGGATTATTGTCCAATGAAAAATCGGGAAAATACATTTTCTCCCAATATGTTATTGTTGTAATACAATCTATTTTTCATTCGACGTCGAGCATAATCATTTCTAAACGGATTTTCGGATGAATAATATTATTTATCGTTTACCAACTGTTGCTCGTGACTACGTCCGCTTTTATCTTAATATATATAAATCTCCTGTCACGATGTTTCCATCGCGGGATGGACTCTTAAACTACTTAACCGATTTTAAATTAAATTGGCACTCCGTGAGCAGTCTGGTCCGACTTAAGAGATAGGGTAGCTTAGATCTTTAATTAAAGTCGCAATTTTATTTTATTGCAATTTTTTTGTCTATAATTAATTGACAGTCACATGTTATATATATATATGTACTACTATACTCATTTAAGGCTTAGCGATACTGAATAATTTAAAAACAAAATCAAACGCAGACGAAGTCGCGGGCAACAGCTAGTATATCTATATAATACCTTTAAACTGCTCTAACAAATACCATGAAATTTAGTACGCCAAAGGTTTCGGGGGCTTTCTCGTTCAGTTTCAGATTTATAAAACGTCGTTTTCAGGCAATGAAAACACGAAGGTAAATTTCGCCACCATAGACAAGTTCAGGTGGGAAAACGTTCCCAAAACGACATCAATTCGAGTTTAGATGATTATTTTTGTCCCGTTTGACTCTAGTTTCGTTAGTCTATCCTGGATTCGATACCCGGGTCGGGCAAAGAATTAAACAAGTTATATTAAAATCAATCATCATAAACAATTCAACCGAATGATACTGACCTATGTCCAGATCTTTTATACGCAGTTCCAAAATTCACGATTGTTTCGAGCGACTCGCTGTCCACTCTGTCCACCTCGTTGGGGGCCCGACCCCCAACGAGGTGGACAGAGTGGACAGCGAGTCGCGAGCCCGACCCCCGCTGGGAGACCCCAGTGAGTTATGTGCCCCTTTGCCACTTCAGCTTCGTGACTTGCTGAGCTATATTGGTAACTCTAGTTCTTCTACGGATCTTCTCATTTCCGAGTTGATCACGTAGAGATACACAGCTCTCTCCATCACCCTCTGAGTGACTCTGAGCGTTTTTATGAGTCACATAGTAAGGCGACAACGTTTTAGATCCGTCAGTCATTACTGGCAACACGTCTTAAACCTATGTAACCCTAATACCTAGGGAAGACAGAGTTCGTGTATTATCGGAGCTATGTGCGTTTTAATTTAAGCAATTGAACATCACTTGCTTTAACGGTGAAGTGAAAAACATTGTAAATTTTTGAAATTCAAGTTGATAAATGCTATTACTCGGTAAAGGAGTTCTTGGATGATAAAATATAATTATTAGTTTAGCTATTTTTTACTTGACATTCCATGTTTATTGTTCCATACAGTAAAATTAATGAAATTTTATTATATTCAGCCGATTATTTTGATTTTATTTATTTTGATGTTTTATTAATTATTACATAAATGAATTTGTTTAAATTAAGATTTGCATGTCATATATTATGACTAAACATGTATACCTACAATGTTTTATGCAAATAAAAGAATTTGATTGATTTGATTGATTTGATTGTAAGAAACCTGCATACCTGAGAGTTCCCCATAATGTTGTCAAATGCTTGTGGAGTCCACCAACCCGCTCTTGGCCAGCGTGGTGGACTACGGCCTAAACTCTTCTCGTTTTGAGAAAAGACACTATAGTGAGTGGTAATGGGTTGATGACGAGTACGGTACTGATGATAGGCAATCTTGATCTTATACGGTACATCTTTGTTACGGTAGTTACTATTGACAAGCTACGAGTGGTGCCTGCCACAAGACCCGACCAGAGAAAAGCAAAGAAATAAGAAAATCCAGTGCACCTGCCGGAATCGAACCCAGTGTATAAGAACACAATCCACACTCCGCCGCGCCTGGAAGGTCGTCTAATTTACGGAGAATACAGAGATTTAGATTAAAGGAGGTTTCTGCTATTCCCCTTTAAAGACAATTCAAAAGCTGTTTGTTTGTGTTTAAACAAAAAGAAATACTCAGTGGAGATATCATAAATAATTGGACCTCTTAAAATTTCATTACCCACAAAGCAAATAATGCTCGGCAAGAATTAAAAAGGTAATTAATATTTGGCCCAGTTCCCTTGCCTGCAAATGGGGTCCGCTCTTTGGTTGTGACGCCTTTGTTTTTCTTATGTAATTAAAAAAAAAAACCGGCCAAGTGCGAGTCGTACTGACTCTGAGGGTTCCTTACAAACTTAGGTAGGTATTTTAATAGTTTCTCCTTAACATCATCAAATATGAATAGCTATTGCCTAAAGAAGCCTATGTTCCTCACCGTCCTTTCAATTAACTCTATGCCAAAAATAAAGTTATTGGTTACTGAAGGCGTGCAGAAATGACAAACAAGCAAACAACTTTCGAATTTACAATATTGGCAAGGTTAATCTTTAGTAATCATCATCTGTATGCGCCAAAATTATAAAAATTTAAAAGCCCCGACCCTTTCATTTGACACCCATATTAAAAGATTGGTGAAATAAAATGTATATCGCCATTTTTTATTGGCGGCCATCTTGGATTTGAAATATGTTAGTGTATAGTATATAGAATTGGTGGACTAGTTAGAGAACTAGTCCACCAATTCGTACCAGTCCGCACTGGGCCAGCGTGGTGGACAACAGCTTAAACTCTCTGTAGTAGGCCGTAATCGGTTCATATGGTAATGATAGTATTCGAATAATCAAGCCCTTTCATCTAAGGAAGCTGTGAAAAAAATATGTAATCCGCCATTTTGTGGCAGCGGATATCTTAGACCGATTTTCATCCAACCTAGATAAGAACATTCCCGACTCATTCACCTTTCCAACACAAAAAAACAAAATCGGTTCATCAAATGGCACACACACAAACACAGACACGTTACCATGATGGTGGGGCCCTGATGGTAGGTTGAAAACCTTTGCATATAAAAAGAGCTCTTAACTCTTCATAGGCATGCAAGGAACACGTCCTACAGAAATCCTTTGAAGGAATGGGTATATGCCTTAATAACATGATACCGAAGGTAATATTAGATCTACGTTTACCTAAGTTTAAGCAATATATTAAAACACATTTAACAAATCGTGGTTACTACACGATTGATGAATTCCTTAACAACAAGGCTGCTTGGAAGCAGGCCACTCCGCTCTCATATCTCACAAAACAGAAAAATTCTAAAGATTGTTAAACTTTAAAATGATGTTGGAAAAGGGCCATCTGCTGAGTTTCTTGCCGGCTCTTCTCAGTGGAATCTGCCTTCCGAACCGGTGGTAGAGTCACTACAAACAGACTGACTTGACTTTTCAAAAGTGCTTATTAATTAGGCCTACTTGAAATGAATGAATTTTGAATTTTGAAAGCTTTTTTCAAGTTTTTTCTCCTTCTCCAATATAGTTTTGTATTGTCAGTTAGAAGGAGAAACAACTTGAAAACAGCATGTTTTTCATTTGTTGTTTAGTTTTATAAGAGTTGTTGTTGTAACCTGTTGATTTTCCATTAAATAAATAAATAAATAAAAGCTCTACTACTACTGGATAGAAACAATATGAAAAGCGAACCGCAGATTCAAGTTTGTCTAATAACAATTCCCCAAGGGGTTCGAAATTAATGATTTTCGGACTGTATTTGTTCTCGTTATTGCAAGGAAAAAGATAGACATTTTTGCAGAAAGGGGAGAAAATAGGCAGACCGAAAAAAAAATCAATGGTACATTGTACCTACGGTTTTCTTTGTTTGCCATTATAAAGACTAAGGCAGGCTATGTAGGGTTTAGGGTTACCACGTCCAAATTTGACATTTTCGGACAAATTGTTAAAAAAATTTGACAGTCTCAACAGATACATGTTTGAAAATTTAATGTAAGTTCATAAAAATATTTCTAAATTTAAGAAAATGTGAGTTTTCAATAATTGGAACATTAAATGCAAAACTAAACTTGTACAGTACACTAGGCTTTATAGCAATAGGGATATTCGATAGCCTACTGGAGTTGTGGTAAGCAAAGAGGTCTTATAGGAATAAGTGGCAGGTCCTGGTGTCGATCCTCGGTGAAGAATATTCAGGATTTATTATTTTTTAATTACTCAGTTCTATAGTAATAATGACCAGCAATAACAGGTTAGCGAGGCACGTGCTTTTCGAGTCACAGAGGTTTGGTTAAAAGCAAATTAAAACCTTGCAGGTGCATGAATGTTATTAGAAGCTTATAGATTTTTAACAAGTTGTTTAAAAATTACGTGGGAGGAAAAAGTTTTCCGGCGATATGGTAACCGTATGTAGGGATAGGGGGTAAGTAGGATGAAAAATCTGCGGTAGAGACTTAGGGTACATAATCATTCGCGCACAGATAGGTGTACTGTGCAAGAATGCTTGCAATATGAGGGGGTGGTTTAGTGCTGGGTAATAAAAGTATCTAGTTATCGATATATTTTTAATACGCAGAATATATTACTCGTCATCATCATCCCATTAACAGCACTCTACACAGACTTGGTCTCCTCTCTGAAGGAAAAGGGCGTAGGTCAGTGGTCCAGCACGCTGGCTCAGTGCCGATTGTTAAACTTCACACACCTTTGAGAACATTGTAAGGAAATCTCAGGCATGCAGGTTTCCTCACGAGGTTTTCCTTAATCGTTAAAGCAAGTGGTATTTAAATGTTTAATTTTAAAAAAAAACCCTTCTCATATTATAAAAATAAATGTAAGTTTGTTTGTTACGCTTTCACGCGAAAACTACTGAACCGATTTGATATGAAACTTTTTATACATATTCTTGGCGGTATTAGAAATAATATAGTATACTTTTCATAGAAAAAAAATTACGGAAGATTACTATAGACTATGTAGCAGTACGTTGCCTCCCAAAATTACGCGGGCGAAGCCGCAGGGCACATCTAGTAATATTAAGCCTAGTATAATTATAAAGCCATGTAACCGAGAAGGTAAGTTGTTTGAAGAGATATTGGTTTTCTATCGTTAATGTATCTGTAGTTGAGAATATCAATGCGTCCACAAAGTAAGCTAAAAGTTAAAGAAACTGGTATTTAATTGTTTAATAAAGAACTAAACATATAATTAGAAAGCTATGTAACCGAGAAGGTAAGTTGTTTGAAGAGATATTGGTTTTCTATCGTTAATGTATCTGTAGTTGAGAATATAGCGTCCACGTTGTGAGTAAAAGGTTATTGTATAAAGTTCTCAAATTCTTTTATATTTAAACTACGTCTCTCGATTTAGCATAGAAATTTTACCTGCGACTTAAATAAGTGAGTAATTTGTGAATTTTAATATTGAAAGTATTAATTGACTCTCTAAAAAGGGTAGACGTAATGCAATTTCCCCGCCGCGTCCCTTCGCGACAGCAATTTGACTCGGCAATTGATGACCACTTATACTTCATGCTTACCTGTCTTTTGCATTTATATTTATTAACTGATCGCGTTATATTATAATATTACGTGTTCACGATTTTGTTATTTTTTTTGAAGTTATACTTCTTCTGGCCCGTTATGGCAAAATGGCGAGAGACAATTTTTACGATGTGCGCCGTCACAAAAAACCGACACCATGAAGTGAGCTATATATATAGTCAACATTTTAGTTTTTCTAATAAAGGTTTGACAGTTGACATTCAATAATTCAAACAATACCTTTTTTTCTATTGTTAGTGTCGTTTTCTCTACAAACGTAGAGTAAGGCGTAAGGTAGAATTTTAATCTTGTTACACACACGTTTTTTTTATTTTAAGTTAAGTTTTAAGCAATGGTGTATTTTTGCGTTGGATGGTTACCTACATCCATATATACAGTAAGGAAGCTAAAATTACACATTAAGCTAATAAGTTTTCATCTGATCGCAATTTCTTCAAGTTTATAGAAAAATACCGGCTAAGTGCGAGTTGAACTTGCAGACGGTGGGTTCCGTACCAAGGTGAAATATGAAAAGCTATCCATATTATAAAGATCAAGCATAAAGCTGGGATGGGGAGCGTTCGGCAAACTCCGCCGAGTCTTCTCGTCACCCATACCGCAATGCCTGAAGACAAAAGTTTTCGATCAGTGGGTCCTGCCGGTCATGACTTACGGTGCCGAAACGTGGACACTGACAGTGAGGCTAATTCACAAACTTCAAGTCGCTCAGCGTGCTATGGAAAGAGCTATGCTTGGTATTTCTTTGAGGGATAAGATCCGTAACGAAGTGATTCGCCAAAGAACTAAAGTAACTGACATAGCCTTTCGTGTTAGCGTACTAAAGTGGCAGTGGGCTGGTCACGTTTGTCGGAGGACCGATGGACGTTGGAGTCGAAAGGTTCTCGAGTGGAGACCGCGTGTCGGTAAACGGAGTGTCGGACGCCCCCCTACTAGATGGAGCGACGACCTCCGAAAAGTGGCAGGCATCGACTGGATGAGGAAAGCCGAAAATAGGAAAAGTTGGCGCTGCTTGAAAAGAGGCCTATGTCCAGCAGTGGACGCACAATGGCTGATGATGATGATGATGATGATAAAGCACCTAAAAACGGGTTTCTTCCATACCCCCCTGGAATTTTTAACTCTCTCTCTCCCTCTTTCTCTCTCTTTATTTTTTTGTTCATGAGATACAACTTGCTGGCGAGGGTTTAGCAATAGTGGCTTCGTCACACTTTGGGTAGGGAACAGTGGCGTGTACAGGGTTTTTGACCTAGGAAATAAAGAAGGAAGATGGCATAAAGTTTTAAGGTAGGCAGAGCTATTGCGCTTTTATGAAGTGCACGCCACTGGTAGGGAATAGCATAAAACTCGAAATTCAAGATCTCCGAAGGGTCCAAAAGTAAATACAAGTTAGATATAACCCGGAAGAGTTCCCTGCAACGTGATATTCCGAGAACATAGTTTGTTTAATTCGATCCTATAACAACATTAAAGTAATTACAGACCCTTTATCAGCAAGCACAATTTTCAAGCAGGGCCTACCTTTGAAATTGTATATGAAAAGACGGGCTTTTCGTGAAACAAGAAAGAGATCGATTTTTTCACCGACTCCCTTCAAAAAAGAGGTGGTTGTCGAATCAGAAGTTGTTTATCTCCATATTTATAGACAAAATTCTTTTTTTGGTTTACAAAAGTTAATTCCGAAACGGTCCCAGTTAAATTTCATATTAATGTCATGAAGTGACAACGGAAAAATTTCAGCAAATCAACTGCGATTGCTACTATCGCTCAAAAATGCATTTTTTAACCAATGTTAAGGTTACGCAAATGTCAAAGTCAAAGTCAAATATTTCTTTATTCAAATAGGCACATAGATGGCACTTTTGATGCGTTGATTAAATACAAAATGTGTACATAGCAGTGAGTAGTGATGGCGATAACTACAATCGTAAACTTAAAACTAAAGCTACGATGATTCCAAATGCGCCCTGGTCTAAGAAGAAGCCCACAACAAACTTAGCCGGGTGTTCTTTTTGTTATCACCATCTCACATTGTCATTAGAAAATATTTAAGAAGAAACCTGGATAGAGCAATTGTTCACACCCAAGCTTTTTTATCGTTTACGTAATCCTTTATAATAGGACTTTTCTATAAGCTTTCGCTTAATACAAACTTTGAACTTTATTGTAAAATTTTATACAAGTTCCTTTAAATGAATTGCTTATTTCGTGTAGTCTAGTGTAAGACTCAGACAGAAAAACAGCAATTCTTTAGACCGGAAAAAAGCAATGCTGCTTCCCCGGACGTACAAAGTACTAGCAAAATTGTTATTTATTTGTATAGACAAATGTATCGATAGAGTAAAGAAGGGAGTTAGTTACCCTGTTACCGACGCGCCCACCTTCCCCCCTCCCTCCCAATTTTCAACCTGTTAACTAAGATGATGAGATCTCACTTCGGTTAGTAATTTAATCTCCGCGAGGTTTTCCGTCGAGTTTTCCTACAGTAAATTAACGGGGCAATCTTACCGGACATCGTTTAGGCAACTTATCAAGGTGTGACGTTAAATTGTTTATTAGCAATTTACTTGAGGGCTCGGCGGACCCTGATAATAAACAAAATCCTGGAAGCTAATCGCAGCGCCACCTATCGGGGACAATTGTGAAATTAAACCATCCATGGACACACTAAAGCACTTATGAAAAAATATATAATATTTTTTTTTTTAAAAGACCCTGACTTTCAACATCGTGCACATTATTCTAGTAGTCAAGCCCTTTCATTTGATACTCAATTTTTTTAATATTCCACTACGAGTTAGCACTGCATTCTCACTAAATCGCTAAGCGGCACGTCTTTTCTGTAGAGTGGTAACTAGCCATGGCCAAAGCCTCCCACTGAAATAGACCAGAGAAGATTGAGCTGAAAGGAGACTTTTTCAATGAGGTCTTATCACTTGCCTTGACGGTAAAGGAAACATCGTGAGTACACCCGCATACCTCAGAGTTCTCCATCAGGTCCTCAAAAGGCGTGTGAAGTCCACAGAATCAAGAACATATAGAAGCCTCATTGCATGCAGTGCATTATGTCCAAAAACAGTGAAAACTCCCCGCGCTCAACTCACTTAATGTTGCTACGTTTCAAACTTTTCCCATATTCCCCATTTTATGTTAAAGGTGTAGAACATTAGAGGTAAAAATATTATTGTTCGCTGCTAAATAGAGTGATTGGTAATTGGTCTTAACGTCTGATGACACAAGAGCTGGCGTTTATTTAGCCTAACGGCTAAGTCGTTTTTTTTTTTTTTTTAAATGTTAAGATCGCACCAGAAGAGTCACCGGTGAAAAAGTCTAGCTATTCAAAGGGGCAATAGCACTAACATTATATAGCAAACCACTACTTAAGTTGAGTGTTTTTTTTTTTTAAATATTAGTCGTGGACACGGTTTCTGAATGTTCTTAATTCTGAGGTGTTGGCTACCAATCCGCACATGGCCAGCGTGGTGGACTACGACCTAAACCCTCACCCTAAACCCCAGTGTTGGACTTCTCATTCTGATAGACCCGTGCCCTCTATTGGGCCCTTAATGGGTAGATAATGGTATATCTATACTCTATATCTATACTCTATCTATTATCTAATAATTAAGCTGAAGTTTGTCTTTTTGTACGTTGGAACGCGCTAATCTCAAGAACAAACAGATGTATTTGAAAAATTATTGTTTACATTTGATAGCTCAACTCATTGTAATGACTGAAAGTTTTACATAATTTCCTTAAAATATCCACAAGATGGCGTAAGAAGCGATATATATCACATAATTAGATAACGGAAACGGCAATTAAGGAAAATCAATAGATTAAGGAAACGTCAGTCATTATCAACACATCTTCGGGGGTAAGTGGATGGGGCGATGAGGAAAATTCTCGTTAGTACCTAAAGACGTCTCTCTATACAAATAATTCAAGTGACAGTCTGCGGTTACAAATAACTGTTTTCTTACTATGCTTTTTTATTATTTCGAGGAAATCATAACCTGAAATGTTGTTTCTAATTTCCACTGGAAGTTAGCCCTTGACTGCAATTTTACCAGGAGGTGAGTGATGATGCAGTCTGAGATGGTAGCGGGCTAACCTGTTATCATCTCAGACTGCATCATCAAGAAATACATGTGCGAGGTTTTCAGAAACAAATACAGCGTGACAACCAATCTGTGTTGTCACCAAATTGAACGTTAAATGGTGTAACGGATAACTGTAGCATCAAAATAAATCTTATGTTCCTGGTTAGGACTAACACAATAACTCACACACACGTTCATACGCACACACATACACGTGTTAATGTAATTTCAATTCATTACAATTAGTTAGAATTGGTAATTTTTTTTTTGAAATTTTTAATTTCTCTAAATCGAGTACTAGTGACGTTTTTTGTGGGTGTGTGGTAAGAATCCCTTTTTAGCTTGCATATTAATTGTAAAATGTACTGATTTATGATTGAGTGTATGCCGCACAAATATTAAAACAGTCTTAAAATATTTTATCGATAGATGCAGAGGCAGTGTCACATCCCTTTTCCCGTTTAAGTTAAATTGTATTATGATGAATAAGATGTTTCTTATTTATTCTTTACTTAACTGTTTGAAAAAGGAGTGTAATGTATTAAAAGTTCATGGATGTATGTATGTGAGTTTATACCACCCTAACTTCAAAATGCCAGAATTGATTTGGATGCAAGAATCATAAGAATCTTTACATCTTCTCACTTGAGAGTAGCCGTGTTTCTTTAATTTTGACACTAGATATACATTATTTGAATAATATAATGACGACTGTCACCATTTTTCATCTTTTCATCTGAAAATGCATGCAGTGTCAGGTAGTCTTGCAACCCAAATTGGGGCAAATAAATGGTAGGTACGTACTTAAATAAAATAAGTTTGGTGTTTGGTGTTAACATTAAGCCATGTATATCTTCAGTTTTTACACTTTTTTTAATGCTTATGGATCAGACTACATTTATGTCCTATATAGCATGAATGGCTGTATAGTTATATAACCTTTTTCATTCTTCAATGCCTTAGTTTACAAAGTTTCACATTTCGATACAGTTACCTGTGTCCAAATGGCCACCATTTAATCACTGTCAAATTCATAATTGGAATACATCGATACACAAATACAGGTCATAATAAATTCATTAATATTTTTATCGACAGATGCCCGCGTCACATCCCTACCCGTTCAGACGTCCCCTATCGATCCAGCATCTGAGGGGCGGCCCACCTTGTGACTATTACGGCCGATGAACCGATGACCTTATATTTTTAGAATATACATTATGTACCTCCGCGTAACAAAGGACCCTTATTGTTAAAGCGTATGGATTTATTTCTTCTACCTTGCATTTTGTAGTCGCCAGATAATATCTGCTGTTATAACTAACACCTGCAGGGCTAGCATTATCTCGTCTAAGGCTTTAAGAAATATGAGAAAATGGTAGAGAAAATTATCTCGTTGTGTGAATGTTAGCTCTACTGATAGTAAGAGATAAATAATAGACATGTTTTGCAGTAGAGTAACGGCAATTAGAATACGGTTATCAACACACTTCTCTTCCCGCGGGTTGCGTGCGTGGGTACTAGGGGAATATAACGGAAAGCGGGCAGCAGCGTCCTATGTGCTACTACTATTCATCTACTGCGGTCGCCAACCCGTCCACCTAATTCAGCAGTGGAGTCCTTACTGCCATAGCAACAAGTGGTAGTTCTACTTAGCATGACTACGGATATTAAGGTGGTCAGTTCGATTGCTGGGTTACTCGATTTGTGTGGTGTTTGAATAATATCTGTTGTATTTTGAGTTTTATGTCATGTGCCATAAAGCAAACATTAAATATGTTTGTGTCATTCATATGTGTTGTAAGATAAATGCAGCACTCATTGCCCACGCTTTGTACAGGTTAAACAATGCTCTAAGTTAAATGACATAAAACTCGAAATTCAATACTTTTTATTTGACTGCCGGAAGGAGCAGGTTTTTATTTTGTTAGATGAAGACTGTGCTCAGAAGTGGGACGTCGGTCAGCTGTTAAGCTGTTCAATGTTATTGTGATTGGATACTTCTGGTTTATCATTCAGTATTTTGTGTTGATTTACTTGATGCTTTAAAAGCTCTGATAGAGTAAGGATTAGTGCAGTAACAAATTAATTTAGAATTTTCATTTACTGGTGCATGAGTTTCGGTTGTTGTATCAATCTCACAGTTTAGATTGATTCTCGCACGTAGCTTCTAGTACAAGAGCCCACAGGAGTAACTCCTTAAAAGTTAAAAGTGAACCCTTCGCAATGAGTGCAATAGTTATTCTTTTTACTGCTAAAGAAAGATGGAGAAAATTGGGTTGGTGTTGTTTTACTTGAAATATCGAATTAAAGTATGATACAAATATTTAATTGAAATTTATAATACATAGCTGAGTTATACACGACTACGAATATTTGTTCGTTTAATTAATTATTAACAAATTTACAAAAAGAAAAGTATATTATTTAAGAACCCTATTCATCATTCTATTCATCTTTATTATTATAAAACTCTTTTTAAGCGGCCGATACTATTTTTACCTATGTTTAATTTTGACTATTTTCAAGCTATCAAAGTAGCCTCAGAGAGAATGCTACTATATTTTCTTCCGCGGTCAAAAAGCGACTTTTTCTCAACTGCAGTAACTTTTGTGTCCATTATTTTATTCATACGCTGTAGTTAAAAGATATCCATCGACTATTTCTATCGTCATAATCAATGTAGTAAAGTATTTATAGCTATTAATTAAATAGAAACTAATATACTTAATAGTTGAAAGATTTCGCTTCACAGCAGGAAAGAATTAAAATAAGTTGCACTGATGTCGACAAATTAATTATATCAGACATATTTTATTTCGTGTACTATTATATCATAAATTTGATTTTAATGATTTTAACGAACTCACAGTAAAAAGATGGCTATGAAAAAGAAAGTTTATATTTTCAAATTATAAAAAGATTTTCTACATCAGTCCACAATTATTGACGGAGAAATTAGTATTTCTTTATTATTATTCCACTGCGATTGTGTCCATTTATTTTAAACTCAGTTGGTGCGCAGCACGGTATCGTTACGCTAAATCGGCTTGTATCTTGCCATTGTTGGGGGTAACTAGCCACAGCTGAAACCTCCTCCTCCTTTGAAGTCTACTTAAATTTAAGTTAAATCCTCTCGATGTCTTCATACATACCAAATTGACTCTTGAAAATTCATCGATAAATTATTATCAAGCACAGATCACCGAGCGCACCACTAGAGCACTGTCAGCAAAGATAAGTGTTCGCGGTTCAGTCGACTCCGAGCATCTCATTAATGAAAAAAAAAATCAGATTCAATGTATTTTTTCATAAAACAGGCCCTGACTTTTATGTCTCGACAAAGGCCTATGCAGCGCGTAATTACAATGGAGGGGTACGGCGGGGGGGAAGGCTCTAGCGGGAGGGAGAAAGGGGGAGGTAATGGAGGAGAGAAACCTATAGGTATAACTTTGAAAACGCTTCGGTTTAGTGGTTAGATTTTGTGCTTAATAATTGATAAAGACTATACTACTACTATTGTTTTCCTACTATTGAATCGGCGTGGTGGGCTTACGCTCTTTGTATGTCTGACTGTGATGGATTTTGTTGTTGTTTTTTTTAACAAATACCTGTTTACCAATAATTGTTTGTTAAGTATAAGGTTTTCATGTCAGCAAATTGTCAAATGCTGTCCCTTGTATTGGAAACAATAATAATTAGTGTCTCTTGGTTATTTAAAACCACCTACGATAGCTAGTGCGCCAACTCTTTATCTGTACAATAAAGATGAATAAAACAACGACAATGTGACATGGTGATAACAAAAAAAACTGCTTCTACTTTGACCAGGATGCGTTTGGCGTTGACGAATATGTTATCGCCATCAACTCACTTCTATGTCATATTTTACATGTAATGTACGCATCAAAAGTGCAAGGAATATTTGACTTTGACTTTAAATAAAATTTTCAGATCTGTTTATAAACCGAATTGAGAAACTTTTCATTTTTTGTAGGTCGGTTAATGAAACACACTCGCATGTATGTGATACATTAGTATAACGGGTTAGTATAAACACGCCATCTACAGTCACCTATGCGAAACCAAAGCCTATGTTTCGACACATAATAATTATATGGATGTTTCCCGTACTCCGGGGAAGCTGCCTCAATCAAAAGTTGCAAGGTATGCTAAAGCGATCTCACTTCACGGTTTTCATGAGAGGTCATGAATAATAATTAATTCTGGACGCCTGACGGCGGAGAGTCGTCTTCACGAGGCATAAGTTTGAATTTTTTATAACCCGAGTTTTTGACTCGTATGTCAGCAACCGTAACGATCATATTTTATAACTATATATAGCTTTGTTCTGACTGACTAACGGACAAGCTACAACCCAAATGAGTGAAACTTTTTTTGAAGTAAAACTTTTTTAGGCTTTCTAGGGAGTAACTCAGATTTTTTCTGAAGGAAGTAACGCTTACGTCAGAATTCTGTGTAGTTTCCGCTTTTTAAAAATAACAGACAGAGATAAGAAAAGGTTTTCCAAACGAACTCTGTCAGAAAAAGCTCCACTACTAGTAAATAATTTGAGAGAAAATTCTTTGAGAGCGTAAAGTTAATAAGAAAGTCTGTTTTAGAATTCTATTTTTCTATTTAAATTCATGTAACATGGTGTTGGGCTTGCGGTTAAAACACACGTTTCGGCCAATAGAACGTGTTTTATAATAGGGGAGTTTAGTTTGTAGAAAATAATTTTATTTTTAATTATGATCATGATTATTGGTGTTTTGATTTTGATTTGTATTTTTTTAATTTAATTAATTTATTTAACACACAATAACAGAACGTAACATAATCGTAAGAACAACAACCAATCAAATAAGCCACTCTCCACAAAATGTGTGTATACATGCAGGCAGAAGATGTGGTACTGGGATATTTTTCTAAAAAAAAAACTTTTAGCTTTGCCAGCAGCTTGCTTTCCGGAGACGGGCATATTTATCGGGCATATGGGTTATCAGGAATTCTAACACATATTAAAAAAATAGCGGCTTCAAGCGGCCCCCCAGAGTTCCGACGACTTCTGATAAGTATCTTTCCATATTAACTTCCGCTACTCTTCACAATACACCCACCGCATCGCATCGCCCGTCCTTATTATTCGCCTATCTATCCTTGTCGTTGTGTGATGTTGAATTGCCTTAATATAACCTTCCTCAAAGATGGGGCGATCAAATAAAAACGAGAATTTTATTCTGACTGGTAGTTCCAGAGATTAGCACATTCCAGAAAAAAATCGGCTTAGTGAAAGTTGGACTTGCACACGAAGTTTTCCGTACCACGGCGCAATATGAACTACAACATAGTTTTAGCATTATTAAGATATGGCATAAAACACTGAAAAGACAAGTTTTTTGTAAGCGGTATTGCCCGCTTTTTGTTCGCCAAAAGAAGTTCACACCTGTGAAAATTTCAACTCATGAGTTCTAGTTCATGAGATAAAACCCTCCGATTGACAGACGCATAGCGGAGGGTTATTTAAAGCGGACCCCTATGGCATCCTTATTTATTTATTCTCCAACTCCACAAGTTCAGAAAAAAAAAACAAAACTTCTAGTTCATCCTTCAGGTTTGGTACCTGAAAAACAATATTGACCCTCGCTATTTGTAAAAACGACTTAAAATCTCCGAGCTATTCAAAATTCAAAAAATTCAAAAAAATTCAAAATTCATTTATTTCAAGTACGCCTGATATAAGCACTTTTGAAACGTCAAGTCTGTCTGTTTGTAGTGATTCTACCACCGGTTCGGAAGGCAGATTCTACCGAGAAGAAGCCGGCAAGAAACTCAGCAGTTGCTCTTTTCCAACATCAACAATTTACATTTTGCATTTTTGACATTCATTTTTCTATCTTGTGAGAGCTGAAAGCGGAGCCGGATGCTTCCAAGCAACCTTGTCATTAAAAAATTCATCAATTGAATAGATAGCTCTTTTTAATTATTGAGTAGATAGCTCCAATTTTGTGGTGTAAGAATAGCTTATCAAAAAAACTCAAACATACCTAAAAAAAAAATCGCCCCATCTTAAATTGAACCTAGGACTCCGCAATCCCTCGTCAAAGCCAATCTCTAAACCACATAACACGTAAGAGTCTATAAAGGAAAATTTATATGTATTATCTACCATTCTCCGAAGTAACCCTAAAAGCTATCTCCCATATACTCTATACTTGTGTCTGAGTGAATTCAATTTTCATACATAAATATTGTATGAACCAAAGTGACGTGCGTCGTGAAAATTAAATTTTGCAGTTGAATGGAAATTTTCGAATCACTCTATAGGCATATAGGGTGTGAGTTTTTTTTAAACCGGAAACTGTTGAGTTTGTTCAAAGAGTTTGCCATCAACAGCCCATAAATATCCCACTATTGGGCAATGCAGGTTGGTGGGCTTTTACGAGTATGATCATACTAGCCGCTGCTCGCGGACTTCTTTGGGATAAAAAGTAGCTTATCACTCTCCGTCCTTTTAACTATCTCTATGCCAAATATCATGTTGATTGCTTGCTTGAGCAAGGGTGTTAAGGAAGGACAAAAAACACTTTCGAATTCCCTGCCTGCTGACATACGTCAGACTCAATCTCTAAATGTATTCAAGAAGCGTTTGGAAAACCTTTTCTTATCTATTTAAAATTATAGTACGTAGTATACTGCATAAATATATAAATGCTTATATATATTATGTATAATATGATTCCTAAGTTAATTTTGGACCAACCAATGCATACGTTTAAAGAATATGTTAAAGCACATATATTGCAGCGAGGTTACTATACAATTGATAAATTTCCTAATAACAAGGTTGCTTGGAAGCATCCGGCTTCGCTTTCATCTCTCACAAGATAGAAAAATGTATGTTAAAATGTAAAATGTAAATAGTTGATGTTTAAAAAGAGAAACTGCTGAGTTTCTTACCGGCTTCTTCTCATTAGAATCTGCCTTCCAAACCGGTGGTAGAGACACTACAAACAGACACTTGACTTGACAGACTTGAAGTTTAAAAAGTGCTTTTATTAGGCCTACTTTAGGTATATTAATTTTGAATACGTCTGTAGTATTAGAATTTATGAGTAAGGAGTATAGTAAGAGTAGGGAGATTTTCTTCATTTTATATCATCTGCATACCCTGTGCATACCCTATATGCACGCAACTGACTGTTATTAAATCTATGAAGTTATTCGCAGCAATTTTATTTTATAAGCAGAAAAGAACGCCAATGAACAGAGCAAATTTGGCAAGGAAAACGTTCATCAAAGTGCCGCCCTGTACCCATTGGGCATACTTAAGCCCATGTGTCTGTAATCACACCGGCAAACACACCCTTCAGATCGGAACACAGCATTACTGCTTGGCGGCAGACATATAACGGCAGTACTTCCCCGGACGAGCTCTGTGACAAAAAGCTCTGCTTCTACTAGACATGTTATTCGTGATCATATTTCTGACTTAAGGCTTATACAATGTATGTACGCGATACGAAAAAAGCGCTAAAATTACCTCAAACGCATATTTTCTTAGTTATTCGTTAAATTACGGAATGATACATAAATACTATATAATATGTAGAGTTTCCTAATCATTTTGGTCACTAAAAAGTGGAAATGGAAAAGTGCACGGACGGGCTACGTAGAATTTTAGTTTGCAACGTTTTGAATTCGTATTCGCTCTGAAGACGTCGCTTTGGTCTCTGTTATCCTCAGTAATACCTGATACACATCGTAACCTAGCTTTACTTAAGAGACGTAGTTAGCCTATTCCAACATTCCGTATTGGAGCGTGGTGGGTTTCCTATTAGAGGGCAGGTTGTAGCCTTAAGTTAAAAATATTGGTAATTCCCGTATATATTCCATATTTGGCGCAGCAGTGTGTTTTAATAGCAGGTCCCAGATTCGATGCCCGGCTACCAAATAATGATGACTGATTCTTAATATTGGGTTTGAGTCCAGTTTCCACGATAAGTTAATGCGTACCTTTACAATTTGGTTTAGTATTTTTACTTTAATATTATTTCCTTTTTAATTTTTCTAAAATAGATAACATTATGAGTATCAATTCTATAGAGCATAGGTCTCCTATCAGAATGGACACGGATTCAGGCCTTAGCCCACCACGCTTTCAAAGTGCGAATTGGTGGACTTGATACGCCACTTTGTTCGAAATAGCCCAAAAAATTGTTTTTTTTTATGTTTGCTTGACTGTGACTGTGGAGCGCGCTTGCCTAGAAGATGCCTTCACTCTTGATTTGAAGGTACTCATATTGTAGGTACTGGGGCAAATGGAAGCTGGAAGGGCATTCCAGATCCTAGCGGTGCGGATCAGAAACGAAGATGCAAAGCGCTTCGTACGCGTCCGCTTTACATCAACTACGTAGAAATGCAGATCAAAATTCAAAATAAAAAAAAAAATATTTATTTCAAGTAGGCCTAATTAATAAGAAACGTCAAGTCAGTCTGTTTGCAGTGTTCGTTTCGGTGCCTCGCGGTTCGACACGGTTCAAACGCGGTTTGAAATACGCCATGTTGGTTTTTTCCCATGAAAAAGACAGGTGGCATCTAGTTACAGGGCTTGATACAAGCATGGAAACACCATTGAGACCCTTTCAAAATACCCCTAATATACAGCAGTTGATGTCCGGAAAAACGATTAAGAACAAATTACTATTGAATTTAATTTTAAGTAAACCGCGGAGGAATAAAAAATAATCGCATAGTATCCATACCGATTAAAATGCGAAAGTATTATTATATGTTTGTTAGTTACCTAAGTTTCTTGATGAATCATAGCCTGTATCCTGGATATGGACGTAGGATACTATTTATCCCTTGATAGATATTGTGTCTTTTTACCTATGTTCGGCTTCGCAGTTAAACCAGTTGGTGAAATTTAGTTTTTTTACTACTAGTCAGCCCTCATCTGCAATCTACGCCGGTGATGATGCAGTCTAAGATGATAGCGGGCTAACCTGTTAGGGAGTATGACAGTTGTATTTAACCTATACCCCTTATCGGTTTCTACGCGATATCATACGTCGGTTGGTAACTAGCCACGGCCGAAGCCTCCCGACAGACCCGACTAGAGAAAATTCGGTAACTATAAATTCCCAAATTGCGCCGGGAATCGAACTCGGGTCCGCTAAATAAAAACACTGCGCTCATCGCTGCGCACGACAGGTCGTCAAAAGGCGTAAAGATCAATTGCATTTCGGAAAGAAAAACGCGGGCGCATAATCGCGAAACGTTGGCAACAGTGTTTTATAATTTAAACAGATGTTCACTGCATGTGAGCAAGGAATTTAAATTCTAAATTCAAACATCGTCGTTCTAAATTCAACAGTCGTTTTAATACTTGAAAATTTAAAGGCGCGTTTTCGTTGTAATGAAAAATGAACAGCGAGAAAATTCAATCTCAAAGTTCTTCATCGTGGAGTTAGGAAACAAAAAATGGCGCGAAATAACAAAACCCCGAGACCTGCAACGCATTGGCCTACGTGGTGCCATTCTAATTCATCAGTGGCGGTAATCACTAGCTATGAGGTGTTTTACAGCCCGCTATTTATATTTAAAAATCCCTTCGCAACAAATTGGAGAAGTTTTTAGCCATAACGAAGATTTGGTAGTAGCCGATAAGTAATATTTTAGATTTTAGACATCACAGAGTATTTAATAAAAACATTTTTATGAATTACCAACGAGTTTTTATCCGCAAAATTTTATGAGGGCATTAAGCCCTCGCGACTTTCGACGAAACGCGATTAAAAATGAAGTTTGTCATCTAAGTAAGTACGTTTATAAATCCAAAGTAGCCTTAGTATTTTAGTATGAAATAATTTTTATAAGAAGCGCATTTTACTTAAGTAAGTGTATCAAACACACTACCCTAATTCTAGATTTAATAAACCCGAAATCCAAACGAATAATAATAACAAATTACAGCGCTCAGACGAGTGAAATGAAATATTATAGCATAATAATTTCACGTCCCGGCGTACTCTCAGGGGACTAACGCCCTCGCTAAACTAAAATCCAATATTGCCACTTAAAAAAATCCCCCAAAATGAGACTCTACCTACATTAAAGGTGGATATAATGCAACCACAGACAAAAAGCGATATCTCTTATTCAATCCCGTCTACCTTAATTATTTTTACCTTAAACTGCAAGGGGAAATGTCAGAAGTTAAGTACCAATACAGCGGAAAATATTTCTTAAGGTTCGCGCCGTAAAGTCGGTTTTGCAGTGTCGCTTACGAGAGCAGAGATATTTCTACCCACCCCGCAAATTTATTAATCAATAATTACCGCGATTTATTTAAACAAATACGTATCTTTTTTAATTTGACCGGTAAAAGCGACTTATCCTAGACTTACCTTGGGAATCAGCGCCTCACGACACAGTAAAAGAAAATAAAATAAAACAAAACAAAAGAAACAAAAATAATATTTATTTAAGAGTCATGAATGACCTTGAAATATAACGGAAGTGAAATACAGGTGAAAGGAATAAAAAAAAATTAGAAATCGAAATGTCTCGAGAATAAATACGTAAGAGACGTGCGCTCACTACCAAAAGCACTGGCGCTCTGGTGGCAAAACGCCTCGCAGGTGCTTTTATACCTCCGAGAGGCGGGGACGGGGCTCGCGGCCATTTTGAACGGTTGCTATGGTAACTAGGAGATGGCCTATTAGGGGAGGGTGGCGGAGATTAGTTGTAGCGATAGCAGAGGCATTCTTTTTATGTTAAAAGGAAATGATTTTTTTACGTTTCAACTTTTGTGTAATACTTTTTCTGTATTGTTTGAATATTTCATTACTTTGTATTTAGTATTAAATGACAAGTTTTATTTTTATAACACGATTTTAAGGTAGCGTTATAACCCTTTTAGTTTAAAAGAGAAATTTAGAAATGTACCCGGTTATGTTTGAGACTAGGTTGGGGGTTAAATCAATACTAACGGACACGACCTTGAACGAACTTGTAAGTGTATTTAAAAAATAAGTTAACAACATTTAAGGCTACTGTACTTAATCTTAGCACGTTATGGCTCGTGGTAAATGTTACAAAATATAGCAAAATAATAATAATAATATTAAAAATAACCATCAGAAATTAAGGATCATCATTTTTAACCTTTTTAAAAATGATCAGATTCTATAATAACTTTAGTTCGTTAATAGTAATACCATTAATTTGTCCTTATTTTGTCTAATTGCCCCACATGTTTGAGGATATTTATCACGTTGTGTTGGAATGTGTTCGGAATTAACAACTTAAAATAAGTTTACTAGATAGTTATTTAAGTATAGTAGATGTAATTAGCTTTTTAGCGTTTCCTCTTAGATCAGAAATAAAACTGACATTACATGACTGATAAATTAGTTAGAACATATTTTAGATTAAGAGAATAAATAACTGTATATAACTAACAGAGCGACATAGTCACATTATGTGACTAAGCTCTTTAAATAAAGAGAAAAAAAAGTGAACAAATGAAGTTATTTTTAATTATTGATGATTTCTTTTAATATTTAAATTTTTCTCTGTTGAAAAATCTTTTTTCAATGTTGCCTGAAATAAATGAAAAAATAAATAAACTACTCATAGAATTAATATACGCGTGAACTTTAATCAAAAATGAAAACTTTTTTGCTGACACTACGTTTCCAGCGTCCGTTTCAACCCTCCATCTCACCCACACTAGCTTGCGACAAACACACAAACAAACATGTTCCCCGTCACAACAACAGATGGCGCTGTGTAAGAGCGTCCGTCAAAATTTTAAGCACGGCTCCCAAATCGATAGTTGACGTAGTATTGTTAAACACGTAGAAATATACATCTATTCGTCTCTGTCTATCACTATAGATTGTACTTCAGTCAACTATTGCCGTCTCAACGCGCTCGGATGCAAATTTCAAAGTTGCAACACATTTCTGCTGAGTATTTTCTTGTTGTTTTTTATTCTTGTAAGTGATGTTGTTTTTAAATAATTTTACATTGTTGCAATGGTATAGTTCACGAAGTTTTATATATTGTTTCATGTGTATAAATAATATAATAAAATAAATGAAGATGATAGAAAATAAATATATCCTACTCCCTGATATTGGGAAAACGATATACCTATTTCACATCTCCCGACTAAAGTTCTAAATAATTAAGCATCTCTATTCCTTTACTTAGGGCATTTATTTGAAAATGAACTCTATTTTTATTCAAATAACTATGTTTTTTGATTGAAACTGGAACGTACACGTAACGTAGTAACTTTTCGGCCAGTTGAATATTTCATGACTTTCCAGCTTCCATATATTCGACACTAGACGGCGTTGCTATTTTAAATAACTTAAGATTATTCGTTTATATCTATTTTATATATTTTTAAATAAATAATGACAGGATTATTTTTTATTTCATTCAAACAAATTCAGTTTCAGCCTTTTGTTAGTTTAGCTATTCGATGACAGATGGCGCTGCTAAAACGAAAATAAATTGAACTTAGGTTTTTTAAATTTGGCATTTATACCAGAACTGATACGTTAAGTGCTTAGAATGTTGAATGACGGATAACTAGGTCATGGGATCTATTCCCGGGTCGGGCAATACACGGTTAAAACGGCGTGGACAGCTAGTGATAAAATAATGTTTGAATTTTGTTGGCGTGGGAATAATTCAATATCATCATTATATCAATCCATTACCGACCCTATACAAGGCAGTGGTTTCAGAATGAGAAGGGTTTAGGCCGTAGTCCACCACGCTGGCCAAGTGCGGATTGGTGGACTCCACACACCTTTGAGAACATTATGGAGAACTCTCAGGCATGCATGCATTTCCTCATGATATTCTCCTTCGCCGTGAAAGAATGTGACATTTAATTGTTTTAATTAAACAACGCACAGAGCTCCGAAAAGTTACAGGTGCGACATGCTCATACGTGCGTGCCGGGGTTCTATCTCGGACCCCCAAAAGCGAAGCCACAAACCCGTGAGAACATTATGGGCAACCCTAAGATATGTAGGTTTTATCACCATGTTTTCCTTCACTGTTGAAGCGAGTGATATTTAATTACTTAAAGATAAAGGAAATGAAGTATTTAATTTCAATTAATTATTTTTTGTGTTAAAGAGTTAGAAGGTTAAACTAATAATCCGCACACAACCCAATATTTTGTTCTACTATTATTATTTATTTAAGAAAGTACTTTTGCTTAATTACAAGGAAGACGGCAAATAAAAACTAGCATCACCAAATTGTATGGAAAAATTAAATATTCCGTAAACATTTCCCCGCATTCCGGAACGCTTCCCCGAGTGGTTCGCAGTGAGCTTAGCTTAGTTTACGCATTTTTGCGTAACTCCGTAACTCGCGCGCGGATATACGGATGCGTTATTAAAAAACTTGCACGCTTTAAAAAAGCAATTAACATACACCTGGGAGGCGGTACAGTGCGCGGCGAAATAAGCTTATTACAGTTGCAATACATTTTTTTTTACATATAGCGTCGTGTTAAGTCTAGGGGCTTAAAAACTTTTGTCTGGTGTGAAGTTTCAGCTGTTTCCATCCTACCCAAAGTGACGTGCGAATAGCGTTTAGGTACGTAGTACAGCTAGAATACAACTAGATCTTTTTGTGACGGAGCTTGTCCGGGGCAGAAAGCATGAAAGATAAAAAAGCTTGGGTGTCAATTGCTCCAGCTTCATAGCTTAATATAAATAAACTGTAGATAGCAAAAAAAAAAATACCCGGCTAAGTTTGTTGTGGGCTCTTCTTAGACCAGGGCGCGTTTGGAACCCTCGTAGCTTTAGATTTAAGTTGGCGAACGAAGTTATCACCATCCCGTTACAATTATGTAAACAATTATGTATGAACGCTTCATAAGTGCCTGTGATAGGCCTACATGAATAAAGAAATTTTTAATTTGAATTTTGAATTTGCAGTGCCGGATTAATCACGTAGCAAGACTAGCGATTGCTACGGGCCTCGCGCGAAAGAGGGTCCCGCATATTTAATACCGCTCATCTCTGCCTGACTGACTGACTGACAGACATGCACACGCACACGCATACGCTCACGCACACAGACATCGCCTATAAACAAAAAAATATATACTACGACAATACACACATCGCCATCTAGCCCCAAAGTAAGCGTAGCTTGTGTGTTATGGATACTAAGATAACTATTGAATATTTTAATGAATATAATACACAATCATGTTCATCACATAAACATTTTCCAGTCGTGGGAATCGAACCCACGGCCAAGGACTCAGAAAGCAGGCATCTGTCCACCTCGTTTGGGGTCTACGCTGCGTTCACCGGTGCGGGGTCGCCGTTCCATCACCTTGGGACCCCAACGTCAATATGTTACTACGACTATTAGAACGATTGATTGAATATGTTACTATCGTAATAATATTATTGACCATACATCTAGGCATTTTTTTACTATGATTATTATTTACAGAGAAGTAATACAATATATTTAGCTATTATTTCAAAATAAATTCATTTCTAGTAAGCCACATATAAGCGATATTGACACGACAAGTATGTTTGACATATTAGTGACTCTACCACCGGTTCAGAAGTCATATTCTATTATTATTTGTTTATTCTACCTACACACCCTAGCTAAGTGTTACAGTGAATTTATAAAGTGGGTAAATAATTAAGCTTTTGATAACTTTAACTTCATATTTGCCAGATATTTATGTTCATGTTGGGTAGTTGGTGGGTATTTTGATATAAATAGGACTGCATTATCGATACACCTCAGTCCTACATGGACTCGAACGATGCAAAGATACCTTCCGGTGTCTAAGTCGTTTATCATAAGCCACTAATCAACTGTTACAATTATTTTATAAAGTGGGTAAATTTCCAACCTCTTGATAACTATAAATTCATATTTGCCAGATATTTTAATAAATTGATATTCTAATAATTATGCATTAATTCATAGATAGTTTTCGAGAAACAGTTAAAATTATATTTGATTAATAACTAATGTTCATGACATTGAGTTGGTGGGTATTTTGATATAAATAGGACTGCATTATCAATACACCTCAGTCCTACATGGACTCGAACGATGCAAAGATACCTCCCAGTGTCTGAGTCGTTTATCATAAGCCACTAATCAACTGTTACAATTATTTTATAAAGTGGGTAAATATCCAACCTTTCGATAACTATAAATTCATATTTGCCAGATATTTTAATAAATTGATATTCTAATAATTATGCATTAATTCATAGATAGTTTTCGAGAAACAGTTAAAATTATATTTGATTAATAACTAATGTTCATGACATTGAGTTGGTGGGTATTTTGATATAAATACGGGTTCATTTTCGATACACATTAGTCCTACATGGACTCGAACGATGCGAAGATACCTCCCGGTGTCTTAGTCGTTTATCACAACCTAATTTTTGGCATAGACTTAGATAGACGGAGAGTAACTTGGGCGTTTTATTCCAGTAAAACAAAAAAAAAACTATTATTATAAATGTGAATGTGTGGATGTTTGTTAGCCAATCACGCAAAAACAGCAGAATGGATTTGGTTGAACCTTACCTATACCTATACCTTTTATTCAGATTCCTAAAGTAGTTCCCGGCTTAAGAAATCGGAATAAAAGTAGTAAAGATGACTTTACTATTATGTGCCATAGAACTGTTTGTTTTTTGAAAAGCTAATAAATAAATCAATAAAAATAATAAAACGGTAATATTTGTCTTGAACTTTGACTATCTTAATATGCGGCTCAGTGTACCTGTAATGCATACGTTACAGTTATCGTTTTGTTTCTAACTGTACTTCGGACTGTAATGAACATTTTTCAGAATTCTCCGCCGCACAGACACAGGCGCATTTGGATGCGTAAAGATTGCATTCCCTCTTAACAATGGATTTTTGTTACCCCAAAATACAAAAACTGACGAATCATTTCGGCCTACTAGAAAAGTAAAAGTAATCATCTAGAAAAGTACTCGAATCCAAATAATTAAAAAAAATAATTTAAATAAAAAAAAAGTGTGTGCGTGTAGCCATTACACGCGATTGAAGTAAAACTTTTATTATTATTTATTGATGAAAGAATAAAATGCTCAAGGGAATCCGCCATTTCATTTAATATTCACTATTTCATTTTATATTCTATTTAACATTCATTAATATCACTTTCACATTTTATGAATATTTTCATTTGTTATTAGTTATTATAATTGAGAATAGAAAATTGAAGGTCAATACAGCACATGTCAATATAACCTTGTCAATGAATATTATAGAATGTCGCAATCGTCAGACAATTTATTAATAATATATTTATCACAAAAGTAATTAATAAACAAGTAGGTATATGTAGAGATTTTCAAAAAATTTAAAACTGTTTTTATTCACTTTGCTATCCACAATTGATCTGTTTGAAAATATTGGAAATAAATAATCCTAATTGCTTATGATATTTGCCACTAGTTAGTGTGCCACATATACTCACGACCAATCTAAATTATTATTTTAAAAAGCGGAAACTACACAGAGGTCTGACGTTACTTCCGTCTGAAAAAAATCTGAGTTACTCTCTAGTCGCGCCTAAAGAAGTTTTATTTAAAAAAAAGCGGTTTCTTAGAGGCATGGTTCCGGAACTTGCTAGAAGACAAATTGGTTCTGAAACTTTGATTTCTATAATATGGGACGAATAAGCCGTTGCCCTGTGCGTCCGGTAATGAAGTGCTCGCGTCATTTGTCCGTCCGTCCGCAACTGGAAGCAGTTCGCAGCCGAAGCTGAAACAATTCCGTTATTGCCGTCAATGCTCGACTAAACGAAACATCCGTAATATTCTGTTAGAATGAACTTAGTTATTTGTTACTGAAAAATGTACAGAATTAGTACTCGTCTATACTTATGCTAATGTTATAAAGAGGAAATACCTTGTACCAGTGGCGTGCACTGGGTTTCTTAACAGGGTATGCAGATAGCAGGAAAATTGAATAAAACAGCAAAAATCCTCCTCTTATGCCAATTATATATAAACTTTATGGTAGGCTGTGCTTTTGTGCATGTATGAAGCGCACGCCAAGGCCTTGTAATGTACCAAATGGGCTCGAATTTAACCACTTCTACGCCACTTCTACGTCTATACTTATACTAATGTTATAAAGAGGAAATACCTTGTACCAGTGGCGTGCACTGGGTTTCTTACCAGGGTATGCATACAGCGGGAAAATTGAATAAAACACCAAAAATCCTCCTCTTAGCCAGTTATATATAAACTTTAGGGTAGGCTGTGCTTTTGTGCATGTATGAAGCGCACGCCAAGGCCTTGTAATGTACCAAATGGGCCCGAATTTAACCACTTCTACGCCAAAAGAAAGCTAAACTATCACAAAGTAACATAGGCTATAAATTATTTTCAAATAATTGGAGATCCTTAAGAAAATTGCAATATGTAACCCACAGTACAAAAATTTTACTATAAAATTCATTATTTTGCGTGTGCGTAAGAAAACTACTGGATGCTAAATAAAAATGATGTAATACATAAATAAAGTACTCATTATTATCGATAAAAGGGGTAATATAGGTAACTCTAATAGTTAAGTTGCAATATCAGTTTTTGTCTTAAATTTTATAGCAGTAAAATACCGTTTAATGTATAACAATCGGACTTTTAATGTAGAAGTAAACGCGACTTTTAAAAAATTAAGGACTGCACATAAAGAAAAGTGAATTAAAAAACTTATTTTTAAAAACTACACATTTTATAGTATTAATTGCTTAAAGTTAGAGGTGGGTGCAGGGATTCGAACTCGGCCGCTCTACTGAGAAGCCGAATTCCTAATCACTGCTTCGGAATTAAATATCGCATGCAAAAAATTAACGACACTGTTTGTTGAATGAGCGTTAAAGTTAACAATTAATTAATTTGACGTTTCCTTTAGAATACGCTACAAGTAATATGACGTATGAAATTAATATGTACCACTAGGGTTTTCAGGAATATAGATAGTTGAAGTTCTGTTAAAGTAGTTTGCTTAATTCTGGATTGGCATCTGAAAATACTGTGCAGAGCAAAGTTTCCCAATGGGTTTTTCCCTTTAAAAGTTCGACTTGTTCCGTTGGATTCCCTGTTGCTAAATTTCTATCATATTTCCATGAAAATCAACGAACTATTTCAAACTAATATGTCAAATATTATGGTAAATATTTTTTCCCAGAATCAAAGTGTTTTTTTAAAGTCGCAATAATTAATATTTTCAATGAAAGTACAGCTTGGCAAAAATCATCAATTTTGATCTCAGTTAATTTTTTAGAACCTTAGTATCTGAGAGGTAAAACCAAGCCTACATTTTTTTCTCTTTTATGATATATTACTCCGTGGATTTAGCGTTCCGGTACGATGCTTTGTGAGAACCGATGAAGGGAAGGGGTTTAATATAACTGCCATACCTCTGACAGTTTAGCCCTCGACCATCTTATACTGCACTGACCAACAGGTTAGATTGCATTCAAGTACTTCTGAACTACCTGTTAAATATACCAGTGTCTGAAAATAAATCCAATACTCTAATGAAGATTGTAATAAAATGATGATGGTTCAACAAAATGTTGAACCATCTGCTATTATACTTTATTGCCTTTTGAAATTGCTGTTCGTATTTAAATAATGGTGCTTAATTTGTTATACGTCATCATATATTACGTTAATTAAAGTGTATTTTCGACTTCATTCTTCGACTTCTACATTTTGACTCCTGTTTGTCTAAATCAATGGTTGTCAAACCATTTTTATGAAGAAATATGTTTTCTAAAGCAAAGATTTGCTCCTGACTTGCTTATGGGATTCAGAAGGTTTACATTATTAATGCCTGCCACTTGAAATATAATAAGGTAACTGCTACGGCCGAAGCCTCCAGACAAGACAATCGTGTCTACAGCATAGTCGGAACCGAATTTTGCTTAGGAACGTACAAATCTTGTACCAGGGGTGCAGTTGGCAGAGGAGCTACAAATATCAGCCTACAAGTTGTAAGTTATCTCAAATAACCGTTGAGGTAGAAAGAACAGTTTAATCTCAAATTGATATGTCATCTGCAACCATCGCCGTTTGGGTGCCTGCCAAAATTCTGTACGTTCAATTTTAACCAAGGTTTAGTGAAAAAGTTTAGTTTTAATGGACATTTTTGGCGTTGGGTATTGTTTATGCGAGTAATTTATAGTCCATTTTTATTTAATAATATTTTTACTATTGCATGGTTTAAGAATAACGGTCTTTTCTATATTATATTAATTACCTATACTACTAATTAGTATATAATAATGATTTTACTATTTGACATACAATTTTACTGACATATTAATACCGTACTAAATTGAATTGTGTTGAATTTTTTTTTTTTTAATAATTTATTTGTTATCATTTGAAAATCTGTCATATTTTGCTACTGTTTATAACCAAAATAAAAATAAACTAAGCTAATCGCCTCGTACGACGATCGCAGGGGGAGGGTTGTTGACAACTGTACTTTGTTCTGAACTCAAAAAATGATTAAAATAAAAACTTTTATGCTGTTAATAATTTTTTACAACAAAATGACATTATTTGCATGATGCACGCCATTTATGGCAATATACTGTAACCTAAAACCTTTTTAAACGTGTATTTTGCAAATAAAGATATTCTGTTCTACCCAATAAAACCTAAAAATGAATTCCAAATTGCGTTGAAATTTAATAATCAAGATTATAGAAATAAAAAGATTCAGCCAAAATGAGATTACCCAGAAAACAGTCATAAATTAATTAATATCCATGGTTTAATTCAATTAGTTATAACCAAAGATTGCGTGCTTAATATTACCGTAATATTAATAAGATTAAAACAAAACCTCTGTGTATTAAAGCTAACTTAGTTAAACTTTGTAATTTGACGTGGCTAAAATTTGATGATCAAATGTTATGAAAAGGATAGTTTAGGGAATATGAATATATACTATAGGTATCGTTATGTTAATTGTTAACTATGGTTTACTAAATACTAAATGAGCGAATGTACAAACCGCGAGACTACAAATCTTGAAAACAACTACTAAGTATTAATTTTCAAAAAAACCTAACTTTAGATATTAGCAGTTACCCAGAGACAATGAGGGCCCACTTTTTTATTTCGCACTCGGGATTTTATAGTCGCTCACTTAGTATAAATGTCGCCAACACAGTATTTCTATTAGCCCGCTGTGTCAATTTTTTGCAACCATAATTTTATACAGTGATTCTGCTCGGTGACAGTGACTTATTAGCTGTCAACGTTTATTATTTTATTTTTTAATCGATTTACTATATCCTATTTAAAGGAGTCCAGTCTTCCTCAGCACCGCCCTCAACACATTGTTATATTGAATAGGCAGGGCGCTGTAGGCTCGCTGCGTGTAGTTCGTACACAGACTGCACGTGTAGAAAGATTGGCAATAAGCTCTAAACAGGGTTACCTTTACCTGCGTCGTACATCGTGCAAATCTGCGAGCCAACATATTGCCTCGAACTGACAGAGCCCGGCGCTCACGTTCCATGTCGCTGTCGTCACCCAGGCGTTCGGTTACTATATGCCCTAGGTATTTGAACTCAGCTACCTGTTTAAGGGGAGTTCCACCTAAACACTACCTACTTACTCACTTATAAGCCGAAATAGTTTAAACCCCTAAATTGGAATTTAAAAAAAAAACCTGGTTATAACCTACAGTTGGATTGACATTTGTATTTTACAAAAGCGTTGGATGAACCGGCTGTTAAGCACACATAATGTGCGCCATAGTGAAATCGCCAAGTTCTGTTTGCGGTCAACAGTCAACACAATAAAACTCTTATTGTGTGGCCATTCTAAACATTGGTTTAGAGCGCAAATCTCACACTATTCTTGACTATAATGTCTAGGAAGACCATACACAACTTCTTCCTTCTTATAAACTTTTAGTTTTTTTTTTGTATAGGAAAGACTAAAGACTAACTAAAGGCTGAAGTGATGGAAATATCTAGAAATAATATACTTTTATGATAAAAAAATATGATGCAATTTTGGTTGAACACGAATTTGAAACTAGAATGGGTACAATTGACGGGCGTATTTCTTGCTTTTAAAGCAAAAGAAGCATATAACTCGGTGGTTAGATGGATACAATAATAAAAATAGTTGAAATAAGTCGGATGTCTAATTAAGTTATTTACAAATCGCGCTTTACATTTTCTTTTCTTATAGTTGCGGTTGGGATTTAAAATCCCATCAAGATACATGATTCTTAGGATTTTGGTTTCTTTGTAAAATTATTGAGATAAATTTCGACATCACTTCCCCCGTCGCGAGCCGCGTCCTTCCCCTTTTTGAGGTTATAAATAAATAAATATACTACGACAATACACACATCGCCATCTAGCCCCATAGTAAGCGTAGCTTGTGTATGGGTACTAAGATAGCTGATGAATATTTTCTTATGGATATAATACACATAAATACTTATAATATACAGACGAACACCCAGACACTGAAAACATTCATGTTCATCATACAAACATTATCCAGTTGTGGGAATCGAACCCACGACCTTGGACTCAGAAAGCAGGGTCGCTGCCCACTGCGCCACTCGGCCGTCATTTTCGTCATGTTGTGGTCTTTAGTGCATAATATCATAAATAAATATTTAAAAAAGAATCAATGTAACTGAATTTGTAATGGGAAAGGCAGTTATGTAGCTATTGTTAAAGAATCGGTCAAACAAGCTAGACAAACAAAAGGTGCACGTTAGTCAAAATGCCAAGTTCTGATTGCGGGGAATAGTCAACACAATAAAATTCTTATCGAGGATCATTCTAAACATTGGTTTAACGCGCCAATCTAACACTTTCTTTCACATTTTAGCAAAGAGATTTACTTGTCTTGACACGTATCTATATTTACGCCAGTAACTGAGGTGTCCACCTTAAAATATAATAAAAAATATGTATTATATTAAATCAATGAGTCCGCCTATATCTGAGATTTCTCTTGACCTTTAAAAAGCTACTGAAAGCTAAAAAAAGGTCATCACAATAATAACATAATCTATTACTAGATCAATCTAGTAAATATATGTTAGTCTTGACCACATTTCGGACAATATAATAGTTATTCACTCTACACGTTTCATTAAAATTTTCTCCATGGAAAAATATGACAAAGTAACCTCTAACGGCATTTTTCTTAGTTTTGAAATTTTGGGCTAAAATAAAAAATACTAGTCTTTTGGCATAAATTTTAAGTTTTCTCTTTTAAACATTGGCAAAAAGTGCACCAGATTCCAAAACTGAAATAATTTAAAATAGTTGAATTTTAATTATTTATTTAGGTATTGTTTATTTTTTATTTTTTTTTTAATCTATCTTTTATATTAATTTTATGTTAATCTCTTATTTTGTATATGGACCTGAAATAAAATGATTTTATTTGTTTATAAGAATATTTGATTTTGTCTTTGATGAAATTTACCCAATTTGGACATCGAACCCAGAGCCTTCGTCTCACTAATGTGCCGCAAGGGTTAAGCACTAGGTGTTGTAGAACTCAATTCAAGTCTATTGAATGTCTAAACTAAAATTGAATAACTTTAGTTTATTGTTTCAAAACAGGGTGTCACTTGTTGCTTAACCCCTTAAACTGGGAACGTGAGTAAACAATCCTTTATTAATTCAAAATGTATTTATTTCAAGTAGGCTTAGTTTATAAGCACTTTTGAATAATCAAGTCAGTCTGTTTGTAGTGACTTTACCACCGGTTCGAAACCGGACAGATTCTAGAGAGAGGAGCCGGCAAGAAACTATTTAATAATCTTTAGAATTTCTCTATCTTGTGAAAGATGAGAGCGGAGTGGTCTGTCTGAGCAGTTTTGTCTTAAAGAAATTCATAGTCGTGAATTAACCAAAATATATACATAAATTAATGTTTTTTTAATACATTGTTCATGATGTGTGCGTTGTTGTAGTATATAAAAAAAAACTAAGTTAAAGATGGTTTAAATATTACCTGTTATGTTATAATGCGAAATAGATTTAGTCAGTCTTTCACGCGTAGTCTAGCCTAGCCTAGCCGTGTAGTCCGCGAGTTCAATACCGCGATTGCAATTTCTTAATTTGTTCACAAGGTTGGCGTCATATTTAGTAGGAATATCAAGTTCTTACGCACAGCAGTGAATGCTGCAGAAGGTAAAGTGAAAACTCAATTTCCCCCTTCATTGTATTGGTCGGCTTTGTCTCCGCGTCTACCCCGCGGTTTGTTTTATCACGATCCGGCGACATAAAAGTGGCCATGTGTAACAGACCGTATTGTTTACCCAACTACGGATGGGTGTAGGGATCGGCTGTTTTATTTTTGTTATACAACGTGTAAATGAAAACCGTAATATTACTCCATATGGTATAGAGGTATATTATTTACTGTCTCTGAGATTTACCTGTGAAACCGATCTAATAGTTTGAGAACACCACTGCCATAGTTTTCAGTCCTAACATCATATGCAAAATTAAAATCAAATTACTCCTGTCACTTTATTAGGTACGCGTCGCGCAGAGTAGGTACTTATTCTTCTTCTTTCTCTGGTCTCCGTACTTTAATGCCGGAACCTTCCAAAGTCAAAGTCAAAAGTCAAAGTCAAAAATATCTTTATTCAAGTATTATATATTTATAGGTGGCACTTTTGATGCGTACATAAGAATTACACGGTAGTGAGATGATGGCGATAACCACATTCGTAAACTTAAAACTAAAGCTATGAGGGTTCCAAACGCGTCCTGGTCTAAGAAGAAGCCCACAACAAACTTAGCCGGGTGTTTTTTTTTGTTATCACCATCCCACAATGTCATTTTAAATTATTAGAAGAGCAACCTGGTTAGAGCAATAATTTACACCCAAGCTTTTTTATCGATTACGTAGTCCTTTATACTATAATAGGACTTTTCTATAAGCTTACGGTTAATACAAACTTTGAACTTTTTAAGAGACATCTCCAAGATGTCAATTGGTAGTTTATTGTAGAATTGTATGCAATTTCCTTTAAACGAATTATGAATTTTATGTAACCTAGTATATTGCACTGTAAGTTTATTCTTACTTCTAATGTTTAAATTATTGCAGTCACATTTTTTCTTAAATTTAGAAATGTTTTTATGAACGTACGTTAAATTTTCAAATATGTACTGACTTTACACTGTCATTATTTTAAAATCTTTAAATTTATCTCTCAATGACTCTCTCGGACCCATTTTGTAGATCGAACGAACAGCCCTCTTCTGCAGCACGAAAATAGTGCTAATATCAGCAGAATTCCATTGTACGTAGTGCCACTGGTACAGCCCCCCGCTGGGTCACTCCAGCCAGACGAGCTCACTCCAGAAGCTTAGCAGGCCGCCCAGGTCGCCAAGTGAGCGTAGGTACATCATCAGTCTTTTATCTTCGATAGGATTGTCATAAGTTAACTCTTTAAGAATTTAAGAATGTTTTGAATTAGTTCGTATGGAAAAATAAATTGGATTTTTTTAAATTTAATATTTTTAAAAGGTTTTTTTGGTTCATTGTAAAATATACTTATGCGCCCTTCAACGGTATGGTATTCGAAATTCAAAATTCAAATTTTATTTATTCATGTAGGCCTATCACAGGCACTTATGAAGCGTTCATACACATATGTTTACATTATTGTGAGGGGATGGTAATAACTTCGTTCGCCGGGTATTTTTTTTTGTTATCACCATCTCACAGTAAATTAATATTAAGCTATGAAGTTAGAGCAATTCACAACCAAGCTTTTTTATCGTTTAAGTAAACCCTAACATTGTAATAGGATTTTTCTGTAAGCTTACGTTTTATATGAATTTCGAACTTACGGAGCGACATCTCAAAGATTTCATTCGGTAATTTGTTATAAAATAATATACAATTGCCCTTGAACGAACTAGCAATTTTATGTTGCCTAGTAAACTGTACAACTGGTTTTGTACAACTGCAAAATTGTTGACGTGACAACGTCTTATAATTCAATGGAGCCGGCTGCACGCACGAAAAAACATGACGTATGCGGCGTTACCTCTCTCTGAGGCGTTCCATTCAAGGCTTGAAGTGCAAGCGAGAGCGCGGAACGAGCGACAAAGAGGCACAGTTGGCCTCCGCGTTCGACATCTGTCGCACTCCTACTTGAGTGAGCGATGCGTCCGCTTGGACAGCTTCTATACTATAATACATTTACATGTTTTCGGCAAGGATGAAGTGTAGTGAAAAGTGAATGTGGTGTCAATTGTTTATAGCAACGATAATATCTATCAAACAAATAAAATTAAAATTTTCTTTTGAAAAATGCAACCATTCCATCAGTATTTTCTTACGACGTTGCCACTATCAACTATCGTCAGTAAGCCGACTTTACAGACAACCAATTTTTTTATGTTAAAATTTTGTTATATTTTTATGGACATAAATTAAATTATCAAATATGTACTGACTATAACTTACTATTCGGTTACACGTTGTATATTCTTAACGCGCGGAGAAAAAACGGCATGCAAGAATCACGTCCTACAAAATGTCGCCTTGTGTCCATCAACCTAAGGGCTAGGTGTTAAACCTCATGTACCTGTAATTACACCGGCAACCACAGATTCTATGCACATAAAGGTTCTTCAGACTGGAACACATTAATGCTGCTCGGCGGCAGACGTAAGCATAGCGGTACTTCGACGGACGAGCTTTGACACTAACATCCGTCCCCCAAGAATCCATACATAGATTTATTTAGTTAGTTTAGTAGTATTCGTTTTATTGTTATATATATGTTTTTTCGATTGATTTTTGTTAAACTAAGCATTTAAATTGAAATATTAAAATGTGGTCAGTGGATGGCTACGTATTTCCGTGGTGTTACCTGGTACAAGGTGCCAACTGAAAATCAGCGCTGTATGCTCACTGGCTCATGCAGCACAATGTTGAGCTGGCACCTTTTTTCTAGGTTGTGCCACACATAACATGTGTGGTGTTGTGAATATAATAATGTGTGGCGCAATGTAAAAAATAAATTTTTCTTTCTTTCTTTCTTTCTTTCTTTCTATACATCATCTGCGCAGGCTCTCGCTATAAATAAAAAGAAAAAACAATATGGCCGCGTTATGGCGCCATTTTGATATGTTTTAAAGTATGTTTAATAGTTTTTTGTATTTAATTATGAGGTTGTACTTTAAATTTTTGTATGTATTTCAGTTTTGTAAAGTTATCACTTATATGTCCGAACATTTGTAATATTCGGTATTCTACAGGATATATTTCGGAGAGTGTGCTCAAGAACTATTTGATCTAGTTCCCCCCTCGCCTTTTTACCATCGATCCGCGAGGAACCGTAAGGATCTGCATCCCTACGTGGTCGATATACCGTCGACGCGTACGAAGCGATTCGCATCTTCGTTTCTGATCCGCACCGCTAGGATCTGGAATGCCCTTCCAGCTTCCATTTTCCCCAGTGCCTACATATGAGTACTTTCTAATCAAGAGTATATAGGCATCTTCTAGGCAAGCGCGCTTAACCTAAGGCTGCATCATCGCTTATCATCGGGTGTGATTGCAGTAAAAAAAGCGCTCTTCTATAAACAAAAAAAAAATCCTACTTCATAGAGCACGTAAGGCCGTCATGAGCTCTGAATCTCTATAACGTGATGGCCACGCGACAAATAGAGCCTCGCAAAGTTTCGTAAGATATGAATAAATGTCACCGGTCGTCGGTGCTCCGTGGAATGTATATTTCCATACGTTATTTGCCGGTCACGCGTTAGAAGTTATACTTCTTTGGCGTAACAAAATAAAAACCTTTTCAAAGTTTTTATCTTTCGCTTTATTCTGGTACAGTTTGTAGAAAAAACGACACTGACAATAGGAAAAAGGTATTTAATACATTGAAAGTTTTACTATAACTCATTATCTAGTTAAATCAAGTGTATTTAAATATCACAAAAAAAAATCTGCATTATTAAAGAAATGGAAATTTTTATTTTAGCATGCAACTTATACATATTGAAAAACTAAAACGTTGACTATAGTTAACTTCACGGTGTCGTTTTTTTATGACGGTGGGCGCACACATCATGAAAATTTACTCTCATCATTTTTCCCTAACGCGGCAAAAGAAGTATAACTTCTAAAACAAAAATACTAAACTAAAACATTATATTTAGTTTGTGAGTACCTACGGATCCTACACCCTCCGCTATTATCAAATTTCGCGTACGTTTTACCTAATTTCACGTTGACATTGTTATCAGGCCACATTTGACGTCACAATCAAGATCACCGTGCACAAGTTAATATTGAATTGTCAAACTAACGAACAGAGTGTGTATTGTGCGCACTAGACAATGTCGCACAAAAGTTGCCGGTGTAGACATAGCTGTATCTGTATCTGACGTAACAATACCACGTGAAGGCAAAACTCACTTCCGCGCGTTAAGGTGAACTTCCATTGAGCTTCTTAAGTTCAATATTACGTAATGCTTAAGACTGCCTCGTTGGTTTGTTTAGCTACGGATAACGAGGTCCCGAGCTCTAATCCCAGGTCGGGCAAAGAGTACTTTTATTTTTCATCGATTTTAAAGAAATAAAATTTTAATTTTAGTAAAAGAGGGTATTACGAAAATTTGATCACCATCACGGCCGACTGGCGCAGTTGGCAGCGACCCTGCTTTCTGAGTCCAAGGCCGTGGGTTCGATTCCCACAACTGGAAAATGTTAGTGTGATGAGCATTAAGTGTTTTTCAGTGTCTGGGTGTTTATATGTATTTTCTAAGTATTTATGTATATATAATTCATAAAAATATTCATCAGTCATCTTAGTACCCATAACACAAGCTACGCTTACTTTGGGGCTAGATGGCGATGTGTGTATTGTCGTAGTATAAAAAAAATCTTTATTTTGATGGGAGTTTTACAAAGTATTAAAGATCATTTATATCAGTCACAGAATTAGGAACTTACAGAAACCGTGTTCACGACTAATATTGAAGCATCAAATACCACTCCACCTTAGTAGCGTTTCTCTAACAGATACACTTAGCAGTTGACAGTAATTATTTTACCCTCTAATGTTCTAAACGTTTACCATAAAATGGGAAAATGGGTAAAAGTTTGTGAGCTATCAACACTCAGAGGGTGTGATGTGAGACGTGCTTAGGGCGCTTACACTGTTTTTGGACACAATTAAATGCATGCCATAAGGGCTGAATGAGGGTTCTGTATTTTCTTAATACTGAGAAAAACAGTATTTCTTTTAATAACCTTTTTGTTTATCCCACTACAAATGAGCCCTTGACAATAGTAAGTAATTTCACCTGGCGACAGATAATAATATCCGGAAACGTACCGGAAGCCTAAATCGCTTGGCTGTTCATCTTCGCCAGTAGTGTGGTAACTAGGCACAGCCAAAGCCTCCCATCAGAGTTAATACAGGAATTATATAATTGCAAATATACCCCGCCAGTGATCAATCTTTGTACCTCCCACTTACTAAGCCACAGCCCTCACCACTGCGTCGCGGGAGGTATTTGAAATGTATACTTATTTGTCAAGTACGGTTTCAAAATAATCATTATTAATAATTAATAACGCTACTACAATAATAATGTACGGCTTTACGCGCCCTTCGAGGCACCTTCCAGAATCCTCTAAAAGCCCTACCTACACCATTTAGGCCACACAACCTTTGGTTCAAGGGGTGTAAATACCATATCCTGTAAACGTGCAAATTAAATTGTACACGTTCGTATGAAAGCAGCATCAATTTCCGCGCAGACGCGCCCGCTCACAACGGAGTTCTGGCAGCGACTGCGATATCAGTTCGAAATTCAAATTTAACGCCTGACCGGAGATACGATGTCGGACGTTTCCGGTTGGTCCGTTTAGAAGTTCGGGTATGGAGTTTTGGCGATAGAGTGAGTTTGTATAGTACATTTTAGTTATGTTTCTGCGAACGTTTTCAATATTCTGTTTAACCAGGTTTGCTTTCCAGTCTGGGACTATTTAGCAGTATTTCATCTCTTAATTGTGCTACCATCTCACCGGCAAAGATACGGTGAAGAAAGAACGACCTGGTAGTATAAAAATGGACTTATAATATACGGTACTGAATAATTATCGAGTAGTAAAGCTTTCTGAGCCAGAGCTCGTCCGGGGAAGTACTACCACCATGCTTATTTCTGCCACTAAGCAGCATTTGACGACCGACTGGCGCAGTGGGCAGCGACCCTGCTTTCTGAGTCCAAGGCCGTGGGTTCGATTCGCACAACTGGAAAATGTTTGTGTGATGAACATGAATGTTTTTCAGTGTCCCGGACACTGAAATAGGCGATGGTTTTCCACTTACCATCAGGTAGGCCATCGGCTTGGTCCGTCAATTATAACATTAAAAAATAAAAATTAAGGATAGGTATCCCATGAGATCATCACACGTTTTATAAATCGCTATAGTATTTTAATTGCATCGATCACAAACATATGGTTAAATTTCAGTAGCTTTATAATACTCATTACACTTTAGAGGTCTAAGTTACGGGACTTGTCTTCTTCAATACAGTCTAGCAGCACAGATTATTATTTTATCTCGGCATCCGCTTCTCCGCCATGTTTGTTTTCCACGTTTGACAGACGACAGCAGTTTGCGCGCGAAACGATTTGCTGTGATGGCGGACGCGTGCCTTATCGGGAATCGGGGTGCGTTTGCATTGTATCACGAGTCTATTTTCGTATAGACCTTACGATAATCTTTGATTAGCAATTGGCTCAGAATTATCTATTATTTTACTTTATCACATATTACCAATGCATAATTAAAATCATCTTATGTCATTTTATTTAACTTAATTCGAATATCTCATCAAATTCAAATTCGTCTACAATACACATTCGAAAAAAACACAAAACTTAAATTAATATCGGGGCGACTGTATTAACTAGTCAACTAGTCGAGTCCTTTCCTTTTATACCCATATTGAAGGTGTTATGAAAAAAAATCTAATTCTCCATATTGTGATGGCCACCATCACGGATTTATATAAGGGATTAAAAGATTTTCGTTGTTTTAAATAGTATTCTACAACTCAAGCCCATTTGATACCCATTTTGAGGGAGCTATGATAAAATATGTAGTCCACAATTTCTTTTTCTAATTGTATCTGCACACACACTCAGACATGTTAAACTTATAACACCCCGTCATTTTAGCGTGGGGGGCTGAAGCACATTCAGTGGCGTGCATCTCATAGATGCAAATAAGCAGTGCATACCCTGACCTCAGGGCCTCTCAGACCATAAGGACGACTTAAAATTTAAAGATTGAAAAAAAATTAAACAATTTATAGAAAACTATAAAAGCGCCATCTAGTTAAAACCGGCCGCACTTCTATGTAAATCAATGGACAAGTCCCGTGTCATGGTTTAGAACTAAAATAGACAAACTGCATAATATTTCGACTATATTTTAATTTTGAGTTGTAAACAGTATCCCTAAATAAAAAGTAACGCTTTAAATATAATTTAAATCTCATAAAATTAGCTGGGGTTTTCACGATTAAGTATCCATTGCCGGGCAAATCGTTTATTCGTCGCTCGAATTAATGCGCCGCGCCGCCGCGGTCTCCATAGAAGCACGGCGATTGAATGCATCTGTCGTTACTTGTGTGAACCAGCACACAAGGAAGTTCTGGTGTGTAGTGATATAATCGCGTGCGTGCTTACACAATATTTGGCTCTTTCTATGTGTGCGAGTTTTCCAGGTTTCCAGTATAGGGGTTTCGCTTGTGTGCAAATCTTAAAAGCACTGCTTACGGAAATTTGAAATCCAAATGTATGCTTTGTTTTTTTATAAGCACAAGTAATTTGCTTTGTTTGTTATTGTTTTAAACGGCAATAATTCTTTTTTCTAGTTAAAAAATTTATCAATGAATTTTATTACATTCAAGGTCTTTAGAAATTTATAAGTACCTAATTTGTTCAAAAAGTATATTAAAATAACCAAATTAAAAGTTGCCGAATTATGTTAAATAAATTATTAACGTATACCAGGTGCCATTGGTAACTGATGAAGTAATATTCTTCAAATGACAACTTTTAATAGCATTTGTGTACTAAGAAAATATTACGGACATATTTTGACTACGATATTCTCAGTATCGCTGGCGATCGCTCAGCGCCATTATTGTTTACCTTTTACCTTCTGTCATAACAACTTATATTCACCGAATTAGAATTAATTACTGTTTCTTTCGTTTGCTGTACGGTTGTTTGTAAATAGTTACAATTATTATTGTTAACATTGACCTTTGTGACAGTGTACTGTTTGTAAATGATTGTGAGGAATATTCTTAGTGTAAGAAAGTTCTTATATTCGGCGTGTGATCTGATGGTTCAGTGTGCTTGGAAAATGTAGGTAAGTTTAGAGCTAATTCTTAACTAACGTTTAATTGAGATTATTCGTAAAGGAAGGAATGCACCTACAAGGAGCGGCACGTAAAAAGAGCTCTGACTGACTTACAGAAACAGGCGAATAGCAGTGATCAATGTTTTGTTTCATTATTTATTTATAATAATACCTATGTTTGTTTATTGTTTACACTAAAAAACATTATTTAATGTAATTGCCGCAATGGCAGACAATTTTAAAAACTCGCTAGTCGGTCGTCTCAGAGCTTACTATACCTACTGGAAATAGGAGATGATGAGAAGATCTACATGGGTATCACAAACAATGTTAGGTTAGGTACCTACTCACAAATAAATTATACAGTAACATCAAAATAGCATGTTCAGTACCTATTTTTTTTATGCATACCCTTACCGAAAACCCTATGCACGCCACTGAGCACATTCCTCTCGTCTTGCGTAGTACAAAAAAAATCGTAGCAGTCAGTTTTGTATCTCCATGACGTGAGGAGGACAACGCATGGAAACGCGCTAAGCGTAATTCCAGACTATAACATTTCAAAATTCAATTTAATATTTCACATATTAACGTGCAAATTATCTATACTTGAATTAAACTTCACGGTTGGTTTAAGATACTGATCGTCCGTTATAAAGTCAGTACAAGTTAGCATGTCCATAAGCATGTTAACTTTATTGTAAAACATTAGTTATTTTCTTTATAAAAACTTCCAGGTTCTATGAACAAGGGTTTTCCTGCTCTACTTCTATTTAGTTTCATTATAAATCTTACTTATTGCATTAAAGTACAGTCCATTCACAGTTATTTTACTTTCCACAATTAAAGTCATTCAAACATTAGTTTAATAAGTCAAAGTAATGTTGCTATGGCGTTTATTATAGTTTTTCTTTAAGTAATTAAAATATCACTTGTTTCAATGGTGAAGGAAAACATCATAAGGAAACCTGCATGCCTGAGAGCTCTGCATAATGTTCTCAAATGTTTGTGGAGTCTACCATTGTTGTGGGTTAATATAGTAATTCTATAGTGTTTTAATCAATTTATTTAATAACTTTAATTGGGCTTAGTCCGTTCTAGTTAAATAACAATAAATAAATGAATACTTAATAAATAAATTACGCTAACCTTACAGCTAGAGGTACGGACTTTGAACTTGACTTTAAACAGACTGTAGTGAATTTTGATCAAATACTTTTCTTCACTTGACTTTCGTTTTCTTTTTAGTTTTCCTAATCCTAAGGTTGCCTGGCAGCGATCGCTTCTTAGCGGCGCCTTTTGTATTCTAGTAGAATGCAAAAGGCGCCCTTGAGGTTCATTTATGTTTCCTTAACTTATTGTGGAGTAAAAATAAAATAAATAAATTAAAACTTAAATGGTCGTACATATTTAAGTAGTAATAAATAAGGCAAAGCGGGAGTAGGTCCTCAGGACGGGCATTTACGATTGGCAATGTTTACGTGATTGGAGGTTTCAAATAGTTGGTGACTAAATGTCCAAGAGCAACATATATTATTCGCCCCATTTGTTTAATTGATTGCAAAACTATCTTTACTTAACATCATAGGTTTGTATCATAGGCACTTTCAGTACGATTGAAAGAACTTTACGTTTGGCACCTGACTCATTGATTGTAGGCTAGAAAGCAATACGCTGCGTCCCGTAATTTACACCTTCGAAGCCGCAGTGCACATATCGTTTGGAAATAAAACTGGGCCTGGTAGTTTCTGCAATAATTAGGTTCTAGGTTCTTTTAAGATATTAAAACCTGTTATAACCAATACGGTGCAGACGAAATTGCGCGGTTAAGCTAGTAACTAGGCATCATGAGTGCTAAATCGCTTGGCAGAACTTGTTTTTAAGACGGTGCCAAGTAAAATGTAGAAACTGGATCATTCCTTTCGTCTATTTAAAGAAGTATATGATCTAGATCGGGTAATTTTCTACATTTTACTTGGTCTTAAAAATGTTGTAGAAATTATTTATTTCTTGCTTTTAGTTGCATAACAAAGTCGGTCCTTTTTTCACAAAAAAATTTTGGTTTAACAAAACAGAAGCAACAAGTAGGTATGCACACAATTATAATTTGTTTGTATCGCATCCGTTCAGCTGCTAGCTCATTTGAATAAGCGTATTGCCCGCCGGTTACAAACTGTGCCCGGGTGACTTAGGGGGGACATTACTGTAGTAAATAAATAAATATTTCTCCGCCATGAGCAGTGAACTCGCGGACCATTATCAGACCTTACCAGACCTCAACCCGAGACTAACAACAAAGTTAATGCAACAACCGGTTTAAACTAAGGACATTTGTTGATAGGACTTGGCCGACTGCTGTGCGTATTATGATGACTGATGAATATTTTTTAAAATAATATACAGAAATGCATATGAAATACAGATAAACACCCAGGCACTGAAAACTATACAAGTTAGTCACACGAACATTTTCCAGTTTTGGGAACTCTCAGCCATCTTTGAGATGTCTCTCAATAAGTTCAGAGTTTATATAAAACGTAAGGTTCAAGAAAAATCTTATCAAAATGTTAAGGATTACTTAAACGACATAAAAGCTTGGAGAGCTAACTTCACAGCTTATGTTAATTGACTGTTATATGGTGATAACAAAAACATTACCCGGCAGTTTGTTGAGTCTTCTTAGACCAGGGCGCGTTTGGAACCCTCGTAGCTTTAGGTTTGAGTTGGCGAACGAAGTTATCACCAGCCCCTTACAATTATGTAAACATATATGTATGAACGCTTCATAAGTGCCCGTATGAATAAAGAATTTTTGAATTTATAAAATGGTTAATTCCTCCAAGTTCAAATTCAAATTCAAAAATGTTTTATTCATGTAGATCTTATTGCAGGTACCTATGAAGCGTTCAAACATTTAACATGTTACACTTATGTTAGTGATGGTGATAACTGCATTCGTTAACTTAAAACTAAAACTAGGAGGGTTCCAAACGCGCCCTGGTCTAAGAAGAGCCCACAACAAACTTAGCCAAGTTTAGGTAAAAACACTAATACGAATTATAAAAATTCGTTAAAATAAATATACAGTTAGTTTTTAGGGTTAGGCTTGGATAAGTAAATAAATAAAAGGAGAAATAGGCGATAGATATTAAGGTTGCTTGTAATTATCAATATAAATAGTAAATTAGTATATCCACCATAATCCAACCAACACGTCTCATCCAAGAAGTGAATCTGTATAAAATACCAATTATTTATTTGCCCTGAGAATATCTTATTCTTTCCATTATTTGTATGCAAATATTATTTGTGATTCGCCCCTTCGACTCGTAATTATTTCGCCCCGAACTCGGGGAGGGAAGTTAGTTTTTTTTTTATTATTTGGCTTATTTTTATGTATGTTTTAAGAAGTCATTTTATAGCCAAATATTTTTTAAGCTATGTTTTTCCAATAACCTAACAGCTAAGGCATAAAGTTGACCTTCTTTTAAATGCTACACGCGAAATTCATTTTTATTTCTTAGGTAATTACAGGTTTCAATTTTGGTATTTAAACTATTGACCAAAAACAATATAGAATTAGGCACTTTTCACAATATCTAGTCACAAACATAGTCAGTCACAGTGTCTCTTTGGCATCGTAGCGGCCGTACGGATAAATAGTTTGACGTATTGAACTTGAAAAATTAAGGTCTCTCATACCAACTTTAATTCTCTATTACAACCTTACTGTTTCCAAAAATTGTGAAACACATGTTTCTTATTTTAAAATTCTTAGTAGTTTCCCTACCACCGGTTGGGAAAGCAAATTCAATCGAGAAGAAGCTGGCAAGAAACTCAGCAGTTTCTCTTTTCTTACATCAACATTTACAATCGTTTTTTTTTCTTGCACGAGTTGCGAGCGTGGCTGACTGCTTCCAAACTACCTTGTAAATAAGAAATTGTTGCAAAAGCGCAAAAACCTTTACAGTTTTATGGATATACTTAAAAATTACAGAGTTTCTTACAATATTTCGCTCTTGTCCCCAGGGTTAACTACTTATAGGTAGAAAAAAAATCCTTTCTTAGAACACCTTTATCATCATCATCAATATCAACCAATTACCGGGACTTTACAGGGCACGGGTCTCCTCCCAAAATGAGGCCGTAGTCCACCATGCTAGCCCAGTGCGGATTGGCCCACACGCCTTTCAAATTAAAAATTCAAATTCAAAATTCAAATTCAAAATTCAAATTCAAAATTCAAAATTCAAATTCAAAATTCAAAATTCATTTATTTCAAGTAGGCCTAATTTATAAGCACTTTTGAAACGTCAAGTCAGTCTGTTTGTAGTGACTCTACCACCGGTTCGGTAGGCAATATACTCAGATTGTTCTTTTCCAACATCATTTTATAGTTAACCAACCTTTAGAATTTTTCTGTTCTGTGGGAGATAAGAGTGGCCTGCTTCCAAGCAGCCTTGTCGTTAAGGAATGCATCAATCGTGTAGTAACCACGGTTTGTAAAATGCTTTTTAATAAATTTTTTAAACTTAGGTAAAGGTAGATCTAATATTACTTTCGGTATCATGTTATAAAAGCATATACTTCCCAACGTCCCATCCCCACACAATATTTCTGTACTTTTCTAAGACGATATGCAGATATCACTAATTTATTATGTCCTAGTAAGTCGACTGTTTATATCGACTTTTTGTTTTTAATTACTTATTTTTTGTTTAATATAGATTATATTATTATAAATATATTGCGAGGCTACTGTAAGTATACCTATTTCTTTAAATTTGGCATGAAGGGATTCGCGTGATCTAAGTTTATATATCGACCGCACAGCTCTTTTTGTAGTATAGTTTCTATATCAGCAGCTCTGCCCCATAACAAGATCCCATACGACATTACACTATGGAAGTATGCAAAATAAACAAGCCTAGCAGTTTCAACATCTGTTAACTGTCTAATTTTTCTGACAGCATAAGCAGCTGAGCTGAGCTTACCCGCTAGTGTCTCGATAATATGGGCACCCCACTGTGAGAACTTTGAGAGCATTATGCAGAATTCTCAGGCATGCAGGTTTCCTCACGATGTTTTCCTGATATTGAAGTAAGTACTTAAAAATTTAATTTTTTTTTTTTTTTTTTCCAATAAATATTTGTATTTCTTTTAACTCTAAAATATAATATTTATTAATACATAACTATAACCTAAAATAAACTATTTAAAAACTAAATAAAATCTAAAACGTCCTCGAAACCACCGCAGCGAGGTAAGTAAGTGATATTTATTTACTTAAAATGCACATAACTTTAACAAAAGTTAGATTTACATTTTTAGATGTAATGGTAACCACATTACGGGTAATGTACGTAACATTACCCGTAATGTGGAGACTTAAAGCCGTAGTCCACCCCGCTTGTCGTATGCGGATTGGTCACATATATTTATAAACAACTCTCAGCCATGCAGGTTTTCTCACGATGTTTTCCTTCAATGTTAAAGCAAGTGATATTAATTGCTATTAGAAAAGTTACAGGTGCGTGTTGGGATTAGAACTCGACCCCCCGAAAGTGAAACCGAAGCTCTTACAACCAGGCTATCACCGCTTCTTTGCTTATAAAATAATTTAAAATTGCATTACTTAAAAAAGAGCTTTAGCCCTTGTCAGTATACTATTTGGCAAACCTGCTATTTACAGAGCAATGAGAAAACACATGCCTCCCAGTGCTGCATAAATGGATTTTCTTGTTTTTCCGATAGTGTTTTCAGAACACTGTTGAATCTTCCGCGCATTCTTATTTACTTATTTATTTATTTTACTGTACAGGAAAACTTACAGCTAATAACAGAAAATAAAAAAAATGGAAGTAAAGTAATCAAGTATAGCCAATTAGAAGTTTTCACAGATAGAATTTACATAGTAAGAAAGGAGAATGCTCACACGGGAAGTATAGTTAAAAGATTTATGAAAAGTGTAGTCTAAAAATAGGAGTGACCAACACTGAAAAGTTATAGCTACTTAAAATATTGTGAGAGTACTTAAAATTATTGATTATTGAAATTAATGATTTCTGCTCAACATTGATGCTGTTCTTTTTATCATAATACGGAATGCCATAGAAATCTTTTGTTCGAGCGAACATCAGAGATGCACTGAAACGCGGTAACCCCATCAACACTCTGAAATCATTTTTAATACTGGCTGGATGGTGGTCATATGAAGCTCTGTCATAAAAAAAAACTATACCGAGAAAAGTTATAGGCTTCTATTCCTCAAAACTGAAGCCTACAAAAAAACCAACTCGGTAAGTGAAGTATTTCGCTCGTCATCGTGACCAAAAGATGTGGAATCCGCACATACAGACTCACGGACGTCCAAACCAGAACTTTTTTTAACAATTTTTTTAAATAGTTTAAATAATAAAAATAAAAAAAAATAAAAAAAATATTATAAACGTGAATGTAACTTTGTTTGTTACGCTTTCACGCAAAAACTACTGAACCGATCATCATGAAATTTTGGAAACATATTCTTGGAGGTAATACAAGTAATATAGGATACTTTTTATCCCGAAATTAAGCTCAGTTCCTTTTGGGAGGGGGGATGAAAAAGTTTGACGATTTTACACAAGGACTATATAAAAAATGATAGAAATGTTCTTCGTTAATCTTTAGCATATAAATCAACTTACAATGCGATTTCGATTTGTCCTATAACTATTACTATTTTTTGTAAGTGATAGGAGGAGGTCAGACAGTTCTTTTCAGAAATTGTTTTTTTTTTTTATATAAGAATCCACAACTTAAAAATTTCAATACAACTACACCTAAATTTAGTGTCCATGTGTCTCAAAAAAACAAAAACAAATGCAGACGAAGTCGCGGGCAACAGCTAAATAATAAAAAGAGATTTAAAAATATCATGAGAGTTAAAAATAGTGTTTTTTCTCAACATTTGTCTATTTATTGTATGTTTAAACGAGCAATTCTTGTATATATATATAGATATATATATATATATATATATAATTGGACTCTCGGAATCGGCTCCAACGATTTTCATGAAATTTAATATACAGGGGGTTTCGGAGGCGATAAATCGATCCAGCTAGGATTCATTTTTAGAAAATGACAAATGACATTTTTCATTGGAAGAAAAATAACAAAAAGGTGGCGTTTGGGTAGTCCCAATTTAAACTGAAAAATATGACTTCCTGACATCTATTGGCGAATAATAATACTGTTTTTTTTAAATTGTGAAACTTTTTATCAAAAATCTCATCTATGGCTATAGGTGAGATGTAGCAGTACGCTGCATTCGAAATTTACGCGGGCGAAGCCGCAGGGCATATCTAGTATTCACTTATACAAGCAATACAGAATAAAAAAAGTGACATTTTAAGTTGGAGAATCACTCGGTGTGCGTAAACTGACAGTAATACCCACCTCAACGCTTCGCTTATGAGGCGTGCAAAAGTTTCAGTCAGGACAAAGCCTTTTAAAGGTAGTTATAGATAAGTTACATCTCATTACAAATTCCATCGAACGAAATGAGCAACTTCCTTGGGTTTTATAATAAAAATAAAGAATATCTCCTCCGCAATGTTAGTGAAATATTCATATTACTGCGCCTGAAGGCTGAAGGCTGTAAGTATTGATTTTTCAGTGCTTGCAGACAATTGGCTTGGCCGAGTGACGCCCACACAGAAATACAACGATGGATGTTGAGCAGTCTGCACTTTTTGATATTGGGATGTGGCATATGTTGATTTATAACGCTGATCTAGTGGTTAGGATTTTTTCGTGCGATTCCCATTCTACATTTTTCTAATTTTCTTATAATAAAAAATAAAAATTTATTATATTAATAAAATTTATTTATTTCAGGCGTTACCCATAAACATCAAACATTGTATGTATATCATTATTATAATAATTTATATTAATTTACTGTGAGATGGTGATAACAAAAAAGCTAGACTAAGCTAAGCTAAGCTTTGAGATGTCTCTCAATTAGTTCAAAGTTTATATAAAACGTAAGCTTACAGAAAAATCCTATTACAACGTTAAGGATTACTTAAACGATAGAAAATCTTGGGTGTGAATTGCTCCAACTTCATAACTTAATATTAATTTACTGTGAGATGGTGATAACAAAAAAACATCACCCGGCTAAGTTTTTTGTGGGCTCTTCTTAGACCAGGGCGCGTTTGGAACCCTCGTAGTTTAAGGTTTAAGTTGGCAAACGAAGTTATCACCATCCCCTTACGATTAAGTAAATATATATGTATGAACGCTTCATAAGTGCCTTTGATAGGCTTACATGAATAAGATTTTTTTAATTTTGAATTTTAATTTTAATTTCAATATAATATATATATGACTTGCTTTAACGGTTAAGGAAAACATCGAGAGGAAACAAGCACGCCTGAGAGTTGTTTTTAAATATATGTGACCAATCCGCACACGACAAGCGGGGTGGACTGCGGCTTTAAGTCTCCACATTACGGGTAATGTACGTAATCTAAAAATCTAAATAATATATATAGGTAAATGGGTAATCTCTGAAATTACAGTAAGGTATAGAAAAAATGGGCAAACATCAGAAGAGGTCTATTTTGATGTTCAAGAAATAAATGACATCTTACAATGTATATTACTTAAAACACTGTTATATTATTTCCAGTTACCCGAGTAGGTAACTAATTCGTATGTTTAACTTAGGGAGTCAAATGCGGACAAGTTTTCAGCTGTCATCTGTATAAGGACAGCCCGTCTTGTGGTAATAGAAAAAGTGCTGTGGTAATATAATGGTTCTATCTGCGTATCAGTGAGTCTGTCTGTAACTAAAAAAATAACCGATCTTGAAGCAGTTTTTTCTTGCTTGGAATAGAAAGAATGTATACGTTATTGCACACCAGGAAACACGTACAAGGATACAAATCGACACATTGAACTTAGGTTGCACAAATAGCAACTAATAGTCCTTAGTTATAATTTAGAAAAACCTGTTTAAGCATATCATTTTCATGAGCATTAGCTCATAGCTACCAGACCTAAGGGTGAGTTAAGCCAGCTACGTTTAAATACTATAGAAACTCTCCTTATTTTCAATACCTTAAGCTGAGTGTAAATACCGCATCCTATACTTTTCTTACATCCGCGCACTTTCACCACGCCCCCCCACAAATCCCTCCCACCCGGGTGGGCGTGCCCGCATCCGTATATAAAGAATAAACTATCAGTATGTATGCTTGCACATTGCTACATAACTGTCTTGTGAAAAGTTCACCCATTGTTTAACGCTTACGATGTTTGCTTTGTGTTGTAAATACAAACACACGTATAAATGCGTTTGTTATTTTTTTACTTCGATTGCAAGTAGGCTTTGATTGCAATCCCACCTGGTACGAATGAATTTATCGAATGAAATCTTTGAGATGTCTCTCAATTAATTCAAAGTTTATATATAACGTAAGCTTACAGAAAAATCCTATTATAATATTAAGGATTACTTAAACGATAGAAAAGCTTGGGTGTGAATTGCTCTAACTTCATAGCTTATTATAAATTTACTGTGAGATGGTGATAACAAAAAAACATCACCCGGCTCAGTTTGTTGTGGGCTCTTCTTAGACCAGGGCGCGTTTAGAACCCTCGTAGCTTTAGGTTTAAGTTGGCGAACGAAGTTATCACCATCCCCTTACAATTATGTAAACATATTATGTGTATAAATAAATAAATAAAATAAATAAATATACTAGGATAATACACACATCGCCATCTAGCCCCAAAGTAAGCGTAGCTTGTGGTATGGGTACTAAGATGACTGATGAATAATTATATGAATAATATACGTAAATACTTATAATATATAGATAAACACCAAGACACTGAAAAACATTCATGTTCATCACACAAACATTGTCCAGTTGTGGGAATCGAACCCACGGCCTTGGGTCAGAAAGCAGGGTCGCTGCCCACTGCGCCAATCGGCCGTCCATGAACGCTTCATAAGTGCCTGTGATAGGTCTACATGAATAAAGAAATTTTGAATTTGAATTTACGTGATGATTCAGTAGAAGACAGTGACTGTTACCTGCTAGAGATATAGCAGATTAACGCATGCTCCTTAATCGGTTACTACAATTAAGCACCATCATCATATCAACCCATTACCGGTCCACTACAGGGTACGGGTCTCCTCCCACAATGAAAAGGGGTTAAGGCCGTAGTCCACCACGCTGGCCCAGTGCGTATTGGTGGGAGTCCACCTTTGAGAACATTATATAGAACTCCCAGGCATGCAGGTTTCCTCGCGATGTTTTTCTTCACCGTTGAAGCAAGTGATATTTTAATTACTTAAAACGCACATAACATTGAAAAGCTAGAGGTAGAGCTGGGATTCGAACTCGGCCTCCCGGAAGTGAAGTCGAGCTCCTACCCACTGGGCTATCACCGCTTCTCTACAAATCTCTATTGTACAAATTGAAAATATACCAAAAATAAGAAAATTAAAATAAAAAACATAAATATAACATCAAGTTACGTTAAAAACACAATGCAGTTACATTACTCACAGTACTGCAGGCATATACTCTGTATATTATAAGTATTTATGTGTATTATATTCATAACAATATACTTTGGGGCTAGATGGCGATGTGTGTATTTATTTGTTTATTTCATGGTAAGCAAACGTGTTCCAATCCGCAAATATGCTACAGTGAGGCGACTCTGTCAGCAGTGCGTTTAACGCCGAAAGAGTACGAGGTAATGGGAGATCCAACGCGGGACACTGTTCCGCAAGACGGGTTGGCGTCGCAGACGTAATTATTGGCAATAATAATTGAAGCAGATAAGCGGCAGAACTGATAGACAAATTAAGCGGCATACTGTGTGAGGGATTGCTGTTGTACAATAATTTACCTGAGGTAATTGTAAACACTAAAAGTTTACCAATATTATAACTGTAGTAGGATAGCGATGAGGCCACGAAAAGATGCGAATAAACATACAAATATCACTTTATTAATTTACTTTATAAACTATGACAATATGAACTTATCGTTTTACAACCTCGCAATTCACTTCATAACTCTCCAGAGAGCGTACCAACCCGCCAAGAAGAAAAACCCAATTTGCCGCCAAAACTCTTAGCCATCCAGGTAGGATCCAAGCAATTTGATTGGTTCCCGCCGTTATGCGTCTACCGGCGTTAACCAATCGGAGAATTAAGCCATCGTCCAGAAACCGATCGTCTCGTTCAAAAATAAAGATTAAATTAAAAAAATAACAAAGAAGTGGAAATAATAATGCTAGTTAAATTTAAATCCTAACACCAATATTTAAAAAACTTGTTATTGAACATGTACAAAATACCGTTCAGTTAATGTGATTTCTTCCTAATAAAACGATATGTATAATCGCTCGCTAAATTTTTCTTTAACCACCCGAAAAAAAATTTACTTTGATATAATATAGTACATTTATAACACACTTAGAGTTTTTGTATCTACTAATTTTAAAATGTTATTGTATTCTCGATGTAAGTGAACTATTGTGTTCTTTTTGAGAAATAAATGTCTTTAACTTGCCATGAAGATCTGTACAGTCTATCCTCCCAGTAAGAATCTTACAAACAGTAACGAGCTGATCATATTCTTGTGTTGTTTCCAGTGAGTCGAAGCGAAGTAGGATAATATCCTTGGAGGCGCCAGTACAGAAAGGCTTTTTGGATTTTTCCAACAGCATATATCCATAGCAAGCATATACCAAAAGAAGAGAATATTATTATTATTATTATTACTTTCATTAAGCTAATATACTCTGCGGAAAGCAGGAGAATCTGTGTGGTTTAATATATAATTTCTTTAATCCTGATACTCTACACCAAACAGATCTTCGGAAACGTACCCTTTACTTAATTGTTACAATGAATACTTGTTTTTGACAATTATTCATTGTAAAGTCAACATCTCCTGGGGATGCTAAGGTTTTAGAGTGAAACGTACGTAGAGGGTAGATCTGTTTGGTGTAGAGTATAACGATTGAAGAAATTATAAATTACACCGATGACTGAAGATCACTGAAATATACCAAACAATCGGCTCGGTGCAAATTGGTAAGGTGCGTCATCAAGAAGACAAAGTTAGCTTATAAAAAAACTTCTTTTACCCATGTTTCTGATAAGCTATGGAACACTCTACCGGCATCTGTGTTTCCTACCATGTATAACTCAAGTACCTTAAGGCAAGAGTGAATAGGCTTTTTCTAGGCAGCGCGCCCCAACCTTGACCTCATCATTGCCTTCAAACAGGCATGGCCTTTCCCATTCTACCCCACTAATATTTTAATACAAAAGTTTATATGGATGGATGGTTGGAGTTTGTTACTATCTCTTTGACGCAAAACTACTGAACGGATTTTGATTAAACTTTACTGTACTACCCGGCCCCCTAAAGGGCACGGGTCTCCTTCCACAATGGGTGAGCCACCGCGCCGGCTCAGTGCGTACTTTCCTGATGTAAGTTATATTTAATTACTTAAAATGCACATAACTTTAACAAAAGTCAAAGGTGCGTGACCTATTCAATGCGCTATCACCGCTTTACACTTTATAGGATATAACACGCTGTGTAAATTGGCCAAAATATACCTAACAATGCGTTTCTAGTTATTCAAGAAAAAAATCTATCACGTTATAAGTTTGATGATGTGTCTGTGTGTGTGTGTGTGTGTGTGTGTGTGTGTGTTTGCAGGGGCATGACTACTAGAATACTATACACTATGACCAACTTCAATGGCAGATTACATTTTCATTTTCACAACTCCATCAATATGTGTATTAAAGGAATGGCTTGACTAGTTGTATAATGTACACTGTATTGAAAGAATTGAATTTGTACATATTAAGACGTAGCAGCTTCTAGTAGTTTCAATATCGATCTTCAGTCCCCGAGAACACATTACCCGTGTTTACGACCTGACCCGTGGGTTCGCGTGTTAATATTTTATACAGACAAACACATTTATTGGCTGGTCGATACGGGACGGGTCAATGTTGGCTTGACACTGTAGTTTTTATTTGCTGACAGCTTCACCTTCACAGATAAACTTTGTGCTAAAGGACGGCACTGAAGACTGTGGAAAGAATCTGTTTTGGCCCGTAACCATAGTTTAGATTATCTGTAGTCTGTGACGTTTTTTGAACTTGTCAAGCTGTTAGATACAATATGTACAAAATACATATATAAAAACTTATTGTTTATTTTCCTGACATTTTTCTTCTGCTGAATTAATGAAGTAATTGTGATCAATTAACAATTACTTGTAGTGTAGTAGTTTGACGGTAGACTAGCGCAGTGGGCAGCGACCCTGCTTTCTGAGTCCAAGGCCGTGTGTTCGATTCCCACAACTGGAACATGTTTGTGTGATGAACATGAATGTTTTTCAGTGTCTGGGTGTTGATCTGATTCTGTAAGTATTTATGTATATTATTCATTTATATATTCATCAGTCATCTCAGTACCCATAACACAAGCTACGCTTACTTTAGGGCTAGATGGCGATGTGTGTATTGTCGTATAATTTTTTTTTTACTAAGTATAACTTCCCCATAGACTGTAAGCTCACCTGCATAACCTGTTAGGGTTATGGCAGTTAAATATAACTCATACCCCACTTATCATCATCATCATCACGTCAACCCATCACCGGCCCTCTACAGAGCACGGGTCACCTCCCACAGTGAGACGAGATTAAGGCCGTAGTCCACCACACTGGCTAAGTGCGGATTGGTGGACTCCACACTTTGAGAACTTTATGTAGGACTCTCAGGCATGCAGGTTTCCTCACGATGTTTTCCTACACTATTGAAGCAAGTGATATTCCAATTACTTAAAACGCACATAACATAGAAAAGTTAGAGGTGCGTTCTGGGATTCAAACTCTACCCCCCGGAAGTGAAGTCGAGCTCCTACCCTACGCACCATCACAGCTTTACAGGGTTGAAAAAATACTGGATAGCTTAGCCTGTAGTTGTTTACATTACAAGTTTCGAATTTATTCCACGACTTTTTTTACGCTACACGATATCGTACCGAAACGGTAAAAATCCAACTTTGACATAAAAAAAATTTGACAACACAAAAAGATAGATAATAAGATAAGAAGATATTTAAATGGGTAAAATAAAATTACGTTTGTTTCTAAAATAAAAAAAATATTTATCACCGAAGTTTTGGAATACGGGACGCATCTGTGTTTAGTTAATTTTATAATTTATATTCCACATTTTATTGCGTAAGTTAAATTAACGTACTCGTGTTTATTTTACTGTCTTTATATTGATCGGACGTAAAGCCTGTTTGTCAGAACCGCGGGATGTAAATAGTGAAATCAGATCATGTTTCATTTGATTTCACTACTACTACTGTTTTAGTAGTGTAATATTAGAGACCTTAACAGATGGACAGATAACATCATGCAACTCGCAGGAAGTTGATGGATAAAAGTAATACAAACCGTAGCTAGTTAAAATCCCTATAAGACACCTATGTCCATCAGCGGACGTCCTGTGATTAATGGCCTTAGGATCCTCATGTAGTTTTTTCAACTCCACAGACAGACAAATCCTTTATATTTACTTGATATGAACAGCGCTTGTATGCTAGTTTGCAAAAACCGTAGTCTTACACATAAAATCAATATTTTAAATGTTACATCAAAATAATTCGTCGCAAGCCACCCTCCCACAGACTGTAGTGATGCACAGTGCATTATCGATATGATAATTAGTGTTCTACATTATCGACATTATGATGTCGAGACTGCACTTACCAGAGACTATTGGGATAGGGGTGTAGAAGTGAGTTATCGATATTAATCAACATAAATCTATTATTTCTTCCTTCTGTTTTGAACCGTCAAAACATAGAATCTACAAGTTTTTGACATCATCATAACATATGCACAGAACTCTTTTCACACTTAACTCCTTATCAGCACTCCAATAAAGATAGAAGGGTTTTTAGATTTATGTCATATTAAACGTATACTTGTTTATATACCACACAACATAATATATTAGTAACAATTAAAACTATGTTGGTTTTTGACAATTACTTAAAGATAATATTTCGCAGCAAAGGGATACCCATGCTATGTGATATCATACGCAGAATTTTGTTGCTGCATCGCCAGACTTTCGTCCGTATCGGAAAAGGTTTTTTCCCCAGATGGCATCAAAAAAAACCCGCCCCATCGCATCAAATATAGCTGAAACACAATACGCGCTTGCCACAGTATCATCCTAAACGCTTCACTATAAAAAATGCTAGAGATAATAGTCGCGGGTGAGTGTTTCTTTGCCGTTCTTTACGGCTTCAATGTCTAATAAAAGTATTTATACAATCGATCACTTCTAAAAAGATTTAAACTAATAATTCGTGCAATTCAAGTTTATATGTTCTAAATAGAGTTTCGCAGTTTCGAGTTTAGCAGTTTTCGAGGTTCAGATTAGAACTTCGAAAACTGCTACAACTATTTTCATGAAACGCTTTTCTTCTTACATCGATACATTTCTTAGTTCGCATCCCTATTCTATAGCAGTGCAATAATTTTCGTACAAAATACAGCACTTTAGCTTCGCCAGTTACTTTCGATACCGTATTCTCGACTTCTTTTATACAGGTTGCTCCAATTTTCTCATAACGAAGCGAGGTTTTAAAGATACCATAGATGAAATTGCATTTCATCAATCATCATTTCATGTTACTTCTAAATTAACGCAATTTGTTCCACCGACAATGACAGCGGGCATAAGAATTAAATATTTGCAATGCAAGGCTCAAAAGTTTTGTATTTCATATTATTTAATACCTATGTAATATGTATCCTATTTACTGTGTTTACTTGACGTACTAGTCCGGAGTTAATAAATTGGTGCTGTCCAACCCCGTACCTCGGAGAGTCTGTTAAGCGGTCGTTCCCAGTTATCGTGTTCCAAAAATAATCGGTAAAATGCCAGTGTAATGCGCAAGCATAACTTTACCCTCTAGGGCTTTATCTTATCACCCTTGTGAGAGCAAGCCCATGCCCAGCAGTGGGCCATGATGAGTGATAATAAGATTTGCTCGTAAAGTGAACACCCTGTACACGCGGTAATGAGTGAGCACGTACAGTGCGATGTATATTTAAATTTGATACCTAAGCTACGTTACGCCGGAACTCCGCAATGTTTATACATAAACATGTGTGTTTGTATTTACGTTCTCACTTACCACCCTAAATAGAGTACATCCAATGCAAGGACTGAGTATAGAGATCATTAACTGTGTTTTGTCTGGCGGGAGGCTTTGGCCGTGGCTAGTTACCACCCTACCGACAAAGACGTGCCGCTAAGCGATTTAGTGTTCCGGTGCGATGTCGCGTAGAAACCGATTAGGGGTATGACTACCATACTCCATAACAGGTTAGCCCCACGGCCTTGGACTGAGATAGCAGGGTCGCTGCCCACTGCGTCAATCGGCCGTCAATAGTTCTATTAATACTGACTCAGTGACCCAGAGTCAAAACGTACGAAACGTCTTACAAAAATAGTAAAAAATAGGGTAACGGGACATTTATTACTGGATTGCTTATTAGTTTTATGGACGTCTATGTCCTCGTCTAAAATGAACTTAAGACCGTGTCTTAGCTACAGGATTCGATTTAAGTAAGCGTTTTAAGCATGTTTTTTGCATATTTTTTTGCTTTCTAGAACTTACGAGTATAAGTCGTCATCACAAACTAAATTTTACACTTTTATAAAAAAAAAATATCTACACTTTGTCACCATTGTCAAATCATTGTGTGTCAAACATTGGCGTGCATAGAGGGCACGCACAGGGTATGGAGATTATATAAAATGATAAAAAAACGAGTTATAATAAACTTAAGGATAGTTAGTTTTTATAACTCGTACTGCATTATGTGTTTTAAATGTCTGGATATGGGTTTTGCCTGAAATAAAGAAAATTATTATCATTATTATCATTAATATAACTCATTTTATATCATCTGCATACCCTGTGCGTGCCCTCTATGCACGCCAATGTTTGACACAGTAAAACAACCAAAATACTCAGTTGTGACCATATAAGGTATTTTTAAATCTATTCCAAAATTTTAATAAATAACTAGGAAAAACGTACTTCAAATTTTACTCGGACGGTTTTCGGGAATCGTACCCTTCTTTCCTTGGCGTGGTGGAAAACTTTTATGGCTACCTCTGACTCTTGGGCAGGCTGAGGGTCCTGTGGGGCTCCCCCACTCTAATGGTGGTATAAACGAACTAAAAACAACCACGGCATGTCCCTCTTGTCAACCGTCAGACCCAGAGAGATCTTACTTTGTCTTGTACATTTATACATGTGGACGTCGGGGGCTCCATTTGTTGAGGTGTCAGTAATTCCTTAGGTACCCTGGGGTGTCACAGGGAGTACTCGAAATGAAAGATGTTAATGCGACTCACATATATAATGGATACACCGTGTTTCCCAAGCAGAGACGCGCCGAGTACTGTCGTTTCGCGCGCAGGCAAACTATCCATATATGTATATATATAAGTACAATCCACATGTATCCACAGTCTATAAACATTTTATTAATAATCAACGGTTATCGGACGGTTTTCGGGCATTTACCCTACATTTCTGATGGAAAGGCGCTTTTATGAAGGCAATCTAATTAGGACCCCTAGGTACGTCAAAACTATAAGAAAAACATCAACTCATATTCTAGACACGAACTGCTAAATAATCCAGGCTTCGGCTGCATTTTATTGCCTACTGCAGACGACGGCAACATTTAGGTTTAATACACACTGTTTATTGCTTTCGAGTGTAAAGAAGTGCGCGCACTTGCAACTTTGATCTTTGCTATAGTTTCATGTCTTTTTAATTTTTTTTTGTGTTCCTTCCTATTTTCCTCCGACATGAGGAACAGACCGACCTAGTTCTAACCTCTGGTTGGAGACTGTTCTAGGTCGGTTTCACTCAGTTATTGTATTTGCTCTGTTTTGTGTATTTTCATAAACATTGAGGTGCGGATTTGTCATTCGGTTTATATTCTTATCTATCAAGCTGATTATATGTTCCATGCAAGGTAGCTCTTGACTGCAATCTCACCTGGTGGTAAGTGATAGTAAATGGCATTAAACCCATACCCCTTATCAGCTTCCACTATACAACGGAAGCCTTCCAGACCAGACCAAAAAAAAAAACAAAAAAATCCCAAATTGCCCCTGCCGCACCGGCGATCGAACCAAGGACCTTAGCTCATAAGAGCTCAGCGTTCACCACTGTGAAATCCCAGGTCGTCAAGAACTTAAATATTTACGAAGATTTCATCACCATCTCCCACTGCTGGGAACAGGTCTCCTCTATCCGAGGAGGGTGGGATTCAGCGCTTACTCTAGGCTAGTAAGAAAAACAACATGTGATAATATTCTTGGCGAAATAGTATTTAAACACAAGCTAAAAAATTTATACCTTAACTTACAAATTGAAGCAGCGAGATTTGTCTATGCAAAATGAGTACTGTTTGGAATTATGTATATGTTATGTATTTATTTTTTGTTTTTTCTACAATTTCATTTTATTTTTTTTAATTACTTTTATTTACCTACTTGTTTAATTTAAGTTTGCGTTAGTTTTAGTTTTATTGGCTCTCTTTTACAGTTTATTTGGATTTTTTTTTTCTTTTATTTAAATTTCTTTCTTATTTACTCGGGCGTCGCGGTTGTTTGCTCAGTCGGATACTGGTGCAGACTGAAAATCAGCGCTGAGCATTGTTGCTAATGCACAGCATAAGGCTGAGTTTGCGGCCATTTGCCATATTGTTAATATTAATGGATGATTCTTTTAGTTATTAATCTTGTATTAGCAATAGTGTATGGCAATAAAGAATTTTTATTATTATTATTATTATTAAAAGGGGGTGGGTACTAATCCGGTGAGGTAGGACAGTATTTATGAAAAAGGACAATATTTGACACTCCAAATTTTCCAGACATCAGAAGTGTTTTAGAATTTCACTGTAAAAAGTTTTTGTTTCGAATACGCAGTGACATTCATAACATTAGTATTAATTAAATATGAATAAATATATTACAACAAAACACACATAGCCATCTGGCAATCACACACGTACACACTAAGATTAACTTTAAACTTATACCACGCCGTCGTTTTTGCGTCGGTGGTTAAAAACGGCCACTTGAAAAAATAACTTTGAGTTACTAGTTATTCAATTATTATCGATATTAAATGCCCGGCTGTCGCGAGCTATCAAATACAAAAGATGCTCGTCTACACACGCCCTTACAATATTTTTATAGTTCACTTTATTACAACTGCTCCAATCTTGGAAACATACGAAAAAAGACCTTTATTAGTTCATTAAAATATTTTAATCAACTTTTAACAGCAGAGGTTAGCTTTAATTACACTGTTATTCGACAAAAATAATTATCAAGAAAAAAAACGTGTGTACTTATGTACACGCGTTAGAAGTTAAACTCCTTTGGCGTAACAAGATAAAAATACTTTTCGAAATTTTTATCTTGCGCCTTATTCTACGTTTGTAGAAAAAACGATGCAAAAAAGGTATTTCAGACATTTAAAGTTTTATTATAACGCATTATCTAGTTAAATAAAGTTTATTTAACTAGATAATGCGTTAGATAATGCGTAGTTCTCACGCAAACTTGAAGGTGTCAGTTTATTGTGCGCGCGTTTTTTTTTATTTACTCTCATAATTTATCTGTAACGCGTCAAAAGAAGTATAACGTCAAATATACTTTCAGCTAAAGAGCTGTTTATCAGCTTTTAATGGTTAATTTTTTTTTATTAATAATAATTGACGCACTAAACATGGACATCCCGCTGTAACAAACTGAGTAGATTTTCGCTCGGAATTCGCACTGTTATTAACACGTCCTTCAAGTGCCGCCCTGTACGAATCAGCCTGAGTAGATGTTAAACCTTACTCGCAATCTATTAACATGGCACTGCAGAGCGCAGACCGAGTCCTTAAAATTGACCGAATATATATATTACTAGCTGTTGCCCGCGACTTCGTCTGCGTTTGATTTTGTTTTTAAAGTATTCAGTATCGCTAAGCCTTAAATGAGCATAGTTGTATATACATATAACATGTGACTGTCAATTAATTATAGACAAATAATTTGCAATAAAATAAAATTGTGACTTTACTTAAAGATCTAAGCTATCCTATCTCTTAAGTTGGACCAGACTGCTCACGGTGTGCCAATTTACTTTAAAATCGGTTCAGTAGTTTAGGAGTCCATCGCGGACAAACATCGTGACAGGAGATTTATATATATTAAGATTATTGGGACGATGATGTCAGACAAGTGGCAGGAGTCACATGGAACAGAGTGGCTCAAGAAAGAAAGTAATGGAAAAGGTCGGAGGAGGCCTATGCCGACTGGCAAGCAGATCTAGTAAAGATCTAGGAACAACTTATGACCATAGACAAATTGAATAATTTTTCTATTCATATCAACAATAAAATGACAAGTGCCAGAAGAAAAATATAAAATAATGCTTGTTTGAATCTGTGTCAGCGCGCCATTTATTTCCAACCGTGACGGCGTGTGGAGCTGAGGGTTTTCTGGATTTTATAATAAATAAGTACAGTGTTTTGTGTAGTGACTAGGTTATTTTATGTTCATAAAGCAACAAGAAAGCTATTTTATCAATTGGATTTGTGAATTTCGTTGTATTTTTATCGCTATAAAGGTCAAATACCGGCACCATGTTTTAGCCATTTTCATGCGATTTCGGTGTAAGTTGACGCATTCTTTACGATTTTTTATATAGACTTATACTTCTATAAATAGCACTATGGTAAAGATAAATTATTTAGGAAGCCAATGCCGTTTACAGAATCATGAAAGGTGGGATAGATATTTATACGCATTTCCCTAAAAAGTGTCGTAAATGTAAATTTTTAAAAAAAAGAACGGCTTCCAAATATGATCTGTTTGAAACTGACATTTAGATCTTTGAGGATGGATTCAGAGGTTAAGAATCAAATGTACCAAGTGATCTGAATATAAGGCTACATTATTATTATATATTATTGTTGACATACAAATAAAAACATTTAATTTCATTTCAAAGCTTGCAAGGTTATTACGCTGGTTTAACGCTTGTTGGTTTGTTACCATAAATGTTAGTGTCCACAAGGAAACCGCACGCTTAAACTCTTATATTGGCAAGGAACGAAGTAATGGGAATAACCAATTGCATGTTACAGAACTGTAAAGGATATTCTGTTAAACCAACATAGTGTGACCATGATGTCGCACATTTCACATTTTTTTTTTAACTTTAAAAGAGGTACAATCGCGTAATGCATCATTTTGGCAAAACCTAAACAGTTTGCGTATCGTACGCATCGGAAGCTCACAAAAGAGTATTTATTTCCCGTTTTTGCAACTTTTTTGTCATTGATGCTTCGTTACAGTCCTATTGGCATGATGGTATATAAACTATAGCTCTATAACCTGTAGCAATATAATATATAGGTTCCAGCAGTGGCGTGCATAGAGGGTATGCACAGGGTATGCAGACGCTATAAAATGAAAAAAATGCCCAGTACAAGTTATTAATACTTAAGGGTAGGCTTTTTATAACTCTTACAATGCATATCCTTAAGTTTTTTATAACTCGTACTGGAGATTTTCTTCATTTTATATCATCTGCATACCCTGTGCATACCCTCTGTGCACGCCACTGGGTTCCAGAGATTACCGCGGTCTGCAAACAAACGCTTCAGCTTTAAAATATTAATATAGAAGTTCAAATGATATTCTGTCTGGCGGAGGGGAGCACTGCTGTCTTTTAAGTAGGAGATTCCTAGTTCGTTCCCTGGCGGCGCGTGCAATTAGAGAATTTAATTTTTTTTTCTTTCTCCTTCCGCCTACAAATTAAAGTAAATGCCTTACCCCTACTATGTTAGCCTGCTACCATCTTAGACTGCATTGTCACATATCACCAGGTGATAGTGCAGTGAAGGGCTAACTTGTATAGAATAAAAAACAATCATCATCATAACAAGTACTGGTCTACTTTCAGAATAAAAATGGTGTATGCCGTAAATCGGAGTATGGCAATAATTTTTTTTTATTATTACTATTATTATCTGTGTACACTTTAGTGTCTCAGCTAACAGCTGGTATTTCCGGTGTGACGGACCTAAGTCAAGTGCACAACCAGAGTAAAAAAAAAAAAAAAAAGTTTTAATTACTTAATAATTAATTAAGTTATTACTTAATAATTAATTAAGTTAATTATTAAGGTTGTGGGTTTGTATGTGTGTAGGGTTGTGTTTGTGGGAAATGTCATGTCTGTGTAGAAGGTTGTGGTTGGACATGATTGTGATTGTGCGTGGGTTCACCAGTTCGATGTGTTCTCTTCACTACCCTGTAAGAATTTATTATTATTAAATCGTGGTAATTACAGGCATATGCGGCTCAACACCTACGTCTTAGGTTAATGGACACAGGGTGGCACTTTGTAGGACCAGTAATTTACACACCCTGCAAAGTGTTACTCTGTTTATAGCCGATGATACCGTTTACCATCAGCACGGCTAGAATGGGCAGGAGACAAAAATTATATAATTTTGAATTATTTCATTGTTCTAATCAGGTTGCTTATTTCATAGTTTTTAAATGAAAATGTGAGATGGTGATAACGAAAAATAAAATAACAACCGGCTAAGTTTGTTGTGGACTTCTTCTTAGACCAGGGCGCGTTTGGAACCCGTAGCTTTAGTTTTAAAAGTTGACGAATTTATTTACCGCCATCAACTCACTCCTATGTCATATTTTACATGTAATGTACGCATAAAAAGTGCCATCTATGTGCCAATTTGAATAAAGAAATATTTGACTGACATTTTTATAAAAATCGCGCGACAGGGGAATTAATCGGGGAATAACTTGTTTAACATGTGCACCCGCTAAATCATGGAAACATGGAATAGGAAATGTTTATCCCCGTTTATTATCTTATATTTCTTGTGTGCGTGTGTATGTCACTGAACTCCTCCTAAACGGCTGGACCGATTTGAATGAATTTTTTGGTATGCGTTTGGGTGGCACCCTGCATGGTTTAAATTCACAAATCCGCCCGACAGATAGCGCTGGGGTCAGCTAGTTACATATATATATATATATATATATATATATATATATATATATATATAGTATTTATACGGCCGATTGGCGCAGTTTGCAGCGACCCTGCTTTCTGAGAAAATGTTTGTGTGATGAGCATGAATGTTTTTCAGTGTCTGGGTATATTCTAAGTATTTATGTATATAATTCATAAAAACATTCATCTGTCATCTTAGTACCCATAACACAAGCTACGCTTACTTTGGGGCTAGATGGCGATGTGTGTATTGTCGTACTATATTTATATTATTTTATATATTATTTGGATATAGTGCTGTCGGCGTTGAAAAAGCTGTGGGAGAAGATAATTTTTTATCCTTTCCCCGGGGATATTATTTTCTCCTGTCCATGCTAGCCGTGCTGGTGGAAAACCTATGAAAAAAGAAACATGGTCACCCTACGAGGAACGGTAAAGAGCTCTCACATCCCAAAACGGCGGAATGATATATGTTTACTCGCACTTGTAATTTTTATCGACTATTACAGAATTCAATTCCATGAGTCTGATGTTAAGGGTTCATTGCTGTTTTATGGTCCAATTTTTTGTACCATAAAAGAGTTATGGAACTCGTACATTTAGTGCTAAATAAAGGTGTTTCGTATGAATCTTTATGTCGACTGGCGCAGTGGTGGCGCCACTTGGGAGATATCCCGGGTTCCATCTTTCTATCCGGTTTTCTCAATTCTCTCTAACCTGTAGCTCTAGCATGCACACCACGAGAAAATTATGTCTACACATTATCTCGACTACCATACAAAACCCCACAAAAGGCTAGAACGGTCTGCCTTTTGTGAAGTTTGGTTCTAAGAAATCTAAAGAATTTTTTTTGTAGGCGTAAGATTTATTTATACAATAATAACTTTCAATGTGTAAGACGTATTTTACAAAATAATACAACAAATAATTCATTAAAATAAAATTAATATAAATATAATACGACAATATGCATTTACAAATTTCATTCAATAATTAAATTAATTATGATAAAATAAAGTTAATCCCGTTTCCGTTACCCGTTTCCCGTTCCCGTTAAATATATAGGAAATAAATAATAGATATATTACTAAAACACTACTACTGAGAAAAATACTGGTGGGGAAAAAAACCCCAGTAACAAAACTATAAATTTTTTTATGACAGTTCTGTAAAACTGGACTTTTTTCTTAACGTTAGACTTATTGGAAGTTTTAAGAAAAAGATTATGGTACAGTAACATTATGATAAGGTCTTTTTAGTTGCAAGTTTTCCTCGGTAGTTAATCTCTAATCGTTTTGTCCAACTAAGTAAGTTGTGAAATCTTTATCGGTTTATGCGATAAAAAAAACGATATTAATAGCTGATAAATATATACTGATAAATATACACTATATAAGAACAGATATTATGATCTATTCATACAAAGTAATAATAAAATTTCACTATAAAATTAAATTATATATAATTTTAGTGCCCTATATCTAACTATTTTCCTATTATAAAAGGTGAAATTGTCTTTTGTTTTTATATCATGTTACTTTTGGTAGAATTTTTTTTCAGTGAGCAAATTTTAATGCGCGATAACGGCGCGGTGGCAGCGCTTATTTCACAAAAAAAAAAATCAACAGTAATATTTTCGAATATCGTAAAAATAACACATTCCGTGTTATTAATGCAAAAATGCTCTAAAACGAAAAAAAAAGCAAACGAAGAAAAAAAAACACAAAAGTCCTATATACTCTAAGACTACATTTTTTTTATAAGATGGCGTGTGAATGCCTTTAGTTAATTCTCTTATAGTCTTCTTAGGTTCATAGAAGACTTTGAAACTGAGGTAAACTTTGGTCCATTTTTCTTCTCTTACTTGTTCATGAACTCTTTTTACTTGAACAGCATCTGCAACAATTTTTATATTTTAAAGAATTTCACCTTATTTAAGACTAACCTTTTATTCAACCAGCGTGTTTTACTTTGCACACTTCAAGGTACCTGTGCATCTTTAAAAAGCACCATATGGTCAAGTGGAACTGATTTAAAGACCATGGATGGTCAACGGAACTATACATTAATTAGTATTACACGGCTTGCGATTCAATTATGGTACAGGGCTGCTAAGAAATTTATGCTCATCATGATAAAAAAGCTGATGGTGAACTCCTCAAACTTTAACATCCCGGTCTCGGGAAAAGCAATTTCTTGTTAATTGTTATGAGTAGTTGATATTTGGCTATTAAAACTTAGACAATTGCAAAACTACCCACTAGAGAGCGTGAAAAATTATTGACAAAAAAGAACATCGCCATGTGTATTTCTGCCGCTAAGCAGCAATATTTTAATGCTGCTTAACGGCAGCAGGTTTCGGTATCAAAGGCGTGGGTGCAAGTGATTTTTTTTTGTATTCCGCTACAAGTCAGCCCTTGACTGCAATCTCACCTGGTGGTAAGTTATAATGCAGTCTGAGATGGTAGCGGGCTAAACTTTTAGTAAGTATGATAGTCATATCCCTTATCACTTAGCGGCACGTCTTTAATAATAATAACAGACATATGAGGCTACCACCTACGCCTAAAATTGATGGGACACAGGGCGGCATGTTGCGTGACGTGCTCCGTGCATGCCCTGTGAAGCCTTAGACTTCGTTCCGGACATATTCCAACAAATAAGTTTGCCTACCTCATTGGAAAAAATGAAAGTCTAAATTGCCCCACATGTGGGGTAATTGAGGATATTTATCACGTTGTGTTGGAATAATAATAAATAAGTTTACTAGATAGTTATTTAAGTATAGTAGATGTAATTAGCTTTTTAGCGTTTCCTCTTAGATCCGAAATAAAACTGACATATAAATTAGTTAGAACATATTTTAGATTAAGAGAACAAATATCTATACATAACTAACAGGGCGACATAGTCACTTTATGTGACTAAGCTCTTCAAATAAAGAAAAAAAAAAGTGTTAGGCGACGGTTTTCCACTTACAATCCGGTGGGCCACTTAAATATAAATATAAATAAATATACTACGACAATACACACATCGCCATTTAGTCCCAAAGTAAGCGTAGCTTGTGTTGTGGGTACTAAGATGACTGATGAATATTTTTATGAATAATATACATAAATACTTATAATATTGTAACGTAATAAATGTCTATTTAATTACGTTACATAAATTTTATAATAATATTGTTGGAATTTGCGCGCGGGCAATCTTCCGAAATGTCGCGAAACTGGTATCCCGGCGCGAGGGGAGCGGTGCGCGGGGACCAACCGCGCTCGCGGCTTTCTAACTTCGCACGGCTCGTCAGTCGCCCAGGTCTCTGCTAGAGGCTGGACGCCGCGCGGCCGCTGTGCGGCCGCCGCCGCGTTATTTTTCTTACGACTCTCACTTGATTACTGTTTTTTTTTTTGCCTTAGTCCTTAGGGATGCTATCTAGGCCCCGTGTATCGGGTAAGTGTTGAACGATTCCTTAAAGTTTAGACGTTAAAATATCTTTTAATTAGGTAAATTACACGCATGCGGGTCGGCCATTACGCTCGTTGCCTTTGTTCTTTGTTCTCGCACATTGACCCATGCAATCGATCATATTTGGCTTAATCCTTGCATATTCTTTGTTAAAATTTCATCTAAATGTTTTAATTCCTATTTTTTTATAATTAAGTTTCCTATTTCGATAAATTCCCAGATTCTCATACTATAGTAGTTCTCTGTATTTTGCTAATAACCTCACGTACCTTTTGCTATTTGCTATCTTTTAATTAATATTAGTCTTAATGTCTATTGTTTTATTTTAATGCTTCTCACGCTCTCATAATGTAAACTCCGTCTGATTGTGAACAACGCATCCGCCATCTTGCGCAGTGCTTGCCGCTTAGCTGAGCCACGTGTTCGCAATCAGACGAGTTGAAGCGGAATTATTTTTCACACGCTGGACGAAAATTCCAGGGTTCGAGTTCGACGCTCTGCTGTTGTCGACGTCACCTCCGACGCCGATCTCCTGGTGCAGCTGAAGACCACCTCGTCTTCGTCTGCCTCGCTTCGAGTTCAACCCAAGTTCCGGGTTCGACTCCCTGTTGTTGTCGACGTCACCTCCGACGCCGATCTCCGGGTGCAGCTGAAGACCACCTCGTCTTCGCCTGCCTCGCTTCAAGTTTCGAGTTTCGAGTTTCGAGTTTCGAGTTCGAGTTTCGAGTTCAAGTTTCGAGTTCAAGTTTCGAGCTCAAGTTTCAAGTTCCGGGTTCGACTCCCTGTTGTTGTCGACGTCACCTCCGACGCCGATCTCCGGGTGCAGCTGAAGACCACCTCGTCTTCGCCTGCCTCGCCTCAAGTCTCAAGTCTCAAGACTCCCTGTTGTTGTCGACGTCACCTCCGACGCCGATCTCCGGGTGCAGCTGAAGACCACCTCGTCTTCGCCTGTTCCTTCTGGGCCACGCAATCAACGGCTACAAGGGCGGTACTCGCCCACTGCGGAATTTGGAAGCGAACTAATTGACGGGCCCTTTCACCCACGACCGCTGACCTTGTTACCCTAAATAAATTTGTGATTACGTGTTCCATCTTTTACTAGACCTAACTAGAACCGTTTCAATATAATATACAGATAAACACCCAGACACTGAAAAACAACAAACTTACTTGGTCAGTCAATTTACAAAAACAAACTTACGTTATCATAGAAGTTGTTTATTTTATTATTCAGAAACAGCAGTTGATTTTCCAGATATTCTCTAACGCCGGTTATGTTATTCTGAAACAAATGAAATACTTTGAAAAATTTGAGTTGAATTTTTTATTTCCAAAGAGGCAAGCCGTCAATCGTGAAAAATATGCCAACACTAAAACTGTCTTAAAATTTGAATAAGAGATATTTTCCTGACCACCCATAACGTAGCATGAGGGCAAAAAGAAGACACAAACGCTAGTGCCAAAAGTCTGCAAGAAGCCACTAGAGTATATAAAAAATAAGTCCCTTTTGACGTAAGAAATTCATTCAAAAGAGTTATTGTTTTTACGACAATACACACATCCCCATCTAGCCCCAAAGTAAGCGTAGCTTGTGATACAACTTACTTTTAAATGCAAAAAAATCCAAGTGTGTCGAATAATATAATAATAAAATTTGGAAAATCAAAAAGTGCACGCCTCATAATCTCATTTTTTTCACAATAAAATTGAATTTCCTTTAACTGAAACTTTCAATGCTCATTACAAATTTTTTTTTTCATATTAATTATTATTCATTTTTTGTAAACAAGACACGGGAATGTCATAATGATTGCACATTGAAAGTTACAATTAATATTAGCTAGAATAATTACATGGAAATTTAACGACAGTGAATTGAACGCTCATATTAACTAAGAAATTATGTCGTGTGTTACTTTAGATAATTAAAAAAAAATTATTCCGATACGATCATTTTTTCGACCAATTTTGATGCCACATACACCCGTTCATACACGGACGACCAGAAAAGATTATGTTTAATGTTATTATTTACTATGTTAAACAAAAAAATTGTTATTGAAATGTATTTTATGTGCCTGACAAATTATTTGACTTGATATTAGTGTACTCAAATTAACCTGTAAGTGCAATATAAATAACAAAAAATCAATTTCAGTTTCGAGAAAACTGCTTTTTTTGATATGTCGAGAGTAGAGCACAACCTCAACGCTTCGCTTATGAGGCGTGCAAAAGAAATATAAATAAAAATTGATAAAAATATATTGATACATGAAAAATTACTAAAAATGGAGACCTCCACAGTTTTTTTGGGCATGATCTTGGATAATGAGCTACAGTGGTGTGTCCATATAGATACACTAGCGGGTAAACTAAGCTTGGCTGTCTACGCAGTCAGGAAAATTAGACAGATTACTGACGTTGAAATACTCGTAGCTAGGCTTGTTTATTTTGCGTACTTTAATAGTGTGATGTACGGTATCTTGTTGCAAAGCTGCTGATATCGAAACTATATTAATCGCGAATACCTCCGTCAGAAATTTAAAGAAATGGGTATACATATAGTAGCTTCACAATATATTTATAATATTATAGTATTTGTAAGACAACCTATTAATCTTTATAAACAAATATATATGGATATAAACATGACATGTCGACATTCAAGAAATGGTCATAAATTAGTGGCATCTGCATATCGTCTGCAAAAGGTACGAAGTCATTTGAGGGATTGAGTATATACGCTTTTATAATATGATTCCTAAGGTAATTTTGAATCTACCAATGCATATGGTAAAACAAATAAATAACAGCGAGGTTCCTATACAATTGATGACAAGGTTGCTTGGAAGCATCCGGCTCCGCTTTTATCTCTCACAAGATAGAACAATTAATGTTGAAATGTAAAATGTAAATAGTTGATGTTGCAAAAGAGCAACCGCTGAATTTCTTGCCGGCTTCTTCTCGGAATCTGCGTTCCAAACTGGTCTTAGACTCAGTACAAACAGCTTATATTAGGCCTACTTGAAACAAATCAATTTAGGATTTTGTTTTTTTTAATTTTATAAATATTGTTACTAATGATTAATTCTTGAAATTATACAAACAACAAAGGATAGTTATTTTGAAGTTGAGATACAATAAATAAATAAAAAAGGCCTTTGATTTTTAATACCTTTTCTTCGTCCGCCATGCCGTCGTACTGCTGTATCAAGTCCTGGACAGCGCGTATGGTCCCCAGACATTCAGTTTTGTCATCTTGATTGGAGTCTTCAGTTACTGTGGTTAGATATTCAAAGCTCGTTTCCGTAGATTTCGCTGCAACGTCAAGTTTAATCAATTCATCAGTACTCTATCTCCAACCACAGTTTGGGCAAAAATAAACACATATTATAAACTCTACAGTAAAGAAAAAAAAGTGTGTGTCAGCTCCGACGCACGACTGGAGTTTACTGCTTAAGTACGATTGTCGAAACATACACCAAAAGAGTTTATTTAACTGAATAAAGATTAATACCATATGAAAGGGTAAATTAAAAATCCTGTGCAATTTATTCACACACGGCGGAAGTGTAACATCTTAAAAGCGACGACTTTGCTTTCTGACGACGACGACTCTTTCTTCCTTTGCAGCGACCCTGCTTTCTGAGTCCAAGGCCGTGGGTTCGATTCCCACTACTGGAAAATGTTTGTGTGATGAGCATGAATGTTTGTCAGTGTCTGGGTGTTTATATGTATATTGCTATTATTTATGTATATTATTCATAAAAATATTCATCAGTCATCTTAGTACCCATAACACAAGCTACGCTTACTTTGGGGCTAGATGGCGATGTGTGTATTGTCGCAGTATATTTATTTATTATTTATTTATAATGTAATCTTAGATTCGAAATCTTACAATATCTTATGGGGTCATCGTAATCGGCCCCCATTGAAACCCAGTCACCAAACTGAGTGCTGTCATCAGACGGGGCAGTTAACCATTCAAGAAAGTTGTGCAGATCTGACGGTAGTTCTAAAGAGTGAAAACGAATTTGTTTTTTACATCATCATTTGTTCTTACTTCTCGTAATCCTCGATCTATTTTTTAGATTAGCATTTGTCTGTAAGCACAGCTGATGATAATAAAAACCCCAGAATTAAGAACATATACATATATATATATATATATATATATATATATATCGATATATATTAGGGTGACCAAAAAAATTTTTTTTTATTTTTTTTTCCAAACAGTTTCAAAAGTTTCTTTTGGGGACTTCAGAATGGGGTCTAAAGCTTCACTCGTTAACAATTTTTAATCCTACCATGGGAACTATTTGAGAGATCGGTATAGAAAGTACATGTCCTTTTCCATAGCAGAGGTGACATGCATGTCAAAATTCATCCAAATCCGTTCTGCCGTTATTGCGTGATTGAGTAACAAACATCCACACTTTCACATTTATAATATTGAGTAGGGTCCTAAGAGTATACTCTGGCTTCTTCTTTGCATTATTGGCATTTACTTACTCGCACAAGTCTTCTGCTGTACCTGGATATCTACCAGGTCAGACATCATCCGTACCAGTTGTTGCATTATAGACGTGGCAGCTGCGTTCTCCTTGCTGCTCTCTCTCACTACAGTTTAAAAAAAATAATAATGTAATCGATATTTAAAAAAAGCGGATAGTGGGTAGGAGCTAGACTCACTTTCGGGGGGCCGGGTTCGAATCCCAGCACGCACCAGTAACTTTTCTAAGTTACGTGCGTTTAAAGTAATCAAAAATATCACTGGCTTCGACGGTGAAGGAAAACATCGTGAGGAAACCTGCATGCCTGAGAGTTCTACATAATGTTCTCAAAGGTATGTGGAGCCCACCGCACTGGGCCAGCGTGGTTGACTACGGTCTTAATCCCTTCTCATTGTGAGAGGAGACCTTCCTCCAGTGGGCCGGTGAGGGGTCGCTATGATGTTGAAAAAAAATTAAATACTATCGTTCGTAAGCACAGAATGGCTTTAATTTCGGGATCAAAAGTATCCTATGTCCTTCCTCATAGTGCGAACTGTAATCATGCCAAGTTTCATTTAAATTCGTGCAGTAGTTTCGGTTTGGTTAAAATACAGTTAGATGACGTATGTTGATCACTCATCTATTTACTTAGTTCAACGTGGCTTATCCAGCAGCAATCGACTCGTATTGGTGCTGCTATATATTATTCTTAAATAATAGACAAAACATTTCTCTATTATTAGAAGTAATTGGTGACAGGGAATGAAAGTAAGAAGAAACTGTAGTAGGTCGCCGGGTCGGTCATTTGCGATTGACAATCCTGATTGTGAATGTTTGTTTGTCATAAATATTTTGCTCGACTTTTACAGATCTTGATGTTTGGCACAGTAAGCTGTACTTAGAAAATCTGGCTTCAAATTTTTTGTCAGAGGTATGAACATTATATGTATGACGGCCGATTAGCGCAGTGGCGGCGACCCCGCTTTCTGAGTCCAACGCCGTGGGTTCGATTCCCACAACTGGACAATATTTGTGTGATGAACATGAATGTTTTTCAGTGTCGGTGTTTATCTATATATTATAAGTATTTATGTATATTATTCATAAAAAATATTCATCAGTTATCTTAGACCCATAACACAAGCTACGCTTACTTTGGTACTAGATGGCGATGTGTGTATTGTCGTAGTAAAAAAAAAAAAACATTTGGCATTTTTTTTGTACGTTTTACTGAATTTTGTAAAATGGATAACCATTCAGTCAGAAATATGGTCTAAAAAGCGTTATATTCTTCTTTCTTATTTTAGCTGTGAAGAAAAACATAGATTATTACTATAACATTACATAAATTTAATAAATTAATAAATAAAAATAAATAAATAAATAAACATTTGAGAGTTTGATTCTTTATATTTATTGTAATTATTAATTACAAAAAATATAAAGAATCAAATGCAACCTTACCAAAGGTGAGACTGTCTCTAGCATTAAGTTTCGCAAATGTGTAGAATGTATTTTTTTGTTATGCGAGTCATATTAAAAAATACAATCTATCCTACCTTCAATATTCTTTGTATTCTGTATAGCTTTCGCAGCTTCTTGGCAGACTTTCTTCATGTTAGCATTTAGAGCGGCGAAATTTTTCTTTGTGTTTCTACGTAGAGTCTGTGACAGTAAATAAAAATCAGTGTCAAGAATTTTTATAAACTAACAGACACGTTAGGTTTTATCACGTACGGTAAAACAGCCTCTTGGCGTAGTAGTGAGCGCTGTGTCTTACAATTGGAAGGTCCCGTGTTCGGTTACGATTACCATACTCTACTGACATAGACGTACAGTGTCGATAAGTGATTAAACGTTCCGGTACGATGCCGCGTAGTAACCTATTAAATATAAGTACCTTACCTGCTTACAGGTAAGCCAGGTGATATTGCAGTCAAGGGGTAAGTTAGAGTGAAAAAAACATATACGTCAAACATATAAACTGGGGTGACTCAAAACGCACGGGCTTCATAATAATGAAAAAATATCAGCCATCTCATCAATTCGGAGTGGTGAAGCGAGTGGCAAATTTTTGTTTTTAATAATCTAGCGCTTTTTTCCAATCAAACCTGATTAGAAAAAAGATTAGTAACTAAATGCAGTCTTACGCTGAACGCATTTACGTGTAAGATAATTAATAAGTTTATACTTTAAACTATCCAAAATAAAACAAATAATATTAAAAAACTATTTAAATTTTTTATCCTCTTTTCTTTTAATACCAAAATTTAAAAAAAATTTACTCAATAAGTATTCACATTATTGAAACTTACTCGATCACTGTCTCTTGCATAACGTTCTTTAATAACAACTTCAGAAGGTCCGAGAGTATCATTAAACGTTTTTCTGTAAAGATAAATAAATGAATGAATACTTCGGCGATACATATATCAATGCCGTCTAACTAAGATGACTGATTTTGAATTTGATAAAAAGTTTAATAAAGTTTATCTACTGATTGTCTTCATAGTAAAATTATTTTTCGGAAGTATTAACTCTATGCCTACAAATGATGATTGAAAATCACGTTCGATATTAGTTAGAGCATTGTGGCTCACAAGATTTAAAAAGATTTTAAGATGGACTAGAGACAAATGTTTTAGTAATACAGAGTATTTACGAATAATTTCCTAGCAATCGAAGTGAAAAACAGAGTGTGTAACTCGGTCATAAAAACCATTTTATGTCCTTGTTTCTCAATCTATTACTTATTTTTAATTATCTTTCTTGGTTATTACTAACCCTAATAAATTATCCGTTGCGCAAGTAGTTTTCTTCTGGATAGTATTCTGCTTCCACTTTCCTTTTAATTTGTGTGTTACATTACTTATTTTGCCTTGCAGCCAGGTTTTGGATTTATTAAGAATATTTCTAGTTTGCTTCCCTCTGGGATCGCGAATATCATCTGTGTAATCAACTTTTACGCCATATTCATTATTGTCATATAAATCGTTCCAAAATACTAAATTCTCTCTTAAACTTCTTTTAGCTACAGTTCTAGTTGCATTGTCCTCAGTTTTTGATTTGGCATTTGGTTTTTCTGTATCATTGGTAGCTAAAGCGAGCGCTACTGGTACAATGTCATCTATTTCTGTAATTTTAAATTCATTTTACATTTTAATAAGGATCTGCTTAAAGTATTAACGTGACTTTCGATACGATTGATTGAAAAATAAATTAAACAATGGTTTGCAATATTGTTATAATATATATTCGACGGCTGACTGGCGCAGTGGGCAGCGACCCTGCTTTCTGAGTCCAAGGCCGTGGGTTCGATTCCCACAGCTGGAAAATGTTTGTGTGATGAGCATAAGTGTTTTTCAGTGTCTGGGTGTTTATATGTATTTTCTTAGTATTTATGTATATATAATTCATAAAAATATTCATCAGTCATCTTAGTACCCATAACACAAGCTACGCTTACTTTGGGGCTAGGTGGCGATGTGTGTATTGTTGTAGTATATTTATTTATTTATTGTTATTTATTTGTTTTAGGTTATTTATCTTGATTATCACAACGAATCAATGTTTCTGTATCGCAGTAATATTTAGAGAAAGATGATATGATTGAATTTTTTTAGCATCATTCAAGAAACTACTACGTAATTCTGTCTCAAATCCGAGAGCTCTGAATTGTAAAGTAGTTAAGATTTCGATCTTTTTGTTTTTTTCTGTATTCATTTTGACAACTCGATAAGCATGTAGCCACAGTAATACATTTATTTAAAAACCTACAAACAAAACAAGGCCAAAAATGAGTCAAAAGTAGCCTAGTATAGTATTATTTTCATAAATTTAGTAACAATATTATCAACATAATGCAAATTGCGTTTTGTCGGTATGCAAAAAAAAACCAGATGTCTTTTAGCACGAAATGTGATGACGACAAGGACTAATGCAGTACATTAAAAAAAAAATACCTGCACTAAAAGTCTTTTTGGAATCATGATCAGTTTTAGAAATGGATTTCTCCATTTCCCGTTCATCTTTTACGGCGGAATTATCATCGAGCGACATCAACATTCTGGATCTGTGACCGATATTGTCTACCATTTCCACTCCATACGATGGATACATAAAGTTAATATTCTCTTCTGTTATTTTGCCTTTTGGTTTCGGTGCAGTTTGATTAAATCTAAAAGAATATGTTTGTAATACACTCATTTATACGGGATATTATGGGAAACAATGTGATGCAAAACACTTGTTAACGCTAGTGAAACAATTCAGTTAGTAGCTGTGATGCTGGCCAACTGTAGAAAGCCCGAATACAAAAATTAGAATTCATGAGAATCTCATAATTCGATTTTGAAAACGCATTTTTTTACACGTCGTGTAAAGTTGCAGTTCTCGGAAAGTTAGATACAGACTGGTACATAGATACCCAACATAAATCCTTGCTTACAACAAACTGCATGCCACGAGTTACATTCATACAAGTTGAATCTAACTGCGCAGTACCATCTTTTAAAAATTACTATGTGATTCGGTCATACAATTCTTTGTTATGACATTCAATTGGTAGGACAGTGGCGCCTTTGATCGCTCAATTGTAAGTTGTCACCCATTCTGAACGATCAAAGCTAAATAAAAAAATATACGAGAAATAAAAATAAACATACAAAGTATTATTATTTCTTTTAGATTCCTTTATTACTTCATTCTTTATTTCTCCAGATAATTTAGCTACAGTGTAAAACCAATTTGACATTATTTTCATAAAACCTTGAATACCGTTTATTCCGTTGTTAGATTTGTTTTTAGCTATATTAATAATATGACTTTTAGTAAGATTAAGTGAGTTGGTTTCATCTACTGTATCATTCAATTTATCCGTATCGTTTTTAATTGTGATATCCCTTGCAGTTAACTCAAGTTTACTTGTTTTATTGAATGTACTACTGATAGTATCATTTATTAAATCTATAGATTTTAGCGATCTTAAACATTTTCTTAAAGTTAAACTATTTGGTCGTTTATTTGCGATATTGTTATAAGCTGCATTAAATGGGCAATTTCCATGTGTTCTTTCTTTAATTTCATTCTGATTTAAAACACTACTTTTATCTATTATATCTCTCGTTTCATCTGCCATATTAAGATCCCCTATATTGAATACTTCATGAACACTCTGTAGTTTAGCTTTTTTTATTCCATCAGTGTCTCCATTTGTCACATATATAGATTTAGGCGTCCTTGAACTTTTTTTGATTGACAGTATAAGACATGACGTTGGAATAGTAGTTGATGCATCTAAACTTGTATCAAGTAAATTATACGATGGCATGAGTAATTTTTCTAATTCAAAGTTCATTGGGTTTATAGGCTGCTCCATAGGGTTGAGAGCTGTGCTGGTCCCATGGGAAGTTCCACAAAATTTCAAATGTTTTTTGAAGGCATCTAAGAAGTCTTTGTTATTTGATGTACTTCCAGGTCTGACATTGAATCCAAAATTAATCTCTGACGCTCGAGTTGAACCTGTCAAAGTAAATCATGTTTTTATTTTACACATTTACACTTTTAATTTTAATTTTTTTTACTGCTCTTGTGAAATTATACAATTCGTTATGGATATAATAGAGCCTCCTAAAGTTTAAATTAAAACTTTACGTGTGCTGGGACACCAAATTCATTAATCCCTTATCATTCTCTTCACTTTCTAATTTTTGGAGAATTTACCTCATACATACGTAGGTATCAGTAATATTACTAAAGCGTATGCTTTTTACGCATACACGTCAGTATACGCATATATCTACGGCTATATTGGGGTGTCATTCACGATTACTTTAATAAAAAATTATTAAAATAAAACCTTTTCCTGGGTTCCCAAAGATATTTTGCATACTGAAAAGTCTTGACAAATAATGGGATTTAGCCCTTCTACTGCTCTTATTTATATTTTCTTTTTTATTACTCAGCACTCCATAGTCACTATACGCTTGAGCCATTCTTATAATTTTCTTGTATTTATTATCGGCATAATCTTCAACATACTGAGTGTCACTTATTTCTTTTTCTCCTGTGAACAAGTAAACCCTTATTTACCTCTTTTACTTCGAATCCTAGTATGAAAACGAGTTTTTATAACATAACTAGAAAAGAAAGGCGATAAATTTTGTGTGATTTACATATAAAATGTGATTATGTTGATGGTAATGTTTGGCAAGAAAGAAGTGCAAGTTGTTGAGGAGGCTTCTGCCGTGACAAAGGCATGACGCCAATCAATTTCGCGCTCTGGTATGATGCAGAGTTGATTAGAGTATTACTTTATTATAACTGCCGTAACCTTAACAGGTAAGCCCGCTGCCCTCTTAGACTGCATCATCACTTACCACCAAATGAGATTACGGCTAAGGCTATCTGGAATAAAAAAAATAATAGGGCAGTCTGGAAAGACGTTCAGGTCTTAAGGTTTGTTGGCGAGTTGGTAAGTTAGTATGCACGTTCGCATATTGTACCTATATTTCTTTTTTCTTTGATATCTTTTGTATTCACAGGTACTTGCATATCGAGATTTTGTAAATCAGCCTGCTTTATTATAGCATTTAGTTCATCCGGGTAAAGCGGCATTGGTCCTTTCCAATTTTGATTGTAAACAATAGGAGGATTGTGCTTATCTTGGTTGAATTCTCCTGATATAATGAAATGCCCTTCCTGTAAAAAATTGCATCACTAACGATAAGGCCATTTAATCCATTTTTTCATGGAAATAAATAAAACTGCCTCTTTTTAAGTTCATTTATTATGATTATTTGTACGATAGAACAATACAAACACCAAAGAAAAATCCTTGTCTGGCCGGTACGGTTTCTATTTTGACGGGACTTTCAAATGTGGCAATCGAAGAACGTATACAAGACCTATGTTTTTAAAAAGTAAGTTTGATAAATAATTTACACTGCCTAAAAATTTTATTGTTATCTTAATTTCAACTGGTAATACGCTGGACATAAGAGAAGATACGTTATTATGATTAAGGAATAAAATAATTACATCGTGTCTTTTTTTCTTTTCCCCATGTCTATCCATATCGTCGTGACCCTCTTTGTCGTCAGTGAGTACTTCATTTAGGTCTTCGTAACCGAGTTCTTCATGTTCTTCGTCTTCCTCATCATCTTGTAAAAGTTTTCTCTGTCCAGTATGTAGATTTCTTACTAAATTAGGTTTAAAAACGGCTTTGTTCATTGGATTTCTAAAAAAATGGCTACTTTAAAATATATAATATCAAAAACGATTCGTCGACTGGATTTATAACTGATTAAAAAAGGGCACATGCAAGAAATAATGGGAAATCTTATAAGCGCCTATTATAAGTGAAGACTTTGAGTGCGCATCAAGGCACTTTTAGATTAATTTGTTTAAAGTACTTAGAACTCTTAAATAACATTGCAATATTCCAATAGTTGAATTCACGTTAATGCATCGACACTTGAAAAATAATTACGAAAAATAAAGGCTACTCACATTAAACTTGGAATGGTAAAATAAAGATCATCATCAATATCACTTTTTTTTACATCATTACCAAGCGTTGTTCTTATTGTAGTAAAATAATGAGCAAGATGTTGATGTGTTGGCCCATCATTCTTGTCATCAAATCGTTTAAACTGTGCTTTCTCTCGCATTCGCTTATCGTAGTCTTTTGCTGCTTTAAAACTTGTTTCAGAATTTTTATCACTATGGCTTTGAATACTTTTATGATAATTATTATTATTGGCATGATTATGTATGCTGCTTTCATGACCACTACTTTTGTCATTACTCTTTACAATATTGACATGCTCATTACTTTTTTCATATTTCTTTAAACTGTTTTCATGTTCGTTAGATTTCTCACCAACTTTTGGTTTAGGACTCATTTTCGTAATTGATTCTATTAAACTTTCATCATCTTTATCAGTATCATATGTTTTATTTGTAGTCTCCAAATGTTCATCGATATTATTATCGAAAATAATATCAAAATTATCAGTTGTGGCGTCAAATGTTGTGTATGGGTCAAGCATATCGTCAATCATTTGACTGTGTTTGTAGAATGGATTTTTCAAATCTTTCTCATGAGTTTTTTCATTCTTTACGTGAGAGCATTTCGGGAAATTCCTTTTTTTATCTGGATCGTGACGTATTACAACCTCTTTAGATTCAATCACGTAGCTAGGTAATTCTAAAGCACTAGCGGTTGTTGCGTATCTTTTTTTATCATTTTTATATATTTCACCACAGGTACTTTTTTTGGTATGTTTTTTAACTTTGTGTCTATTAGCTTTGGCGTTATCAATATGTTTATTTATTAACTTTTTTAAAGCTCTTTTGTATCTGCCTGTTTTTATATTGTCAATTTGGTAATTGTTGTTATTTGTGGTCTGCTTCAGTTTTCTAATTTGTGCGTCTGTTTGTAGGAGTTTCTTGAAAAACTCTAAAAGAATATTGTTATGAGTGTATAGTTTTTATATTCATTAATACCATATCTCTAAGACTAAGCGCCCAAGGTTGTTCGATACCATTTTATCGGTTGCACTTGGTCTTGAATAGAAGTGGCTTCTTTTTTACGAAATTCAGCCGCTAATCCAGGTTATTATCAGCATCATTAATAACTTTTAGCAATCCACTGCTAAACTAAAGGTATTTTGATTTGGACTTGTATTTTATATGGGCTTCGTTGTCTAATGCAAATAAAGAAAGCTTTAGAATCCATGCTGGAGCATCGTGAAGGTTTAAATGATAGAGAAGGTCTGTATTTCTCTCATGGCTCGTCAATACGCCAAGAACTAGGATGAAGATAATTGTGGGAAATATCAAATTTATAAATTTTGTGCAGTGTCTACTGTAATGTGGACCATTGGAAAAGTAGATCGTAGCTGAAATGTTTCCTACACTGACAAAGAGAGCAAACATGTATGGTAGCTTAGAGGTAAAGCGCTAAGGCAGCGATTTCCAGAGAGCCGCAGGTTCAAATCATGTCTGTTTGTTAAATAAAATTTTGTTAAATTTATATATTTGATATTTACAACGAATGCTTATTATCGACTTACCTCTTAACCTTTTGTTAGTTTGGCCTTCCATCATTTTTCCGTTGTCCAAGATACTCGCCAAGTCTTCACTAATGCCAGCTTCTAAGTCATCCATGATAATCTGTAGAAGAAAATTACTATTGTTAGCAATGAGTTTCAACCTAGCAACAAAGAGGGTGCATTTATTAATAAAATCAAGCTCAATTTGCTTTACTCCGCGGAAAGTAGGAGAATCTGTATGGTGTAATGTATAATTTATACTCCACAGAAAACCGATCTTCGACAATGTACCACTTCTCGCTTCGAAACCAGAGCATCCTCTGAAGAGTTTGACTTATCACAATTGCAAAGTCAACTTCTCCTCCTTAAATAATCTGTCAGTTAATAATACTGTTTAATTGCGGAGGTAGGATAAGAAAACCGGTAACAGACAGACATTTCCGTCATAAGTAGAAACTCAAAATAGTATCAAATATCAAATTCAAAACAAATTACCGCTGACCACTTAGCACGATGTAGACTGTGCCTGCTTAGTGGAAACAGGTGACTTAATCGAGAAACTTGAAATTACATAAAATATCCCGCTCTAATAGAAATACAAAGCTCAGATCATATGACACAAGCGATAGCGGGTATGTATCGCACTTTCGATCTAAAATATACTCTTTCAAACAGCATAGCATAGATTTAAAATTAATTTTATTTCTTTAGAAATCGTGAACTATTTGCACTTTATCATCTTATAAATAAATAAATAAATTATCAAAAATACATATATAGTACGAAAATACATTGCCATCTACGTATCCCCAAAGTAAGCGCAGCTTGTGTTATGGGTAGGTACTAAGATGACTGATGAATATTATTTTAATGAATAATATAAATAAATACTTATAATATATAGATAAACACCTTGACACTGAACAATATTCATGTTCATCATACAAAAAAATTTCTAGTTGTCGATCCACGATTTAGGCCTGTACCAGTCGCACTCATCGTCATCATATCAACCCATTACTGGCCACTGTAGGGCACGGGTCTCCTCCCATAGCGAGAAGGGGCTAAGGCAGTAGTCCACCACGCTGGCCCAGTGCGCATTGGTGGACTCCGTACACCTTTGAGAACATTATGGAGAACTCTCAGGCATGCAGGTTTCCTCACGTAGTTTCCCTACCACCGCTTGCTTCAAGCAAGTGATTAAATTACTTAAAAATGCACATAACTCAGAAAAGTTAGAGGTGCTGGGATTCAAACTCAGTCCCCCGACAGTGAAGTCGAGCTCCCTCCCACTGGGCTATCACCGTGTCGGTTTATCCAAATCAGCACATGATATTTCTAAGCTCCGCGTCAGTCCAAAATAAATGTTTTATAAACGCTTCCGTGCCCACTGCCTCCTATACAGCGTGACACCTATCGGCCTTAAAGACCCCAGCATTTTCTATATTAACCCTTCACAATAAATATGTCTGGATGTTATTTAAAAGTGAGCAGGTGGGGTTTTAGCGCGCGAAAATTATTCCACCGTTTAAGTGCTAAATAATGAACTTTTTTTTAATTTTAGCACGCCGCGGCGGGCATGGGTGATATTTATAATGGTCTTTAATGGATTTTCGACAAAATTAAATGGCATCTATATACTACCTACCTACTAAAACGGTGATAGCTCAGTGGTTAGGCCTTCAGCGTCACTTTCCGGGTGGCCAAGTTCGAATCCCAGCACACCTCTAACTTTCTTAAGTTATGCGCGTTTTAAGTGAATGAATAAATACATTGTACACCACAGAGGAAATCCACAGAGATACATATATATACAATAGCACAATAAGGTAGAACGTATATATAGCGATCTCTTCCAGCCAACCATAGGCAGTGGCGTGCACTTCATACATGCACAAAAGCACTGCATACCCAATTATTTTATATGTCATATTGGAGGAGAAAATTTCCATTTTATGCCATGTACCTGCTTTATGCATACCCTGGCCAAAAACCCTGTGCATGCCACTGATCATAGGCATACGGGAAAAACTGCGTGATTAAAATAACGTTTGTTTTAACGGTGTAGGAAAACATCGTGAGGAAACCTGCATGCCTGAGGGCTCTGCATAATGTTCTCAAAGGTGTGTAGACTCCACTAATCAGCACTGGTTCAGCATGATGGACTACGGGCTAAACCCTTCTCATTGTCTTTCTCATGTCTCATTGACGGCTGATTGGTGCAGTGGGCGGCGAACCTGCTTCCTGATTCGTGGCCGTGGGTTCGATTCCCACAACTGGAAGATGTTTGTGTGATGAACATGAATGTTTTTCAGTATCTGGGTGTTTATCTGTATATTATAAGTATTCATGTATTATATTCATAACAATATCCATCAGCTGTCTTAGTACCCATAACACAAGCTACGCTTACTTTGGGGCTTGGTGGCGATGTGTGTACTGCCTTTCTCATTTATTGTCTTTCTCATGTCTCATTGACGGCTGATTGGTGCAGTGGGCGGCGACCCCGCTTTCTGAGTCCAAGGCCGTGAGTTCCATTCCCAAAACTGGCAAAATGTTTCTTATATGAACACTAATGTTTTTCAGTGTCTGGGTGTTTATCTATATTTTATAAGTATTATTTGTGTATATTATACAATCAGTCATCATTGTATTTGTACCCATAACACAAGCTACGCTTACTTTGGGGCTAGATGGCAATGTGTATATTGTCGTAGTATATTTATTTATCTATTTATTGATGCTGATAATGAAACCACCTACTTACTATAGCTATGATAGCTTAGTGGGTAAGATTTCGTCTAACCTTTTGAGGGATCGAGTTTTATCCCCGGCACGCATCTCTAACTTTTTTTCAAATTCAAATTCATTTATTTCAAGTAGGCCTACTTTATAAGCACTTTTGAAACGTCAAGTATGTATGTTTGTGTGACTCTACCACCGGTTCGGAAAGCAGATTCAACCGAGAAGAGCCGGCAAGAAACTCAGTAGTTGCTATTTTCCAACATCAACTTTACAATCATTTTGCTATCTTGCGGGAGATGAGAGCGAGGCTGGCTGCTTCCATTCTACCTTGTCATTGAGGAATTCATCAAATGTATAGTAACCTCGCTGTACTAGATGCGTTTTTACACATTTTTTAAATGTATGCATTGGTAGGTCAAGAATTTCCTTAGGAATCATGTTATAAAAGCGTATACTCAACCCCACAAAGGAGTTCTGCACCTTTCGCAGACGATATGCAGATATCACTAATTTGTGACCGTTTCTGGTCTTACTTTGGAGTTACTTATGTGCGTTTCTTATTTATTCAATTAAAATATCACTTGCTTAAACAGTGAGGGAAAACATCGCGAGGAAATCTGCATGCCTGAGTTCTCAGTTCTCCATAATGTCCTATTCGGAACTGAAGAAGATGGCACATCATCTTACGTTTTCCCCTTCTCTTTACCTCCGAACTTCAATATATTTTTTTATTAATTTTATTTAGAAGTGGGACCCTAATGATGAGGATGATGAAAGTGTCTTCAAGCGTGTGTAAAGTCTACCTTCGGCTCCATCTCAGTGTAATCTGCCTTCAAAACCGGTGGTAGAGTCACTACAAACTGAAATACTTGACGTTTCAAGGCCTTCTTGAAATAAATTAATTTTGAATTTAGCTTATTATGCTTACAGCATGGACTTCCACAAACTAGCGCCAACTTATACCCAATAAATAACTATTAAATCCGGCGAAACTAAAACGAATTAATATATTTTATGCGGAATCGATATATTTAACTGCAACGTGTAATTGTTTCGGGAGAGTTTAGGAGTTTATACGGAACGCACACATCGGGTAATATAATGAAGTTCGTATGAGTTAAGGCGAAGCTTAATTATTACACTAGCAATTTACCTCGTTCTTGGTCCGCGTTATAAAGGTTTTTAAAAATTTACAAATCCCGTGAGAACCATTTGTTTTTTTCTGAGTTGAATGGATGCCTATGTTACTTTGCGGCTTTTCAACTAACTAGACATAAAACGGTCGATTGGCGCAGTTTGCAGCGACCCTGCTTTCTGTGTCCAAGGCTGTGAGTTCGATTCCCACAACTGGAAAAAGTTTGTGTAATGAACATGAAAGTTTTTCAGTGTCTGTGTTTTTATTTGTATATTATAAGTATTTATTTATATTATTCATAAAAATATTCATCAGTCAACATAGTACCCATAACACAAGCTACGCTTACTTTAGGGCTAGATGGCGATGTGTTTATTGTCCTAGAATATTTATTTCATTAACTCTGTACCAAATATCCAGAAGTTTGGTTGCTTGGTTAAGCCGCTAAGCAAGGACAAACCAACAAACACACTTTCGTATAAATTTATAAATTATTGACCGAGCAAGTAGATGGCTCATTTGATGTTTAGATGAAAATCATTGCCTCTAAATAGAGCCACATACACCCATCGCCATCTAACCCCAAAGTAATCGTAGTTTGTTTTGTGGGTACTATGTTGACTGATGAATAGTTTTATGAATAATATAAATAAATACTTATAATATACAAATAAAAACACAGACACTGAAAAACTTTCATGTTCATTACACAAACATTTTCCAGTTGTGGGAATCGAACTCACAGCCTTGGACACAGAAAGCAGGGTCGCTGCAAACTGCGCCAATCGGCCGTTTTATGTCTAGTTAGTTGAAAAGCCGCAAAGTAACATAGGCTTCCATAACTGAAAAATAATTAATTAATAGTATATAATTATCAATACATTCATGTTTATCACAGAGACATTTTCCAGTTGGGAATCGAACGCACGGCCTTGGCACTCGGAAAGCAGGGTCACTGCCCACTGCGCCAATCGACCGTCGAATCTCCACTGGGAACCTGCCTCCTCTCTCATAGGAGAAGAGGTTGTAGTAACTGACCGACCACGTTGTTTTTGCGGTTAGTGATAAAAGCCGGGATCAATTTCCTAATTCCACTTAGTATTTTACTGGATTTTGAATTTCTGAACGAAAAATTCCATATCTAACAATTTTTAGGCTAACCCTTACAATTTACTACTACTGGTTCTTTGGACCAGTTGTTGGTCTATGAATTGCGGAGAAAGTTATACAAGGAAAGTACGTATAACTTTATTTAGAAATAAAGTTTTAGTATTTGTGATAAAGCCGTTTTGGTCAAAATACCTCTAAATAAAGTTCGTATCATATTTTTCAAAGGTGTTTTTGCCCACAAAGAATGCTTTCCTCAATTGATACTAATGTATGATACCCAATTTTGTTTAAGGCATCATTTCTGTCTATAACGTAAAAAAAATATTACATTATGTAAAATACTTTGGTCCTTTAGTAATCACAAACAGCTTCCCCTTAACAGTCACCAAATTAAGGCATCGTTACTAACATGTGACGTACGCGTTACATTAAATCACTCGCCGTCTCCTTCTAACTCGTAACGAGCGAGCGAGAGAAAAACCCACTAAATTACTTTCCTAATCACTTACACTAGGGACGTGCGATGTAGCTCGCTGAAAAGAAAGAGAGATACATATCTATCTAAACAATGACGTGTATATTTTATTTGAAGACAGCCGCTGTGTTTCCTGATTCGTATAACTTGAGTACTTGAAGGCAAGATTATGCATAATAATGACATTAAATCATTAAAAAAAAAAAATTATACACATCCACATATTTGACACCCACATGCATAATATATACTCTTTTTAAACCTTAATTTTTATTATAATTTGTTGGAAAAAAATAGACAAAATAACAGTGTCAGTGTCAGTGTCAGTGCCTTGGCAAAATCTGTGATAATAGAGGTATAGTGTTTGCATGCATAATGCTTAAACTTATTATTTAAATTAATTAAGGGCAACATACCACGATAATGTATTTGGATTTGTCGATATTTCGACCCAGTTGCATGTATCGTGGTCACAACGGGACAAAGATCACAACATGCAATTCAAATCATTTTCATTTTATTTCTCAGTTCATTTATATCTTTCGTTCGCAAACAACCCTAACCGCTCGTTATTAGTTAAACAAGGAGAGTCGAATCAATTTTTGGGACGTTTGACTGAATTACTATAATGATCTTTGCATGTAAGGGCGTGAGTTTATTTATTGGCTTTAGATTGTTTTGTAACTTAACATCATAACTCTTTTGTAATTGCAGTTTAAGAGTCTATAATAGCGTTGTTGGTTTAGTTCTCGTGTTCACATGCGGATCACGAGGTCTCGGATTGTATTTCTGGGTCGGGTAAAAATGTAAAGTATTCGTTTTTTCGTTAAAGAATAATAAATAATAATAATAAATATCCTACGACAATACATACATCGCCACTTAGCCCCAAAGTAAGCGTAGCTTGTGTTATGGGTACTAAGATGACTGATTTATATTTTTATGAATTATATATACATAAATACTTAGAGAATACATATAAACACCCAGACACTGAAAAACACTTATGCTCATAACACAACCATTTTCCAGTTGTGGGAATCGAACCCACGGCCTTGGACTCAGAAAGCAGGGTCGCTGCCCACTGCGCCAGTCGGCCGTCAGGTAGTTGACTGGAATTAGGAATTGTGGTTGGTAATGCATTTTCTTATATGGCTCGTCCGAGAAAGTGCTACATACTTTACATTTTAACATCGAAAAGCCATTAATTAAATTTTTTATTGACGACCTCCCTGGGAGAGCGCTGTGAATTAAATAGTATAGTATTATAGTATATATTAATAGTAGGGGGACCTGGGTTCGATTCTGGCAGGGGCAATTTGGGAACTTGTGAGTCCTGAATTTCCTATACTCTGGACTAGTGGGAGGCTTTGGCTGTGGCTAGTTACCACCCTACCGACAAAGACGTGACGCTAAGCGATTTAGGGTGGATTGCACCAAAATTCTAGTTAAAATTACTGTTAGGGTTAACTATAACGAGAATCTTAACGAGCGTTAGTTCACATCGTCGAATTGTGTTGCACCATCATAAAATTCGCTAACGTTAAAGTTATTCGGGTTACTAGTGAAATGAGGCATTTATGTCCCTAAAGATGCGTGGGCAGTATTTTTTCATATGACAATACTTTATGAAAATGACAAGTTGACAATTGACAACTGTGATTGACATTGACGACATGACAGATGAATACACATTTAGCGCGATTTATTGGTTACAATTTGTAAATTTTGTGCTAAAGGTTCTTTAATTTATTGAAGCACATAATAATGAATTTCAACAATTCCTGGCCAAGTAAGTATTTATTCAGCTTCAGATGTATTTTTAACTTAACACGATTGCAGTAATTTGTATTCAAAGCTTTATGATCCCCACATAAATATGACTGATAATTTTTTTTCCGCTTATCTAGAGGTCCCCGATAGAAGAAATGATCATGACCGAAGCTGTGGACCGAAGTATTTATAAAAACCTAAATATTTGACAATAACTTTAACGTTTGACCACCCATTTGGCGGTGGTTATTGTTAATGTCAAAAATGACGTCATTTTAACCATAGTCAGATGGTGCAACTCATTTTAAGCTAAATCGTTAATTTGACGAACGATTTGACGTTAACGTTTCATATTTAACGATAACGTGGGATGGTGCAATCCACCCTTAGTGTTCCGGTGCGATGTCGCGTGGAAACCGATTAGGGATATGACTACCCTACTCCCTAACAGGTTAGCCCGCTACCATCTTAGACTGTATCTTCAGTTACCACCAGATGAGATTGCAGTCAAGAGCTAACTTGAAAAAAATAAAAAAAATGTTTATTACACTATATACTAATATATAAAGTTGAACAGTTTGTTCACTTGAACGCGATGATCTCAGGAACTAGTTGTCCGATTTGAAAAAATATTTTAGCGTTGGATAGCCCATACATCGAAGAAGGCTATAGCCTATATATATCATTACGCTAAGACTAGGAGCATAGCACCAATGATGAATATTTCAAAATCAGGGTTCTTTCCCTTTTGAGAGCTTCCGCTGCATGCTCTGCTTAAACGGTTAGAATTTCGAAAAAGCCATGTAAGACAAAGTTTTTCCCAATTAAAAGCCCGCGCTACCTTATGTCTGACCTATAAGGTTGACTTATACGCGGATGAAGTCGTGTGGGACCGCTAGGAACTTTATATTTCGACTTGTTAGCAAATACATTTTTCTACATTTCTTCACCGTTGAAGCAAACGATATTTTAATTACTTAAAACGCACATAACTTAGAAAAGTTAGGGGGTGCGTGCCGGGATTCGAACTAACCCCCTATCACCGTTTAATTAAGGCTATCATCCCTCTTTAAACTATCAGCGTATTGTAATTTCAAAATGGCAGCCAATGACCTTATCTTGGAGACAAAAAACAAGTATTTGGAAAGGTTAAAAGCGAGTTCCCACAGACAGCGCGGTAAAAGCAATATTAATAATACACCCTTGCATTTTTACGTCAAAACAGATTCCAAAATGGCTGACGGGACCACAGACTATCATAACAACAAAACAGCACAACAAAGGGGTTGAAAAATATAAAAAAAAAATCGTTGCCCATTGAAGGTTCACTCTCCATAGAAAATACGGAACAACTTATTATAATGTGAGAGCTAGGTACCCTTTCTCTGTTGCAACAGTGCCTTAGAATTATTTTTTTCAGCTCAGCGGTTCTCAAAGACGACGTTGTTTCTCTTTTTTTCTCCTTTGTTTTCACTTAGTACGTAATTGTAATGAGTATTGTAAGACGGTTTCAATTGATATTTCCTTTTCAATTTTGTATTACATTTTGTGTGTGCATAGGAAAGAGTTTGCATGAAAAGACATTTAATGTATTGTTTCTAAGACATATTTAATCCGCGCATAATAAAAATACAACTGTTTCATAAGAAGGTTTATAGTTATTTATTTTATCCTCTGTATTAGGTTTGCTGTGTTTTTTTTTAAAACATCTTTCATCTGTAAGCAGCATGTCACTGATACAATTTTTCTCTGATTACTCTTATGATGCCAATTATTATTTGTCATTTTCAGGCATGACAAAAGAAATTCGTATCATTGTCTTTGTTTTATAAGTAATTTGAATCATAGATGCTTTACAATGTGAAATTTTAACTGAAAAAAAATTAAAGAAAATATGTGGATAGTTGGCATATGATCTAAATCATCAATTTTGTAAGAATATAATGTTGGAATTAAGCAAATTAAGTTTTATGGTAATCTTAAAAGGCGAGATTAAAAAAAATCCAATTTTCTTTTATGAAAACTAACTATAGTTTTCTCTAGATTTTAAGGAGCTCTAAATTTAAAGAAAGGTACTAGACGAATCAAGATTTGCGAGATTAAAAAAATCTGGTTTTCTTGTTTTTAAACCATACATGAATTTCTCTATATTTAAGGACACTTGGCACTATACGAATATGCTCATGAATCGTAGTGCCAAGTGCACTCGGTTTCAAAGTGCCTTCTACTACAAATGAATAAAGTAACTTTTGAATTTAAACGATTCGTGGGAAAATGTACGGTGTTTGACTGAGAGATTGGAAAAACAATACGATTTAAACAGTTTGTCAAAATTGTTGAATGGGATATTTAAATCCGCACACTGTCTCTCAGACTACGCCATCATAATGAAACGTACAAAAAACGCGTTTTCGTGGACCAGACGTAGCGTTCGGGCGCTCTAGACTAAGTACTTGTTTATATAGTACTTAAAATGACTTTCTTAATGTCCCGCTTGCCTTCTGAACTGCTCGTGAATTTTACAAATAATTTTTATATGTATTAAAGCGTTGACAGCGCAGTGGCGAGACTGAAGCTTCCCCTTTGAGGCACCAAGGTCGATACCCGGCACGCATGACGTACCTTAAACTTTTCCGACTTATGTTTCGTATTAAGAGCACTAAAAACATGACTATTACACGTTTTTAAACATAGCACACACACAAAACATGCAATGATATGCACGTCAATTACAAGCGCACATAGCATTGACAAAACGTCATGTAAACTTAATTTGACAACAAATTTAATTTTCCTAATAATAATCTATACTTATAATAAAACTGTAACTGAAAGATTTTTGTACATTTAATATATTTTGAAAATTTTGACCGGGGGATGCTTTATAATCGATACTGAAACAGATTTTTATTTAATTTTTGTCTGTCTGTCTGTCTGTCCGGGCATCACGTGAAAAGTACTGAACGGATTCAAATAAAACTTGGTATAGTGGTAGTTGATATTCCGGGTCAACGTATAAGCTACTTTTAATCCCGATAAACAATAAGTTTCCTCCGGGAAATGGGATGAAAACTTTTATCAATTTTACTTAATATCTCTGTTAAATTTGCACCGATTTTAATCATTCTTTTTATATTTGAAAGTGTATACTATCAAGCATGTATGGTCTAATTTTAATAAGGATCGGATAAATACTGTCGGAGATATGAACATAACTCTTCACAAATAATTATCAGTCGTAAGGCGTATGGGACAGCGATCGAATGCATACGTACCATCCTACTAATATTATAAATGCGAAAGTTTGTGAGGATGGATGTATGGATGGATGTATGTATGTATGTTTCAACTAAAATAACACGTAAAACAATAGTAGGTACACAGCTACCCACGAAGATTATGATGTTAGCATTAGATATATTCTAGCTTCTCGATTGACTCATACGCTGACGAAGTCGAGGGGGTCTGCTAGTAATAATATAAAGATACTAGCCCGTCCGGTAATCCGTCCGGTCCGATAATGTCCCGGCGAACTTCGTACCGCGGGATAATTTCAAATTTTATCACAATCGGTCCAGCCGTCTAGGAGAAGTTCAGTGACAAATACACGCACACAAAATATATATATATATAAAGATTGGTGCAAGCTAATTAAGGCCCTTAAGAGAGTTCTGTAAAGTTCTTAAAATTAAAGCCAAACATTAAGACCAGTGAGTGCCAATCGTAACTGCGCGTTCGAACACCATTTATGTAATTCTGCTTAAGAGTCTGGAGAGAATTATTGACGAATCAAGCAGATGGAAAGGTATGTTGAGTCCACCAACCCGCACTGGGTCAGCGTGGTGGACTACGGCTTTAACCCCTTCTCATTGTGGCAGGATACGCGTGCTCTGTAGTGGGTAATGGGCCGATATTATGAATGGTTCGATGAAATTTCTGGAGCAACAACATTCTATTCTGGCAAAAAACTTTCAGCATTTTGAACAAAAGGAGAAATGTGCGATGAAGTTCCAAAATGCGATTTAATATCTCTGTAAAGACGATTGTTAGAAATCAGCCAAGCTAGAGCTAGATTAAATTTTTGCCGATTCACGACGAATTCCAAAACTAACTGCTCAGCTACTTCTAATAACGTCATTTGCAAATAATATTACCTGCCCCTTATACCTATTTTAGGCGTAGGTCGGTCCCTAACGAGGTGGAAAGACGACATCAGGCGAGTCGCTGGTAGCCACTGGAGGCAAGCGGCCGAGGACCTACGAGTATGTGCAGCAGTGGACGTCAATTAGTTGAATTGAAGATGTTGATGATACCTATTTGACTAAAGCGGTTAATCTTAGAAAAACTTTTACTAAAACTATTACTTACTTAAATTAAGGTAGACTTCACAGACATTTGAAAACAATACTGAGAACTCGAAGGCATACAGGTACTCTCACGATGTTTTCCTTCACCGTTAAAGTAAGTGATATTGTAACTGCTCAAATCAAAGGAACAATATAAGAAAAAAAAGATAACCTTGGTGTAAAATCAGCTATAGCTACAGAAGATAACCGGCTAGAGTTAGATTGAAAATTAATTTCGCCTACACCGTATTGGAGGGCCTAAGAATACAAAAAGATTTAGATTGCAAATAGATAAGAAAATCTCCTCACATAGCGTAGACTCTCGCATATTATCTGCGACTGTAATATAGGTACAATAATAACCGCAGTGCATCTAAAATTGTCTGAACGTTTTACGTTAAGGGTTTTTGCAAACGTAGCTTGTTAAAGCAGCGTAAATGTTAGTTTTTTTTAAGTTTATAAAACATGTAATGCGTTTAACCTGGAAACAGCTAGCGATTTCGATCAGGTTTTATATTAACATAGTGGTTACGTTCGCGATCCGCAGAGCTTTCACTGAGCCGTAGATTTTCCGTTTGTGTATTTATCCCAAAACTTTAATTGTATCCGAAAATAACTACTCTTCAACATACATATCTTATTGAAAAGATAGTGACATGTCAGGATATTGACAGCTGAATGTCAGATTGACAAGTAAACGTCAACTGGATTTTGCTATTCAAGTTTTTTTTTTTCAAGAATAGAGATCAATTTCCCTCAAAAATAATAACTTTGTGATTACGGTTCACATTCTTAAAATATATTTCTTATAGCTGAAAAAAGGCTCTTATGGTTGGGATAAAAAATATTCAGTTACATATTAAGTAAAAGTTAATATTTTCAGTTCTGAATAAATATTTTCATTTCTTCGAAAAAAAACACGAGAAATAAAAATGAACGCCGAGCGAAGCTGGGTCGCTTGACGCGCCGTGACTGTCAAAAATAAGCCGGTTTCATATAAAATGAAAACCGCCAAGTATGTAATCACCCTTACACCCAACTAGCGAAGTACCCGCCGTGTTTTTTAATCTGCCAAGCGCCCGCGGGGCTCCATTGTTGGGCCGGACCGTGGTCCCTTTCATACGCCTCTTTGTGTGCAAAGCTGTGTGTTGTTTTATTATTGTGTAAGGGCGGCGACAATCGCGCGGGCAACATGCGTATGCAGTAGAGCATTATATATCGGTTTCAAATCATTACCACCAAACACCAACACCAATAACATAAAATAGAAAAAAAAAATTCATTGTTATTTAATTTATTCTAATTTTAATTTTTGACTATAGATATTTATTACTTCATTTGCTATACTCGACGAAAAGCAGGAGAATCTGTATGGTGTTATTTATAATTTCTTCAATCTTTATACTCCACGTCAAACAGATGCAATGTACTCTCTACGCACGTTTCGCTCCGACACCGGAGCATCCTCAGGAGAAGTTCGCTTTACAGTTATTAATATAGGCGTAGAAAGTACATTAACGAAGATCTGTTTCGTGTGGAGTATAAAGAATCTTTATTAAACTCAATTTCTTCAATCTTTATTAAAGATTGAAGAAATTGAAATAAGTAGCGTGAAGTGGCGTTGAAATAAGGTTCTATTCTTTTTTTTAAGACATTAATGGTAGTAACCGATTCGGTGCAGACTAAGTTGCGCAGCTAGTTTTCAAAATATCTTTTCTCTTGTTGGTTAACTCTTTGTACTAATTGGGTACTGTATTTGTGCTACATTAATCCACGTTATAAAACGTCAAAATTTATTAACCCGAAAACGGAGGGCTACATGCTATATCACGTTTCCCTTAAGTAGCATAACTTCAGAAGCTTTTAAATATATTTGTAAGAACACCTTTAATACTCAAAATTTGGGTTTTCGGCCACAAAGCTGCACTCAAATTTCAACCCTATTACATTAGAGCATAAATGTCAGGTTTATTGACGTAAGGTTTTCGGGAGTTCTTGGTAAAATGGTTAAAGGTAGAACCCTCTGGCGATAAATATTAATATATTATTTCGATGCCCTAATGGGAGTCAATTGGTGAAGATGCTACCGCAGACTATACAGGATGCTTTAAAATTGATCATATATTTTCAATACTTATGTTTTAATGTAATCTATTTTTTTTAGGTACTTACTTTTATGAACAAAAAGGAAGAACACGCACAGAAAAATACAATGTTTTAAAAAAAAATAAAAAAATCAATAAAAATAAAAATAACATAAATCCATACTAATATTATAAATGCGAAAGTCTGTTAGTTTGTCTTTACTTTACGCTCCAACTGAGCAACCAATTGAATTGATTTTTGAGAATAGTTAGTTGGAAAGACGAAGATTATATAAGTTAATTTTTATCCCAGAAAAACAAACGGTTCCCACTGGATTTGTAAAAAATCATAATAAACGCAGACGAATAACGCGGCAACAGTAGCTACTTAATAATTGAAAACTTACTAATTCCCGTTATCACTAACAACGAACCAGGCAATAAGCAATAATTTAATAAGCAAAGCCTAATCTAAGGAGAGTATTGGTGAACGTATTGACATATGCCTATACATCAATACGTTCACCATTACTTTTCACCTAAGTTGGTAAAACGTTTTTTTTTAATTGCCATTACTTTTTTAGAAATTCTGTATAAAACTGATAATATATACACAAGAGGTGGTATTACGACCACCAAACTGTAAGAGTAGATAATGCAGAAGATGTGACGACGACTTGTCAACGATTGTGTTCCGCATATTTTGCCAGACTGTGTGTGTAATACTCCTACATTAAATATTTATGTGGAAGACGCTATCATCACCGGTTTGTTAGCTATTTTCAACATACAAAAAATATATATCAGATAAAATATTACAACGTTTTCAGTGTCGCACACGACAAACGTCAAGTAAAAGAAACATCCCGTATAAAGGTGAAACAAGACAACAAATCATAGCAAGTCTTAAGGCTGTATTTATTCCCCCCAGAGCTTTGTTTGATTTGTGGGGACCCGGATATAGACACAACTCTTTTTTTAGGGTTCTTTATATGTATTGAAAAAACGTACGTGCATTAACAGCAAAATCTTATATCTTTAAACGAGCGATGCTTTTAAATATATACTAGCTGTTGCCCGCGACTTCGTCTGCGTTTGATTATGTTTTTTTACGTGTCATTAAATTTAGTTGTAGTTCTAAAAATTTTTAAAGTACTCAATATTGCTAAGCCTTGAATGAGGGGTTTGCTGCTGTCCGCTGCGGAGTTCTGTGCTCTATCTCCAACCACAGTTTGGATTAAACAAATATAACAACCTCTATCGTACAGAAATAATTATTTAAATCGGTTATAATTTGTCGGAGGTATGGTATAAATCGTCAAAAACTTTCATCCCCTCTCCCAAAGGAACCGAGCTTAATATCGGGATAAAAATTATCCTATATTACTTCTAACACTTCCAAGAATATGTGTACAAAGTTTTATGAGAATCGGTTAAGTAGTTTTTGCGTGAAAGCGTAACAAACTAACTTACATTCACATTTATAATATTAGTAGGGATTATAATTGGAATCTCGGAATCGGCTCCAATAATTTTCATGAAATTTAGTACAGGGGGTTTCGGGGGCAATAAATCGATCTAGCTAGGATTCATTTTTAGAAAATGTCATTTTATTCGTGTTTTCCGGTAATAACCGGTTTGGTGCAGATGAAGTTGCACGGGTCAGGTAATATTTACCATAGTAAGTAAGCGTCCAGAACCAGTGTTCTTAGATTCAAGACTAAAGTTATCTTGGGACGATCATCATCATAATATCAACCTATTACAGGGCACGGGTATCCTTCTTTCGTCTACGGTGCAGTTACGCATATTCAAGTTTTTTGGCCACATCTCAAGGAACGAGGGGTCGATTGAACGATTGGTGGTGCAAGGACAGGTTTTTTTTTTTTTTGGCTTTACAGAACCGCTGCATGTCAGCCCTATTGTAACCTAATAAATATTAACCTCTATATTTTATCAGCAAATAATCTAAACAAGTGGCACGCCTCGATGGAGTCTGGTCTTCCTAATAGGTTATGAAACACGCCAACGTGCAATTTGTTTAGATTTAAAGATGCAACCGGTTGAAGGAAAAAGAAAATAAACAAAATAAACTAAAACATAACTAATTAAATATTAAATTTAATTATATAGCTTTAATGAAATTAATTTTAATTAGTCAAATTCTCAATGTTTTTAATTATTTTTAAGTTAAGATTTGCATGCCTTTAAATGGGCTAAACATTGTTCTGTATAACTTTTTGTAACATCTATAATTTGACAACATCTATAGTTTTTTGCAAATAAATGATTATGATTAAGAGCTAGAGGGCGGTCACCTACTCGTAGGACAGATACCGCTGACCCAGACAACTGTGGTGGAATGTTTTCGACACGCTTCCAACCGCCAAAAGTGGAGAAGACTCGCGCGGGAAGCCGTGCAATCCAATTATGCCTAGCGCCATGAAATTCATCTCAGCAGCCACGACCACTCTGCCAATAGTGCACGACTCAGAAGAAGGGTATCCTTCTCAGTGAGAAGGTGGTTAAGGCCGTAGTCCACCACGTTGGCCTAATAAAGCTACGTTTGTTTGTCTGTTTGAATGCACCTTGTTTTTATTCCACTAAAAATGAGTCCTTGAACGCAATCAGTTGATGATGAAATCTCAGACGGTAGTGGACCAACCTAGTAAGGGTATATCAGTACCTAGTATTAAACCTGTACCCCTAATAAAGCTACGTCTGTTTGTATGTTTGAATGCACCTAGTTTTTTATTCCACTAAAAACTGATTGCACTGAAGGACTCGTTTTTTACACAAGGACAAGTTATTTATTGCACCACCTACCTCATTTCTATGTTTTTTCCTTTTACGCCATTGGTTGCCTGGAAGAAATCGCTATGTAATGATAAGGCCACCAAATTGTACTCTCTTTATATGTATTTATATCTTTGTAACTACTTTTCTTTTTCTTTGGTGTACAATAAAAGTGTATTCATTCATTCATTCATTCATTCAGTTGATGATGCAATCTCAGACGGTATTGGGCTAACCTGGTAAGGATATATCAGTACCTAGTATTAAACCTCTACCCCTAATCGGTTTCCATGTGGTATCGTAACATAACGCTTGGGGCCACGTCGTTTGGTAACAAACCATTGCCAAAGCTTCCCTCAGACCAAAACACTCCCACACAACGTTACTATGTAACCACAAGTTTTGTTAACAAAATTGTTTTTCATTTGATAGCCATTGTGGAAGGCTATTAAACATTTGGCTATAAATTTGACGAGTCTTGCAACGGGTCGGCGATGCCACGCGGTGAGTCGTAGGATTAAAGTTTGTTTGTGATAAATGTACCTTATTATCAGAAGTTGTATGGGATTTAGTGTCTTATTTGATACATAGAGAGGCTGTTTTTAGAAATATTTTGACCCAGGTTCTATCACAAACACTTTTATTTATTTTAATTTGTAGACTATACATCTTTAACACGTACAAGGTAAATGTTTTTATATAGGTAGAGTAGATATACGAGTACCTACAGATTATAAATTTCGTAAAACTTTGGTTAAGTACAGAACTCTTCATGATATAAAAAGATATTTCTTGGCATTTTTCTTTCCTATACGTCTCACTAAAGTCATACTTAGATACTTGCACCTTTTTCTATAAGCCAGGCTAGGCTAGCATCCATCGAGAGCGAAGATTTAGAAGGCATGTCTCGTTAAACATTGGAGCATTGGAGGAACAGAAAATTGAGAATATAATAGAATTTACCTATGGAATTATATATTTACTAGATTCTGCCCGCGACTTTGTCTGCGTGGACTTCAAAATTGGGTCTTAAGCTTCGCTCGTTAACAATGTTTAATCTTACCACGGGAACTATTTGAGAGATCGGTCGGTTAAATTGCTTAGAGCTGTTTAGCTCGTTAGCAGTAAGCAATTTAGCAATTTCCAATTTTCCCTCGGGAACTACATAAGAGATCGGTATAAAAGGTACCTTATGTTCTTTTCTATGTGAAATGCATGCCAAATTTCATCCAAATCCGGTCATCCGTTTTTGCATGATTGAGTATCAAACATCCACACTTTCACATTTATAATATTAGTAATAAAAAATCTTATTATGTTGGACTATGGATAACAGGGTAACAGATTCCCATACCGAGCAATTTTTTTTGTGGTTTAAATTTGTGATTTTCTGTGAAATTCACATTCAGTACCTACAAGATATAAAGGTTGCTCTGTGGTGCATTTGTTACCTTGATAAAGTTAAGTATGTAGGTTAGTAAAATATAGTTATAATGTATGTTGATAGGTGCATCAGAATCTACGCCAGTGCATTAGGAAAATTCCTGTAATACTAGTCGTAACCTATTAACCTGAGGCGTACGTATAAAGCCTCATGTGCCTGGAATTACACCGGCTTGCTGCTCCACTTTGATTCATAGCTATGTCTTCGCTATTCCAGTGGAAGCAAAGCCTTACTGATTTATGTCTAGTATATTTTATAGGTCTCAAGGCGTAAAGTGGCAGATAGGAACGGGGAATCTATTACAACGGGAATCCGATACAAATGGGACTACAGGAGACGGTACAATGAGGAAATATCACCTTGTTTTTTTTTGTCGAAGTTTCGCATCCGATATTATGATCCATAGTGTAAACACTACTGCTTCAGAAATCGGAAATTATTGAGATATGTTTTTAAACAGCTGTTGCTGGTTTCGTTGCTTTGTTTTGCTTTGTCTAATATCCGCCGGGAGCAAAAGTATAGAATACCTATATGTATCATTTGTCAAATTCCCTAGTTCAGTGGTGAGTGATGTGATTTTATAGATACGGTTCTAGGTTCAATATTTTTTTCAAAATTCAAAATTCAAAATACAAAACCCATTTATTTCAGGTAGGCCTAATATAAGCACTTTTGAAACGTCGAGTCCGTCTGTGTGTAGCGACTCTACCACCGGTACGGAAGGCAGATTCTACCGAGAAGAAGCCGGCAAGAAACTTGGCAGTTGCTTTTTTCCAATATCAACAATTTACATTTTACATTTTTCTATCTCGTGAGAGATAAAAGCGGAACCGGATGCTTCCAAGCAACCTTTTCATTAAGAAATTTATCAATTGTATAATAACCTCGCTGTAATAAATGTGTTTTTAACAAATTCTTTAAACTTATGCATTGGTAGGTCCAAAATTACCTTAGGAATCATATTATAAAAGCGTATACTCAATCCCACAAATGACTTCTGTACCTTTCGCAGACGATATGCAGAAGTCACCAATTTATGACCATTCCTTGTAAGTAGACTGTTTATATCCACTTTTTGTTTATATAGACTAATATGTTGTCCTCCAAATACTGTAAAAAATATTAAAGTGGGTAAAAAAAAAAAAGTATTTCCCTGTAGACATTTTTGTACACAAATTCATTTGAGTGAGTTAGCTAAATTCTAAACTCAAGTCACGCGCGCGCTTCGTATCGAGTGAAATAGGTATTCGGTATTTTTTTTTTACAAAATCCTTCAAAACTCCACCGCATCTAATACATCACGGCAGACAAAGACACCGGGTAGGTAGATATTATAATGCCGCAATACAAAGCTAGGCTGCTGTCTAGATCTGGAAGTACCGTCGACTAAAAACTTTACTTTCACTTATAATTTATACCTCTGTTTACTTTTTTCTTTGGTGTACAATAAAAATGTAATTATTAATTAATTCATTCAATAATATTGTGTATAGAGTAAACCAATACCATGGTTTTTACTGAAATATATCAGATATATGTATATATATATATATATATATATATATATACCATCACATGCAAAAGTAAAATAATGTCGCGTAGCGTAGATTCTATGCACGTGTCGGTCTTTTATCTTCAATAGGGTAACTAAAGGTCTGAGAATGTTTTGAATTCGTTTGTATGGAAAAATAAATATACCTCTTTTGATTTAATATTTTTACAGGGTGATTCCTTATGAAATATACCTATAGGGTGCATAGGTATTTCCTAATTCCGTTACACGTTGTATGTAGAGTATATGTATACCTATATATGCATATATATATATGTATATTTATGTGCACCACCTACCTCTCTTCTTGAGCTGTATTTTACGCCATCGGTTGCCATGAATAGATCGCTATATAGCGATAATACTTTGTGTAATTTTTTTTACATTCATAAAGCAGATTGCCCACATTTGTAACTTTTTGTATTATGCAGTAAAATATTTTCATTAATCACTAGTTAGTGAATAATAAGACGTTAATAGTTCGTCACTATTTGCAATTACTTTTTTTGTTATTTTTTATAGTAATAATTGACGGCCCTGCACGGCTAGCATAGACAGAAGACAATTATCTCCAGCTTTATCAACTCTCAGAGCATTGACGCACAAGTGGAAATAATTTCCAATTATATATGTAATAATAAACGGGGTAAACTTTTCATATTCCCTGTTCCCGTGCTTTAGCAGGTGGTCACGTTAATTATATACTATGTCATGGGATATAATTGGGGGATATAATTTTTGTCTCTTGCCTGTGCTAGCCCAGCAGGTAGATGATAACTTGTAAGTTGGTAAGTTGAAAACCATTGCCTAAATATAAACAGAGCAAACACTTCGAAGGGCATGCAAGGGACGCGTCTCCCTGAGTCCATCAACATGAGGCGTAAGTGTTGGATAGTAGCAGGCGGAATTCCAAGATAAATTATGAAAATTTAGCTTCCATGATAAATTTCCTATACGCCGCGAAAAGCAGGAGAATCTGTTTGGTGTAATTTATAGTTTCTTCAACCTATACACTCCACACCAAACAGATCTTCGGCAATGTACCCTCTACGCACGTTTCGCTCTGAATCCGGAGCATCCTCAGAAGATATTGACTTTACAATGAATTATTGTTACGAAGTTGACTTATTATTTTTCATAATAATAAATCACATTACATCATTAGATAAATACAATATTGTAGCGATTCTTTGTTACTGCCATCGTGCCTTTTGAAATAAACAATATTTTGTTAAAATCTTATATTTATATTGATAGAAGATCTGAGGACGTCATATATAACTCTTTTGATTATTTGTGTATACTTTTTTTTCCCAACAGTACTTTAAGCCTTGGATGATCTCAGTATCCCGCAACAGTGTTTTTCACAAAAGGGGACTTAGCGTTACTACCAGTGCCAATTAATGCTAATTTAGAAAGAACAAAAAGTTAATCAAATGGATATAAAAGTCAAATTTTATTGTATGATTCCTGAGCTTAAAACTGCTTCTTTTGCTGTCCGTTTAAGCCTACCTAAACGTTTTTGCCCATGGCTACTCAATTCAACTCCTGGGCAATTTATTATTTAACTGCCTAGGGTGTTTAGTGCCAGAATCGACAAAAAATTATTGAATCGACACCGCCTCCTCACCACGCCGCTTTCACTTGATAGAGGATGCTTCTTAAGTAACTAAACGATTCATTACATTTTCTTAATTTATTTTTAAGAATGACAGTCATTTTGGACACATTCCAAAATGTCACGTTAATATATAGGCGTAGGGCTCCGCAAGCTTTTAATTCGATCAACTGAAAACCAATATTTATGATCCACATAGTATTTACATAGATGGACCATTTAGTCAGCCTCAACAACGTCTCATGCATAAGGTAGTAAATCACCACATAGAACGGAAGGCTCCGGCCTACTAAGTACGGTGACAAGACCAGGAGAAGAAGAAGAAGGTAGTAAATTGTAATTATAAACTCACCGATCCTTTATACGGGTTCCCCGGATATTCTGTAAACAAAAATTTTTCTGTAATATCGGTTTACGGACGATAATTATACGTGATAACGTGCGTTCGAGTAGAAGAAAGATTAATGCGTCACAAATTGACCGCCAAGACTTATTGTGCCTCTCTATTCCGCGCTCTCGCTTGCTTGCTCTTCTCGGGCGGAACGTGACAATGAGTCATGCTTTATCGTGCGTGCAGACGGCGTTCATTTGACAAGACGAAAAAAACTATTCACGCCAAATAAACTATTATAAATAAAAATCACTCTATTTCCGTTTCCTGGATGCAAGCTATCATTGTGTAAAATTCCATTCAGTCGGTTCAGCAGTAGAGCCGAATATAGGTTACAAATTCAAAATTCAAAAATGTTTTATTCATGTAGACCTTATCACAGGCACTTATGAAGCGTTTATACATTTAAAATGCAACACTAATGCTAGTGATGGTGATAACTGCATTCGTTTACTTAAAACTAAAGCTTGTAGGGTTCCAAACGTGCCTTGGTCTAAGATAAGCCCACAACAAACTTAGCCCGATGAAAAAAAAACATCCAGCTATTTACTTAATTATGTCGAACAATGGATGTCCACTGCTGGAGATAGGTCTTTTGTATGGAGTTCAAAATACCACAGCCTTGTGCCGCTTGGCTCCTGCGGCTCCCTGCGACTCCCTTGAATTCCTCTGTCCACCAAAGCGGGGGTCTACCAAAGCTGTTTTACGGGTGCGAGGTCGCCATTCCAGCACCTTTAGACCCTACCGACCATCGGTTCTCTGAGCTATATGTACCGACTGTTGCCGATTTAGCTACGCGATTCTTTGAGCTATTTCGGTAACTCCGTTACTCTGGTAATTTACTAAATGATTAAACCTTAATAACAAAAAAACAATTCTTAAATTTTTGTATGTTGTCTATTAGCTTCGGCTAATTTCTAAAACGGTGTACTAGTTTTGACCGGAATTCGTCAAGCAGGTTGGATTGCAGACACATAAGTAACATTTTATTTCTGAAATCTAATCTTGGATTTGCTGGTTGGAAGCCACCTCATAGCCAGCCATATAACTCTAAATTATGAAGTTTCTTTATGACGCTAAAAAGGAGCTTCTCTGAAGTATCTCTAATGGAAACGGTGGTTGGAAAATTGTAAGAAGTTACAGGACATTAAAATTTCCTTTTGCTTAAAATAAAATATACCTCTTATAGTTTTTTTAAACGAACCGCAAGAGTTAATAAGAATATACATACAATACGTTCGAATTAGTTTAAATTTTACGCGAACAAAGTAGAGGTAAATGGACGAAAACTAAACTTTCCTTACCAGAACCCAAGACGTTGGGTAAATTGCCAACCGGGTTCATCAAAGAGTCATCCCATTTAGTCCTGAAAAAGAGATAGGATCATAAAAACGGAACTATGAAGCAATCGTTTTTTGGATTTGGGTTACTTTTTTTGAAGTTATACTTCTTTAGCGGCGTTAGGAAAAATAATGGGAGTGGAATTATACGATGTAATGAAATGCGCGCGCACATGATTACACGATTTTAACAGCGTGAAGGTAGTTGCGAAACCGAGTGAGAAAGAGAATACATCGTTCGCCAGCTCACTTTTAACGATGCGCGCGCACACCGTCAAAAAACAGCACCCTGAAGTTAGCTATCAAGTTTGACAGTGTATACTTTCAATTGTCAGTCTGCGGGGTCATTCCGGTGATTTAATTTATTGTTCAAAAATTTTAAACATTAAAATGTTTAGTGAAACGTGGTGGTCCGATAATGAGATAATTGGATATTGCGTTATAATAAAACTTTCAAAGTATTAAATACCTTTTTTCTATTGTTAGTGTCCTTTTTTCTACAAACGTAGAATAAGGCGTCAGATAAAATTTTTGAAAAGATTTTTATCCTGTTACGCCAAAGAAGTATAACTTCTAACGCGTATATATAAGTACACAAATGTTTTTTGGGGGCTTTTGCATAAAACTGTATATCAGCGCTTTCGTACCTTATAACATGTAACGCCTCAGGTTGCAAGGCACAGGGCGGCACGTTGCAGGACGTTGGTTTTTTATCATCCGTCAGGTGGGCCATTTACTTGGTCCGTCAATTATTAATATAAAAAAATATATTTATTATTATGCTAGGGGTCCCTCGCGACTTTGTTTGGTTAGAAGTCGACCCTAAAAGATTGACATATGCTGTCACAGATTTTTTTTTAGAACTTTGAAGGGAAACCACTTGACTTTATCGAAACTGTAACCTTTTACGCAGCGCAGCGCACGCAGCGGAAGCTATCAAAAGGATAAAAAAACACGACTTTGAAACATTTTTTATTGGTGCTTTGATTCTATTGCTCTTAGTGTGCTGATATACAACCAATAGTCTTCCTAACTAATGGGCTATCTAACACTGAAATAATTTTTGAAATCATTAGTGCCCGAGATCATCACGTTCAAGTAAAAACACAAACAACCTCTTCAGCTTTATATATTAGTGTAAGATATAAGTTATGCCTTACTTCTCAGTAAAGTCATATCCATAGTTCTCGGTCAGCTGGCGCTTTGCCTTCAGCATCAGCTGAATCTTGCCTGCCAAGTTCGAACCCTGGGCTTCTGCTGGTGCTTCATCAGACGGAGGCATGTTCTTGAAGACCAGGAGGAAGGTCACTACCACAGATGCGGCAAAGAGGATCAGGAGAAAGCATACACATGTGTATTGTGAGTGGATCACATTCTTCAGCCTATAACATAATAAAGAAAAAAACGTGTGTGTACTTATAATAATAAATGCTTTTAATTCAGGCCAAATACTTATATGACAAAAATGACAAAAATTAAAACAAAAATACAAAAAATACTGTGAAAATAATACAAAAAAAATTAAATACAATAGTAAAATTAGAAATTTAAATAAATATCCAACTAACCACTTATATACACCCATTAGAAGTTATTCTTCTTTTGCGTAACAAGATAATCGTATCTCACGCCTTATTCTACCTTTATAGAGAAAACGACGATAACAATAGGCTTGGAAGGTCACTTCTGTGGGATGCAACTTGTGTTGATACCCTAGCTGCATCACACATCCAGGCCACTTCGTCAATGGTAGGTGCGGCTGCTTCCAGTGCCGAGCAGGCCAAGAGGCGTAAATATGAAAACCTGGATAGCAGCTTCATTTTTGTGCCTTTTGGAGTAGAGACTTTGTGACCGTGGGGTCCGGAGGCAAGAGCACTTTTCAAAGAATTATCGAAAAGGGTTATCGAGTCTACCGGTGATCCTAGAGCGGGCCACCTTGGCCAACGAATTAGTTTGGCCATCCAAAGGGGCAATGCTGCCAGCATCTTGGGAACTGTGCCTCGCTTCGGTGGTTTCGAGGAAGTTTTAGATTTTATTTAGTTTTTAAATAGTTTATTTTAGGTTATAGTTATGTATTAATAAAAAATATATTTTATTTAATAAATACATCAAAATTAATTAAAGAATAAGCACCGCTTATGGATTTTTATAAGGCATTATCTAATTATCTCATTATCGGACCACCAAGTTTCACTAAACAGTAAAATTTGAGATTTTCGTACAATTGAATCAATCAAATCACCGGAATGATCCTGCAGACTTTGACAACTGAAAGTGTACCTACACTGTCAAACCATATAGCTAACTTCAGGGTTTTTTGTGACGGTGCGCGCGCGCATCGTTAAAAGTTAGCTGGCGGGCAATGTATTCGCCTCTCATTCGGTTTCGCAACTACCGTCATACTGTTAAAATCGTGTAACTATGTGCGCGCGCATTTCGCTACATCGTGTAATTTCACTCCCATGATTTTTTTAAATAATAGAGAGAAACTGTTGTTATAGAAGTTTCTTCTACAAACGCAGAATAAGGCGAAAGATAAAATTTTTGAAAAGATTTTTATCTTGTCACGCGAAAGAAGTATTACTTCTAACGCGTGTACATAAGTACATACGTTTTTTTAAATATTATAGCGGCAACAGAAGTACATCATCTGTGAAAATTTCTACTGTCTAGCTATCGCGGCCTATGAAATAAAGCCTGGTGACAGACGGAGAGACAGACAGACAGACAGACGGACAGTGGATTTTCAGTAATAGGGCTCCGCTTTCGCGTCACTGCCGGGGTATCTGCTCCGGTCATTTACTTTAACAAATAAATATTCGTCAGATAAACTTACGCGCAAGAAACGCAAGAGTAAGTGTCTTCCGATTTTTTTTTCATGTGACGACAACTCCTGTTATCCTTCTACAAAAAAGAATATTAAATTTATTATATTAAGTAAACATGCACTCTCTTGAAGTCTTTATTAAAAACAATGAGCTAAAAAAAGCCAAATAAATTTAAAATTCAAAATTAATTTATTTCAAGTAGGCTTAATATAAGCATTTTTGAAACATCAAGTATGTCTCTTTGTAGTGATTCTAAATAATTTTTAACTGTTATAACTTTAGCGCTAAGAAGAATGTTTGCATTGTGTGACAAGGGAGCTAACAATTTGTTATTTTAGTTTGTATGTAATTTTTTAATGTACTTTGCTTGGAGTCAAGAAAATTACATAAAATTTATCTTACACGTTAAAATTAAAAGCAATTAGTTTAGTAGCATTAACGAACCCAAAACCACCAACTTTCTCTCCTTTCATCTTGATAAACCTGAAAAAGAATAAATCAAAAGTTAGTACCTACTTAGAATTCTAAGCGTTCTTAATTTAATGATTGTAACATCCAAAAACAATCTTTTGACAAACCATCAAGGTCCCAAAACTAAACCAATTCCACTGTTATTCGATTAAATATTTAATATTAAAATTTTAATATTTAATATTACAACCAAGTAAAGCCATTTTAAACTATAATTAATTAATCTTGATTATATTTTATCGTTAGGTATTGGATTCATCTGCTAAAATTCTCTGTATTCTCTCGGGCGATTTAAATATTTTATTTATATATTTTATTAAGTAAGTAAGAAGAAAACGTAATAATTATAAATAGAACTTTTTGTGACAAACCTCGTCTAATTCTGTGGAGATTCGTAGAAGAACCAGAACAAGAGGAGAAAGGACGGACGTTGGGGTCTCAAGGTGCTGGAATGGCAACCCCGCACTGGTAAGCGCAGCGTTGGTCGACCCCCAACGAGATGGACAGACGACATTAACGAAACGACGAAATTGACGGCGCGTCGCAGATAACCGCTGGATCCAAGCGGTACGAAACCGTGGAATTTGAAACTACAAAAGGCCTATGTCCAGTAGTGGACGTGTATCGGTTGATATGAGGATTATGATGATATATATATTTCTAATACAAAGCAGCATTTCTGTGTTCCGTTCTGAAGACCGTTGTCGCCGCTGTAATTTCAGGCACATAAGGGCCTACGCCTTAGGTCGATGGACACAGGGCGACATTTTGCAGGACGTTTATACTCTACGTACCGAACTTCTGGATCTGTCTCGGCTCGAATGTTGGTCCTCTTGCAGATTTTGAACGGTAATCTTACCGTGCTTGTGACTTTTATACCTATCTGTGCTGCTTGAGTCGTAGGATTTCTGAAAATGTTATATTTAATGTTACTTTATAACAGTGGATACCCTGTGCACGATTCAGTAAAATATTTTCGAATGAAAAAAATCATAAAGAGACCTACAACAATATTTTGAAGTACGTTTTTCTTAGTTATTTATTATTGTAGGATTAGGATTTTCGTATTTCTTATTAAATTGTGTTTATTAATTAAGTACCTGTTATTTTTATAATCATGAAACACAAAAAATGAATAAATAAGCAATTGCACATTAAAACGGTCATGTCGCGCTCTCAAGTCCATACCGTTGTCCGTTAGTAGTAACTCTACTGACGGTGCAGAAGTAAGCTTCTACCGAGAAGAAGCAACAAGGAATTTGGGACAAGACAACATCTGTAGTCCCTCTAATACTATCAACTTTCGTAAGGATTTAAAGATGTGTGTTACTCTTTTAAACAAGGTACGTTCAGTACTTAACTGAAGGAATTTAAACTGTAAGTTCTTTGAACTTTAAGGAATGAAGCCCATGTGACTTCTATTTACCCCGAATAAAGCCATGCTTCCCGTAATATTTATAAATAACTAAATTTCACGTCGATAAGCTAAAATCATAGCTAAGTTGCCATAGCGTAGGTTAGTCAAATAGAACTAACGTGGTCTGTCTTGTTGGATCTTGAATCCGAGTATGATTTCTTCCTCTTATCTTTAATCTTATTTTTAACATCCCTTAGTAGGTTAATCTTCTCTGGATCTCTGAAAATACAATCAAAACTAAAATTATTATTATTCGAATCTTTTTAATAGGTATATTTGTTTTTTTTTTCAAATAAAATATGAAGTGACAAGCTGATTGGCATGATCAGTTGATGCAAGGAAACTGAGGTGTTGGTGTCAAGCCTTATATGTCTGAAACTACATTGCAGCTTGGCAGAAAAAAGCATGGCGGTCATACTTCCCCGGAAGAACGCTGTCACAAAAAGCTTTAAAGTGTTTGACTTAGTCTTAACTTCTAACTCACGTTTTCTCTCTCTGCATCATGTCCTTGAATATCTTCAACACTGGAGACTGAGTTTCTTTATCTGACTTTCGTTCATGGCTGAAACACAATTGGATATACAGTGGCAGTCAAATCCATACTTTATATTATACACGTGAAAGTGTGTCTGTTTGTTTACCTATATTCGGTTCAACCCCCTCTTGATGAAATATGAAAATTTGACACATACATAGCTTGTGTCTTATGGTCATAAGATTTTTGAAGTAAAACTTCTGTAGGCGCAACTAGGGAGTAACTCCGATTTTTTCGGAAGTAACGCTTACGTCGGACGTCTGCGTAGTTTCCGCTATTTAAAAATAATAATTTGAATTGGTCGTAAGTATGTGTCATATACTCCACGCTTCTTGACTTATACGCCAGCTAGTGGCAAATATTATTATCAATTAGGATTATTTAATATTTTCAAACGGATCAATTGTGAATAGCAAAGTGAATAAAAATTAAACAGTTTTAACAAGTAATAAATTAATCATTAATAAATTTTCTGAGGATTGCGACATTCTATAATATTCAATGACAAGGTTATATTGATATGAGCGGATCTAACCTTTAATTTTCTACTCTCAATTATTCTATATACAAATGAAAATATTTATAAAATCTGAAAGTGATATTAATGAATTTTCAATAGAATATAAAATGAAATAGTGAATATTAAATGAAATGGCGGAGTCTCTTGATTTGAAGGTACTCATATTGTAGGCACTGGGGAAAATGGAAGCTGGAAGGGCATTCCAGATCCTAGCGGTGCGGATAAGAAACGAAGATGCGAAGCGCTTTGTACGCGCCCGCGGTATATCGACCACGTAGGGATGCAGATCCTTACGGGACCTCCAACTTAAAACCACAGCGCGCACCTCTGCGCCAAGGAGGTCGACACAAACAATCACATACTAGATACATGTGAAAGAACATAGAAGTAGAAGAACAAGAACAAAGAAGAAGAAGCAGGAAATCGTTGGATTGTGTGGAAGAGGATAAACGTATAAAAAGAGTGAATTCTTTATGGATAAAAAAGTGAGAATATGAATATTAAATTGGTTGCCATAATCCGGGAAAACCTATAAATATAGGGGATGTGAACTCTATCTGTATTTGGCAATCATTCTGAGAAGAGAACTATGCCAAGTCGTGACTGGTAATGGATGAATATTAATAAAGAAGAACTCACCTTTTATGACTAATGCCCATAATAATCTCCGATTATAATAATGTAAAAGCATCGTAAAATCTCATTCTCAAAACATTGTTTTAAAATATGTTAGAATTGTATGACAGAAACATTCAATGTCATTATAATAAAAAGAAGAAAGACCTGCAAAGGTTTTAACTACTTATGTATTTAAATTTTTATGCATTCGTTTTAGCTGCTTCTTGATACTATAGCGGTCTTGAGTGACAAAAAATCCTCCTGACCCTTCATATAATACTATTTTCTGCCAGAAATCTTTGTCATATTAGACACTGCCGATCGGTGCACTCTTTTAAACACAATCTGAAGGAGCATTATCTATCGTTGTCATATATTATCACTCTAATTAAAATAGATATATATTTAAATATATCTAGAATAGTGTATATATGTAATAGAATATTTATATAAAATAAATATAATATAACATATACAATATATACCTAAAATACCCAAATTATTTTATATAACTCGTATTGGTGGGGAATTTTCCATTTTATTCCATGTACATACTTTATGCATACCCTGGTCAAAAACTCTGTGCTGTGCAAAAACGCCACTGCTGCTCAGTGATGATCATAGGCAGACCCTCCCGCTTCGAGAGGCCTTTATTCCAGCAGTGGACTGTATAGCCTACAGTCCACTACACAGTATGACTAGAGTGGTCGTTGGACAGTTTAATGATTGCATGTTTATATGCAATAACATAATGTTACTATATGATAGCAATAATTCTAATAAAACATAAGTTATATAAAATAGCCCACTCCACTCCAGTTAAACTGTTTATTACATGTTTAGTACGCTCGTACCTCAAAAACAACATTCAATAAACTTTAACACAACTTGGTAAGGTGGAACACGAAAGTAGAATGTTTGGTTCCGTATGTATCTACACCAACACCAATAGCGCAAGCCAAGACAAGCTTTGAAGCTTTTAAGTATTATAGAGCTTTTTACTACCGCCAATCGCCATGTTTATTTCTATCGCCAAGCAGCGGTCTTGAATGGACGTAGGCAGCGGCGTGCACTTCTTCCGTGCACAAAAGCACTGCCTACCCTAGATATACATATAATTCGTATAGGAGGAGCATTTTTCCAATTCCTATCTTTAAACGTAACCTTATCATTGAATACTATAGAATGTCGCAATCGTCAGAAAATTTATTAATAAACTATTATTATTTATTTCTTTCACGGCCGATTGGCACAGTGGGCAGCGGCAGTGCTTTCTGAGTCCAAGGCCGTGTGTTCGATTCCCGTCGGTTCGTTATCTTAGTATCCATAACACAAGCTCGAAGTATATTTATTTATTTATTTATTAAAAAAAGTAATAATATAAACAAGCATATTTAGAGTTTAGAGAGAAAAAACATAGCAATTTAAAATATTATTTTAAAAACTGTTGAATTTTTATTCACTTTGCTAGTCACAATCGATCCGTTTTAAAATATTGGAAATAAATAATCCTAATTGATTATGATATTTGCCACTAGCTGGCGTATAAGTCAAGAAGCGTGGAATATATGACATAAACTTACGACTAATCCAAATTATTATTTTTGAATAACGGAAACTACACTGACTGACTAACTGACGTAAGCGTTACTTCCGTCAGAAAAAAATCTGAGTTACTCCCTAGTCGCGCCTAAAGAAGTTTTACTTCAAAAATTACAATGCAAGGCCTCTACTTTTATAGGAGAGACAGTTTGAGAGAATAGACCATGCTACTCGAAAGCTGGCTGGCGGGCCATAATGATTATAATAATCATAATATGTTATAGTGATATTAACCGACGTTGACGTTAGAAGTGGGAACACCGTCAACTAACTAGAAAAAATCCAGGAATGGATCCCAGGATACATCAAAAATCACTATCCATTGCTTTGCTAATCCATTGCTTCGTTGCTGCATGAAAGGTGGATAAACTCTTATTGCACGAACGAACCCTAAAAGTTCAGTATCACTCAAGGAAATTGCGCACCTATACCACATTACGTTCCGGGGCAAGCAATAAAAAGATATTTGATGCTTTACTTTTGCCGCCAAAATAATTGGTCGACATCCCCCAAGGGAGTAAAGGAGGTATATGCTGCTTGTACTTTATGTATACTGGATTACGGTCAATGCGTTTAAGGTACTTAATTCATTCACACTCATTCTACTTTGTATCTCTCTTACATACATGAGATAAATAAAAACTCCAGCTGCGAAGAAAAGCATCATTAAAAAAAAAAAAATTTTAGAAAACTATAAAAAACTCGCTTTATATAGAAAAACCAAACTAAAAAATAGATAAATAATTATTTTTAAATAAAAAAACCGACTTAGCCTTAACATAGCTTCATAACTTTCAAAATTTTTTATACTCGTGATACCTAGAAATTAAATGTCAGATTGGAATTAATTAAAAAAGTATTTTAATGGTACTTATATACTCGTGATGATGAATGAGAATGTTATGGAGAACTCTCAGGCATGTAGGTTTCCACACGATGTTTTCCTTCACCTCTGAAGCAAGTGATATTTTTATTACGTAAAACGCACATAACTTAGAAATGTTAGAGATTCGAACTCTGCCCCCCGGAAGTGAAGTCCAGCTCCTATCCACTGCGCTATCATCGCTTTTTCATTAGCATAGCTTAAACTTAATTTTCATTGTGTAAAAAATAATATAACGCCAGCATCAATTGAAAAATTACCTTTAGAATAAAGAAACAATTACTAAATACCCTGCGTGTAAGAAAAAGTGGGGTAAAACGTAATAAAACAATTTGAACCCAGCGCAGGTTAGCGCTAGGGTAACAGGTTTATGGGTTAACCTCGGGGGTGCTGTTGGGGTTTTCACCCTCAAGGTGTATCGGGACTGCAATATGTCGCCGAGCTTAAGATACTGGACATAACCGCGGTAAAACTTGTGTATAGAATCCGTTGTCCTTTTTCCCCGTCTACTTACGTTTACTTTTTCATTCGTCTTGTGTTTTTTTCCGACACAAAGTACGACGTACTGAGTGATACTTTATTAAATCACAGTGTAACATTTAAAAACGCGGTGAAAGCATATTATCTTGTACAATAATGACGACTTTTAGTACCTTGTTTATGTTTATTTTTATTATCTATATGTTCTTATGTATTTATGTATGATTGAGTATATATTGGTTTATTATTTTATATTTACTAGCTGACCCGTGCAACATCATCTGCACCAAATCGGTTAATACCGGAAAATACGAATTACATTTAAAAAAAATGAATCCTAGCTAGATCGATCTATCGCCCCCGAAACCCCTGTATACTAAATTTCATAAAAATCGTTGGAACCGATTCCAAGATTCCAATTATATATACCTACTAGCTGACCCCTGCGCCATCTGTCGGGCTGATTTGTGAATCTAAACCATCCAGGGTGCCACGCAAACGCATACCGAAAAAATCATTGAAATCGATCCGGCCGTTTAGGAGAAGTTCAGTGACATACACACGCACACAAGAAATATATATATAAAGATATACAAGAATTGCTCGTTTAAAGATATAAGATTTATTATATTTTTCTTATTTGTGCAATTTTGTTTATGAATTTGTAGTTAGCTATTTGAATGTAGGTTTATAATAATTTAACACCACCTGTCCGCCCTCGCTCATCTTCTCCTAATCCAAAGGTTGCCTGGCAGAGATCGCTACTAAGCGATAAGGCCGCCTTTTGTATTCTACTTCTGTCTTTGTATTTCTATTGTTTTTTTTTATTTTCCTAACTTCATAGTGGTGTACAAATAAAGAGTTAAATAAATAAAAAAAAAAGTAGCCTAAAGACTAATTACTATTATTATTATGGACGGCCGACAGGCGCAGTAGGCAGCGACCCTGCTTTCTGAGTCCAAGGCCGTGGGTTCGATTCCCACAACTGGAAAATGTTTGTATAATGAGCATAAGGGTTTTTCAGTGTCTGGGTGTTTATATGTATTTTCTAAGTATTTATGTATATATAATTCATAAAAATATTCATCAGTCACCTTTAGTACCCATAACACAAGATGGCAATGTGTGTATTGTCGTAGTATATTTATTTATTTATTTACTAAAATTAATTTAACCTAATCATACAGCATGCAACTTTGTCTGCGTGGACTTGAGAATTGGGTCTACAGCTTCGATCGTTAACAATTTTTAATATTACCACGGGAACTTTTTGGGAGATCGGTATAGAAAGTACATGTCCTTTTCCATAGCATAGGTGACATGTATACAAAATTACAAAGCTTTCTGGCCGCGGCTTAGCTCGTACACAATTTTCAATTTTCTCTCGGGAACTACTTAAGGAATCAAAGGTAGCCTATGTTCTTTTCCATGTCAAAGGCTACATGCATGCCAGATAGCTTTGTAATTTTGTATACATGTCACCTTTGCTATGGAAAAGGACATGTACTTTCTATACCGATCTCTCAAAAAGTTCCCGTGGTAATATTAAAAATTGTTTCTCAAGTCCACGCAGACAAAGTTGCATGCTAAATAGGTTAAAGGCTAGGTTAAATTAATTTTAGTAAATAAATAAAATAAATAAATAAATATACTACGACAATACACATTTCGCCATTTCATCAAAATCCGTTCAGCCGTTTTTGCGTGATTGAGTAACAAACATCCACACTTTCACATTTATAATATAAGTAGGATAAGATAATTGGGTCTAATGACTTTATTGTAGTTTTATTTTATTCCACTACAATCTCACCAATCTCTATATTACAATCTGGTAAGTGATGATGCAGCCTAAGTTGGTAACGGGCTAACCTTTTAGGGGTATATATTAAACCCATACCCTAATCGGTTTAAACACGACATCATACCGGAACGCTTAATCGCCTCTGCGGCACATCTTCGTCGGTAAGGTCGTAACTAGCCACGGCGGAAGCCTCCCACCAGGCCAGACCAAAGAAAATTAAAAATTTCCAAACTGCTCCTTCCGAGACTCGAACCTGGAACCTCCAGGTTAAAACCACAGCGGTCGCTACTTCACCAGAAGGTCGTCAAAATGTTATTGTAATGTAGAGATTGCATTTTGTATTCTAAATTCATTCTTTCCAAGTAGTCTTTATTAGAACTTGCTGCAAACGTTATGTCTATCTGTTTGTACTGATTCTACCGTCGGTTCAGAATTCTACCGAGAAGAACCCGACAAGAAACTCAGCACCTATCCATCTACAACAAAATTGCAGCTATCCTGAATCAACATTTCACAATTTAACAATCATTTTTTTAAATGTTGGATAGGCGTTACTTTGCGGAATTCCATAAAATATTATGAAAATTAAGCTTTATTTGCTATACTCCGCGAAAAGAAGGATAACCTGTGTTATGTAATTTATAATTTCTTAGATCCTTATACCCCACACCAAGCAGATCTTCGGCAGTTTACCCTCTACGCTCGTTTCGCTCCGACACCGGAGTATCCTCAGATGTTGACTTTAAAAAATAATAAGTATTTATTGTAATTTTCACAATAATTTTTCCAACTAATTGTCATAAATTTACAGACTTTGAGAACATTATGGAAAACTCTCAGGCATGCAGGTTTCCGCACAATATTTTCCTTCGCCTTCGAAGCTAGCGATATTTTATTTGCTTGAAACGCACATAACTTAGAAAAGTTAGAACGATTCGAACTCGGCCTGCCCACTGGGTACCGCCGCTACAATTCTACTACGCCTATCCTAGCAAGGATCAAATTTATTCGCGGGGTTTGTAATTTTTCACCCCCAAGTTGTTTTGGAGGTTAAATTTGGAGTCGGGGCAAACATGTTGTACGTGGCGAATGTAAATGTCGGTAACTGATAAATAAAGAAAGAGGTAAAATGTTTGAGGTGCCCTTGCGCGGTAAACACGCGCTAGGGGTGCGGCTCGCGAGTAGAACTGATACAAATAAGTTTCTTAATATTATAAAAGGTTCATTATAAAAAAATAAATTATTAAATAAATATACTACGACAATACCACATCGCTATCTAGCCCCAAAGTAAGCGCAGCTTGTGTTATGGGTACTAAGATGCCTGATGAATATTTTTATGAATAATTAAACGCGCTGCTGGGTACGCACCCAGCCCGCTTCCCCGGGCTAGATTTAATGATGTAATTTTATTTAAACAATAAAATTACATCATTAAATTTTTAATTTAAGTCTCATATCCCAAGGTGCTGGAATGGCAGCCCCGAACTGGTAAGCGCAGCATTGGTCGACCCCGAACGAGGTGGACAGACGACATTAAGCGCGTCGCAGGTAGCCGCTGGATCCAAGCGGCTCAGAACCGTGGAACTTGTAACTCCCTACAAAATACCTATGTCCAGCAGTGGACGTATATCGGTTGATGTGATGAAGTCATGCAAAAAACACGTCTTTCAAAGTACCGACTTGTGTCTCTCAACAATATGTTGAGGTGTGGGAAACCAGTAATTACATCTGTAACGCACTTCATAATTGAAAATCCATTCGTTTAAAATAGGCTCACTCTATAAGATAAAAATATAACAAATTTTAAAAAGAAAGTGGACTGTAACAATGGTAATATTAGAAGTAAAAATAAAATTGTAGTGCAGTTTACTAGGCTGCATAAAATTAGATATTCATTTTAAAGTAATTGTATATCTTTTTATAACAAATTACCAGATGAAATCCTTGAGATGTCTCTCAATAAGTTCAAAGTTTACATAAAACGTAAGCTTATAGAAAAATCTTATTATTCCTTTTAGGATTAATATCCTATTATTAAGGATTACATGTATGATAAAAAAAATTGGTATGAATTACTCTAACTTCATAGCTCAACATTAACTAGACCAGGGTGCGTTTGGAACCCTCCTAGCTTTAGTTTGAAGTTAACGAATGCAGTTATCACCATCACTGAAATTAGTGGTAACATGTTAAATGTATGAACGCTTTATAAGTGCCTGTGATAAGGTCTACATGAATAAAATATTTTTTAATTTGAATAAGTACTTTTGAAACGTCAAGTATGTCAGTTTGTAGTGACTCTACCACCGGTTCGGAAGGCAGATTCTACCGAGAAGAAGCCGGCAAGAAACTCAGCAGTGGCTTATTTCCAACATCAACAATTTATATTTTGACATGTATTTCTCTATCGAAAGCGGAGCCGCATAATTCCAAGCAACCTTTTTCATTTGGAAATTCAGTTCGGACCGGAACTCAGGAATAATGCTCGACGGCAGAAATAAACATGGCGCTAGAGACTATAACAATTAGGTATTATTTATATTTATAGGTTTACAAACCTAGAAAAAATACCCTTTGTGCCAGCCCTAGCAGCTAATATGTGAGTGACAGACGGACATAAATAACAGGCGTCGCATGATGCCCCAGGGCGCAGCGTACGTTCGATTCCCGCTTTATTGCCCGTACCGACTATCATTCCCCGGAATTACTGGGCACGTGCAATCATAAAAAATCCACACGCGCAGCCCACCAACCCGCGGTAAAGCGTGGTGGTCTCAACTCCATATTCCTCCCTTCTAGGAGATATCTGTGACCAAGAGTACTAAGTCAATTCTCGCAAAATTAAGTTTAATTTGCTATAGGACTGCTTTGAGTTGAGTTTTTTGAGCTGTTCCAGTACTTAGAGAGTATATTGCCGTAGATCTATTCGGTGTCGAGTATAAAGATTGGGGACATTGTAAATAACACCGTATATCACTACTAATATTATAAATGTGAATGCAAGTTTGTTTGGTACGCTTTCACGCGCAAAAACTACTAAACCGATCATCACGAAACTTTGTACACATATTCCTGAAGGTATAAGAAGTAATATAGGATGCTTTTTATCCCGAAATTAAGCTCAGTTTTCTCGGTAGAGGGGACGAAAGTGTTTGACGATTTTACACCAGGCTTAGCTATCCTAAATACATAAAGTGCTGCCGCATTTATGAAGCACATGTCTTTCGAAAAACAGAAGCGAACGAAGACGCGGGCAACAGCTAGTTATAAAATAAATTAAGTTTAATTTTCATAATATATCATACAATTCCACAAAGCAACGCCTGCTTCTATCCCATACTATAATCCCTATCCCTATACCTATCCCTACTAATATTATAAATGTAAGTTTGTTTGTTACGCTATCACGCAAAAACTAGTCAGCCGATCCTCATGAAACTTTGTACTCATATTCTTGGAAGTGTTAAAAGTAATATAGAATACTTTTTATCCCGACATTAAGCTCAGTTCCGTTGGGAGGGGGGGGTGAAAGTGTTTGACGATTTAACACCATAACTCAACAAACAAAATCGTCAAATTATAACCGATTTAAATTATATTTTTTGTACTATAGAGGTTATAATATGTATTTAATTTTGCCCAAACTTTGTGTAGATCTGTATGTGGTTGCAGATAGAGGGCAGAACTCCTCAGCGGACAACAGCAAACCCCTCATTTAAGGCTTAGCGATACTGAATACTTCTTTAGAACTACAACTAAATTGAATGCCACATCAAAAAACAAAATCAAACGCAGACGAAGTCGCGGGCAACAGCTAGTTTAGTTTATATTTGTTTTATAGCGTAGCCCATTTAGATACACTAGCGGGTAAACTAAGCTCAGCTGCCAACGCAGTCAGGAAAATTAGACAGATTACTGACGTTGAAATAACCAGCTTGTTTATTTTGCGTACTTTCATAGTGTTATGTCCCACGGGATCTTGTTATCGGGTAAAGCTGCTGATATCGAAACTATATTTATATTGCAAAAAAAGAGCTGTAACAAACTTAAATCACGCGAATCCCTCCGTGAGAAATTTAAAGAAATAGGTATACTAACTGTAGCTTCACAATATTTTTATAATAATATAGTATTTGTAAGACGACATATTAGTCTACTAGCGGACAATCGCGACTTCGACCGCGTATTATTTTACGTGATATACTGAGTTAGTAAGTTGTCATTATTTTAGTTGATACAAACATACATACATACTATTAAGCATTTATAATATTAAGTAGTATGGTACGCATGTATTCGATCGTTGTCCCATATGCATTGCTACTTGCTGTTATTTGTGAAGCGTTATGTCCTTTATCTCCGACAATGTCCATCAGATCTTCATTAAAATTAGTCATGACATGTTTTATCGTATATACTTAAAAAAAATATTAAAATAGGTAAAAATTTAACGGAGTTATGAAGTAAAATTGATAAAATTTTTCGTCCCGATTCCCGGAGGAAACTTATTGTTTATCGAGATAAAAGGTATCCTATATGTTGACCCGGAATATCAGCTACCACTATACCAAATTTTATTTAAATCCGTTTAGTAGTTTTACTTGTATATTTAGTTGCCCGGAACGACAGACAGACAGACAGACAGACGAAAATTAAATAAAAATCTGTTTTTGACTCAGTATCGATTATAAAGCATCCTCCGGTCAAAATTTTAAAAATATATTGTTTGTTTCAAAATTTCTTTATTTTGCCAATAAATTGTAACAAATGTTAAACAATAGATATTATAATTTATTTTTGCTAACGTAAACTAATATTTTTTATTGTTCAGGCTAACACACCTTTTTATTAAACATATACAATGAGTAAATAAAGATACAATAACTAAAACATAACCTAAACACCTACGCAAATATAAACGTAACATATTTTTTAACTTATATAATAATATATACTATATACTACTACGACAATACACACATCGTTATGGGTTCCGAGATAGCTGATGAATAATTTTTTTATGAATATAATACACATAAACACTTATAATATACAGATAAACAGCCAGACACTGAAAAACATTCATGTTCATCACACAAACATTTTCCAGTTGTGGGAATCGAACCCACGACCTTGGACTCAGAAAGCAGGGTCGGTGCCCACTGCGCCACTCGGCCGTCAAACGTTCTGCTTCCGAACGCAAGCAAATTATTCACACTTATTCAAATAAATTATAACATACAATAAATGAGTGAGCATGCTATTAATAGTCGCTGAAAATATCAACCTTTATTACTTTTTTAAATATCGCCAGTGACACAATTCTTGACACGAGTTTTGACACAAATAGCTCTACTGCTCGTAGCTGGCGTTTCCAATTCTGTCAGTGTATGTCCTTTATTACACCGTGTCTTTCGGTAAAGCTTAAACATTACGCGGTATTACAAGATTACTTGTAACAAGAAAGGGTGATGCAATGAACGTTTTGATATCCGACTGCATATTAGAAGATTTGGGTGTAGTGCTCTCACAGAATACTGGCACGTTTATAATTTAAATAGCGGAAAACTACACAGATGTTTGACGTACGAAGCGTTAGTTACGTCAGAAAACAATCTGAGTTACTCCCTAGTCGCGCCTAAACAAGTTTTACTTCAATAAAATAAAAAAATAAAAATTCAAAATTCATTTATTTCAAGTAGGCCTAATATAAGCACTTTTGAAACGTCAAGTCTGTCTGTGTGTAGTGACTCTAATAAAAACTGCAAAAGGCGTAAGTATGCCTCTCTAAAGGTTGCTTGGAAGCATCCGGCTCCGCTTTCATCTCACACAAGATAGTACAATGATTGTTAAATTGTAAAATAATGTAGGAAAAGAGCGACTGCTGAGTTTCTTGCCGGATTCCTGTCGGTAGAATCTGCCTTCCGAACCGGTGGTAGAGTCACTACAAACAGACTTGACGTTTCCAAAGTGCTTATTGCAATATTGTGTCAGGGGAAGTTTTACCGCCATGTTTATTTCTGCCGCAGAAGCATTGCTGTGTTCCGGTCTGAATTGAATTCCTTAATGATAAGGTTGCTTGAAAGTATGCGGTTCCGCTCTCATCTTTCACAAGATAGAAAAATACATGTCAAAATGTAAATTGATATTGTTTGGCTAGCAAGCCCGAACTAAAATGTATTACTAACATAAAGGCCTACTTTTTGACATCATTTTTATTCCTTAAAGTAGTTACGAGTTAGAGATACGATACATACAAATGAACAGACAAAAATATGTTTACGTAGGTATTCTTTTTCTTGTCATGTATATGTTTTTAAGGCGGCTGAAATTAAATTTTAGGAGCCAATACACAATGACATTGCAGGGGATATAAAAAAGCCACAATCGTAAAAATACGTTGTCTCACTCCATCGGGGTCACCCATCGATACCTCGCCGTAAACAGACAGGCCAAGGCATAAGCGGCAGCGATTTTTTTACCCCACGCCTTGTTATCGAAGGAAGAGACGTTAACTCCGCATCGTCAACGTGATAGTCAGGACAGGTTTATTTTGTGCACTTTGAGTAAACTCATAAGGATAGCGATTTTGACTATATATTTTACTAATACCTAATAGTTAAATAGTATGGTAATTTTTTTTTTTGTGCTACATTGTCGCATTGGCACAATCTGTCCCGTAATGAAGGAAGTATGACTTTTTTGGTAATTTTTAAATAAATATAATCAATCATACGAAACCGTAGAAATGTAGAAACCGATCGGGTTGGTGTATGGGTTCAATCCGCTACTTAGGATGCATCGCCAGTTAACACACATCATACGAAAGCAAAAGTTTTAAATTTTAAGATATTTTTGCAAATACACTCTTAGATTATTATTATTGTGATATTAAAAATGTCCGTTTGAGTGGTTACGACCTTCTTCGTTAGAGCAGGGCGCTTTTGGATTCCGTCTAGCTTAAGTTTTTTTGTTGACGAATGTAGTCAAAAAAATTAAAAAACTAGGTTATAAGTTAAATAACGTATCTACTTTCAAATCTGTCTTACGTATCGTATTCTATGTGTTGGTTTTTTAAATTAAGTAACTGAAAAAAGATATGTTGTTTTCATTTATATTTTAAATTGGTTTATTGAAGCGGTGATAGCTCAGTGGGTAGGAGCTGGACTTTCGGGAGGCCGAGTTTGAATCCCAGCACGCACCTCTAACTTTTCCAAGTTATGAGCGTTTTAAGTAATTGAAATAAATGCTTCAACGATGAAGTACAACACCTGCATGCCTGAGAAGCCTCGATAATATTATTAAAGGTGTGTGGAGTCTATCAAAAAAAAAAACAATGGACACAAAAGGGGGAAACTTAAAAAGTAGGAAACAAAAGGCGGCCTTATCGCTTAGTAGCGATCTCATCCAACCTTCATTACATGAGTCATCTAACGCTTGCTCTTAACAACTTGTTCCACGTATTCCCAGACGTTTCCTTTAGTACCTAAAGCAGACATTTTATGGGCGCTGTCACCAGGTATCCCGGTTGATGGGACCCCAAATATTGGATTTTGCCTCATTTCACCAGTAATTGAATACATTTCGCCAGATACTTAAAGCCTGTTGGGCCTTTTAAATCTGCCATCCTAACTTATGGCGGAAGAGTGACGACCACGGCGCAGGGTTGAGAGCTGTGGTCTTATAAGTGGGAGGTCCCGGGTTCGATCCCCGGCGGGCATTTTAGCAATTTATAATTTTTGGAAGGGATTTCTGTGAACTTTGCGGTCGTCAAATTGTATAGGTATTTGAATTTTCTGTGTGGTTTGGGTTAGGTATAAATTTATTCATATCTGAAGTGTTTCGGATCTGGTCTGGTCTGGTGGTAAAGGTTTGTCAAATCAAATTGTAAGTTACAGAGATTAGCGCGCTCGAACAAATCAACGAAAAATAAACTCTTCAGCTTTTCTTATTAGGTATTAAATACCTATAGATAATCTACGGTCGTCGAATTCGTCTTTTCCATGTACGCCTTTATAATACTTGGGCGGTTTTTTATTGGCTTACAAAGTTGATTTTTTTGAAAATTGTTTTCGCTTGGGATTAATTTTACAGTCGAAGCCTTTCGCCCACATACCTGCGCCGCCCCCCGGCCGCGCCCGTATTTGCGAGCGCACATTATTTATATTCGCTTCACAATCGGCGCTGCTCGCTAAATGGGATTTAAAAGCTCCCAACAATTCACGGCGATGCTTTTTTTGGACGGCGTTATGCGAGATAGACGCAAGAAAGTTAAATATATATTTTTTTAGTTCCAATACAAATTAGCCCTTGACTGCACTCTTAGCTGGTAAGGTAAGTGATGATGCAGTCTAAGATTGTAGCGGGCTAGCCTGTTAGGGAGTATGGTAGTCATACTCCTAATAGGTTTCTACGAAACATAAACTAAATCGCTTAGAGGCACGTCTTTGTCGGTAGGGTGGTAACTAGCCACGGCCGAAGCCTCCTACCAGACCAGACCAGAGAATATTCAGAAATTATATATTCCCAAAGTGACCCTACCGGGAATCGAGTCCTGCGCACGACCAATCACAAGAAACGTGCGTTCGGGCTATAGTTGTATGATTAGTCACTCACAGGTCGCCTGGAAGGCGCAGTTTGGCATGTCCCTCTTACCTTAAGTCCATCCGTATGAAGCCATTCTTTTTCTTAAAGATCAGAGATACAAAAATTAACTACTACTGTATACAACTTCAAATTATCCTAAGATAATATCCGGAGTTCGGTCCGCGAGCACGATCACCCGCTCGGAGTAAGATCTTCCTATAGTTACGGTGGAGCGCAACACCGTAGTTCCCGTAAAAATAAGTTGTAGTGATTGTGATGCTGAAGTAATATGTGTTTAAATATTTTAAGTATGTAATGGCCGCCAAATTAATTTTCTTTTTTATGTAGGTACTTTTTGTGGTGTGCAATAAAAGTATATTCATTCAATCATTCATTCATCATCATAATCACATCAACCTATTACAGAGCAGGTAAATTTTGTGCAATTTTTTTTTTTTTGGAATGAATAGCTTGGAATGAAGCAGGCGTTACTTTGCAGAAATCCATGATATACTTACTCGTATTATGAAAATTAAGCTTAATTTTCTATAGTCTGCGAAAAGCAAACCTGTGGTGTAATTTATAATTTCTTCAATCCACACCAAACAGATCTTCGGCAATGAACTCTCTACGCACGTTGCGCTCCGTAACCGAAGTAACCCCAGGAGAATGAGTGATAGATATGAATGAGGAGAGATATGTCAAATAAGTCAAATAGGCACGTAAAATGTAACATAGGAGTGAGTTGATGGCGATAAATAAATTCGTCAACTTAAAACTACGAGGGTTCGAAACGCGCCCTGGTCTAAGAAGAAGTCCACAACAAACTTAGCCGGTTGTTATTTATTTTTTCGTTATCACCATCTCACATTGTCATTTAAAAAATATTGAAGAAGCAACCTGGTTAGAGCAATAATTTACACCCAAGCATTTTTATCTTTGTTGTAGTCCTTAATACTATAACAGGACTTTTTTATAAGCATAGGTTTAATACAAACTTTGAACTTTTTCAGAGACATCTCCAAGATATCAACTGGTAATTTATTTATTTATTTATTTATGTTTAATGTTCAAATTATTGCAGTCACATTTTCTCTTAAATTTAGATATATTTTTGTGAACATACATTCAAAAATTTTCAAAAATGTATTGACTAAAAACTGTCATTATCTTAACATCTTTAAATTTATCTCTCAATCACTATCTCGGACCCATTTTATAGATAGCACGAACAGCCCTCTTCTGCAGCACGAAAATAGTGCCAATATCAGCAGCATTACCCCATAGTAGAATTCCATATGACATAATGCTGTGAAAGTAGCTAAAATAATATTATATATGAATAGTTGTTAACAATTATTCATTGTAAAGTCTTCCGAGGATTCTCCGGTTTCAGAGGTTCAGGTTCTCCTGCTTTTCGCAAATTAAGCTTAATTTTCGTGAATGGAAAGAAATTTTTACTTTTTTGTTATTAATGTCTACGTTGGCATAGCACCGTCCAGCGCTCCGCCGGCCCTCCGCAATTAGAGCGTGACTGAGGATGGGGGAGTAGTAATAGATTTGTAATACATATCCTTCACGTACTTTAAACTTGTATTGTCATTGCTGGTTAGACGTCTTCAAAGTTGTTTGCTCGAATGGGTTGCTTATAGGAAAATACTTCAACTTTTTGTTGTGGAAAGAGTTTTTTTTTTAATTGCATTGAGTAGGTTATTGAAAATGGTAACTGCTAAAAATTCAAATTCAAAGTCAGAGTCAAAGTCAAATATTCCTTTATTCAAAAATGCACATAGACGGCGATGCATTGAATACATACAGAATGTACATAGTAGTGAGTAGTGATGGCGATAACTACATTTGTAAACTTAAACCTAAAGTTTAGAGGGTTCCAAACTCTAGGTCTAAGAAGAACCCCACAACAAACTTAGTCGGTTTTTGTCTTTGTTATCACCATCTTATGTAGACATTTGAAAATATTTAAGAAGCAACCTGGGTAGAGTAATAATTTACACCCATGATTTTTCTTAATCCATTATACGATAATAGGACTTTTCTATAAGTTTTCGTTTAAAAACAAACCTTTTTTAGAGACCTCTCAAACATATCAACCGGTAATTTATTTTTAAATTATATTCGATTTCCTTTAAATTAATTACTTATTTTATCATAATCATCAGTAATGAATCAATCAGTAATGAAATATATATTTTATGGGTATATGTATACAGTATATGCATCATGTATTTTTTCTTTAACTGTTTATTATCTTCGCCATTGGTTGCCCGGAAGAAACCGCTATGTAGCGATAAGGCCGCCAAATTGTATACGTTGTTTTGTTATACTTTTTTTTGTTCTATGTACTTTTTGTGGTGCGCAATAAAAGTATATTTATGTAGTATGTTTTTTTTTGTAATAAATAAATATACTACGACAATACACACATCGCCATCTAGCCCCAAAGTAATCATAGCTTGTGTTATGGGTACTAACTACTTTTAAGATTAATATACATAAATACTTATTAAATACAGATAAACATCCAGACACATTTTCCAGTTGTGGGAATCGAACCCACGGCCTTGGACTCAGAAAGGGTCACTGCTCACTGCGCCAATCGGCCGTCAACGTTGCAGTGCAAGTTTATTTTTGCTTCTTTTCTTTTTCATTCAATCCCCAAATTTAAATGCCGGATTGTTCCCGAAAGAACATGTTTCCAAAACTGTGTTGGAACCACTAATAAACAGATAGTAGTTTAAATAATAGTAAAGCTTTTTAAGACAGAGTTCGTCCGGAAATATGTTATAAGCTAAGGCCGAAGACCAGAGCAGACCAGAAAAAATATGAATACCTATATGTTTTCCTTGTATTTTCCTTTTTTTGTTGTGTTGCTATAAAGTTTTTCTATTCTATTCTATTCTAAATGAAGGAGAGATCGTCAAAGAGGTACTTTAATTTTATTTTTTTATTATTTATATTTAAATTCTTCCCCCAAATTCGTAAACTGTGAACAATGTAAACATTGTAATTCAAGCCGCGACTAAGACACTGGCCCGACCGCGCGGAATAATATTTTAATCCAATCGCGAACAGATGTTTAAATACGAATCTCATTATTCCTTAGGGTAAACGTACCTATTCAAGATAATACTAACTGCTCGCCGCGGATTCACCCACGCTAACCAAATGTCGAAACGTTATTATACGAGTTTATTTACTTTTCTCATAGACCCATACCTTTCTAACGCTATAACACATCATGACCTAATATGGGCAAAGGTTTTCTACATAAGATTGTCTTGATAATTAACTGTTACTTTTTGACGTGACAACGTCTTATAAATTGGTTTGCCGGGTGACACTTCAAGAAACTGCGTTTCGCTCCGCTCACGTTATGCGCTCACAATGAGAGCGAGTGAGAGGCACGCGTCCCTTCCACTCGGGCATGGTTAGCCCGCCTAAGAGCGAGAGAGACAGACATAAAAAGTGAAAGGCACGCGTCCCTTTGTAGTAAACGCTGTTTCATTGTACGCAAATGTATTGCAAGTTATTGTATGTATATTTGTATATAAATACGTATGTATGTGTAAAGGTAAAAATAAAATTTTGTTAATATGAAATTCAGTGCGAGATTCTTTGTATAAATTAATGTTTTAAATATAATTCTTTGTATAAATAAATGTTAAAATTGTTACTATTATTTCATCCTTCTTCCTACTATACGAATGAATATTCACATTAAAATTATTTTACCACTCAAAGTCGTTGTCACGTAAAACTTTCGCCCGTATACCGACTTTACAGGCAACCAATTTTTATTCTTTATTGCTTAGTGAATATAAATAGACAAATGTTGAAAAAACACTCATGATATTTTCAAATCTCTTTTTATTATTTAATCTGCATATCGTCTGCGAAAGGTGAAAGTCATTTGTGGGATTGAGTATACGCTTTTATAATATGATTCCTAAGGTAATTTTGGACCTACCAATGCATAAGTTTAAAGAATGTGTTAAAACTCATTTATTACAGCGAGGTTATTATACAATTGATGAGTTTTTTAATGACAAGGTTGCTTGGAAGCATCCGGCTCCGCTTTCATCTCTCACAAGATAGAAAAATGAATGTTAAAATGTAAAATGTTAGTCCGTGTGTCTGTATGTGCGGATCCCGTATCTTGTGGTCACGATAACGAGCGAAATACTTCACTTATCGAGTTGGTTTCTTTTATAGGCTTCAGTATTTTGAGTAATTATAGGAAGCCTACTTTTCACAGTATGTAACGGTGGTTTAGATGTAGTTTAATTATTATTTCTCAATCTCAATTTTATTGTAATAAATGAGGCGTGCACTTTTGGATTTTCTTAATAAGAGCCGGGTGTATCATCATCACATCAATCCATTAACGGCCCACTACAGAGCATGGGTCCCACAATGAGCAGGGATTAAGGCCGTAGTCCACCACGCTGGCCCAGTGCGGATTGGTGGACTCCACACATCTTTGAGAACATTATGGAAAACTCTCAGGTATGCAGGTTCCCTCACGGTATTTTCATTCACCGTTGAAGCAAGTTGTATTTTAATAACTTAAAACGCACATAACTTAGGATAGTTGGAGGTGCGTTCTGGGATTCCAACTCGGCCCATCCGAAAATGAAGTCAAGCTCCTACCCACTGGGCTATCACCCTTCTAATTTCTTTTTACTATTAAATACGTTATTGTGGCGTTTTTATAAGGGACCGGTATATAATATCGCTAAGATTGTCCACATACAATTTCTCCCAAACTCTAGTTCTAGATAAATGAGTCTAAAAGCCACAAGTTGTTGGTCTCAAAGCATCAAAACATAGGAAGTCACTAGAAGTGACGTCACAATCCAGTGTCTATTTCTTAACACTATCACGATAATAGTAAGCGCGCAATATTGATGGGTGACTGGTTTAAGCCTAAGCATAATTTATTTCACGCAAATCTGCCAGCCCGTATGGATTTATAGATAAGTGTACATAAAGAGGTACGAGTACAAAGGAAATGATTTCGAATAACATATTATAATAAACTACTTGTAGCCCGCGACTTCGTCCGCGCTTTATTCCGGTTTTTCCAGCATGCAAGATTTTTTTATGCAAAATCTAGCTGAGATCAGTTTAGTTGTGAAGGTAAAATGCGTTTAATATGTAATAAAATATTAACTAAAATATTAATAAATGATTTTGAGCATCCCCAATAAAATCTGTTTACCTATATCTGACTTATGTTTTGAAATTCGTAAAATTTAGTTTAAAAAAAATGGATGCGTTCAAATTAGGTATACATACGTTACATTATATAATTCGTTTTATTTTAAATATTGTAACATAAGTGTAACATTTTGTATTGTGCTGAATAAATTGAAATAGAAACATAAAAAAATTTAATCATTTTGATATATAGTTGCTAAAGTCATTATGTTTTCATTATTCTAATAATGGTATCAACAAATTAAAATAAATGTATTTTGAAGTGAAAACTTCTTTAGCGGCGTTGAGCACTTTTTCTGTAATGGGTATAAAATCTTAAACTCGCGTCAGGACACGTGACCTGATCGAAAAAGCGTAAGACGGATTTGTCAAAACTACTATTGATGCGGTCTTTATTAGAAATTTAAATAGGTTCGAATCAAAACTGTTCGTTTCTTACTTCAGCTACCATAAACCTATCGTATCAGTTTTAGAGATTGGCGATGATAGTTCTGGTAATGATGATGGTGAAAAAGTCGTTGAAATTATGGATGAAAGTTGATTTTTCGGAGAGATAAACTTTTTAATGTAAAATAATTGTAATAGTTTTAAAGTGTTAAATTTTTAATGTTATATAATTTATCATGTTTGTGTACGATAGCGCAATAAATGAATATTGTATTCTACCACATAAATGATAGTACTTTTATACTGATAAAGCAACTGGTGCAAAATTATTCCCTAACCATTCCAAAATATCAAACATGCTCAACGTTAATTAATAATCAAGTTTTCACTTCTGCCGGCACTCCCGGAGTGCAACCCGTCTTTTTTTTTATGATAAATGTGGTAGGAGAATCGTGCAAAAATACCAATGTTCTTGTAAACTATCCCTGGAAATTTAATAGTTTTTCAACGGACCAAAAGAAGCCTACGTTACTTTCCTTCTTTTCAACTAACTCTATGCCAAAAATAAATTTCATTGGTTGATTAGTTGCAGCGTGAACCAAGAACAAACAAACAAACATACTTTCGTATTTATAATATTAGTTAGGATTCATTGGTTAACTAGCGGTCCCCCGCGACTTCGTCTGCGTATAAGTCAACCTTAAAAGATAGACATATGCTGTCGCGGCCTTTTTTTATATTTGTCTTACATGATTTTAATAAAACTTTAACCTTAGTATACTATATTAATTCTTATACCTACAACAATATGTATAAAAAGTTTCATAAAGATCGATTCAGTAGTTTTCGCGTGAAAGCGTAACAAACTAACTTACATTCCTCGATAAATGGGCTATCCAAAATTGAAAGAATTTTTCAATTCGGACAAAGAAACAAACTTCAGCTTTATATATTATAGGATATAATATCTGTGGCATCGCTTGGCTTTACTCGGTGTTAGTCTACATACAAAACCAATGCCTCCGACTAAAAAAAAAAATTAAAATTTGTCAACTGTTATTGTTTTGCTATGTTATGATCAAGTCACCGACGGAACGCGTTATTTCCGCTCGAACTGTAGTCCCCACTGTTTTGTATGCACTCCTTCAAATAAGGCAAACAGTGAAATGCGTTTGAAGTTTTAATATTGTAGATTTATCATCGATAATTTCGAAATACCGTGTAAATTGTCGGATGATCGTGTATTGGGTGATTGCAACTTGTTTTGCCGTTATCGCGAATCGGACGTTATCGCTATTAAGACTCTGTTACTGATTGATTCATAAGTTTTTTCCTTTCCGATAACAATTTGCTCATAGTCATTTCCCGATTTAATACATATTTTGTTCCAGGAAGTCTTATAGCTTATATGTTTTTAAGATAACGTGATTAATAAACCGCGTCGCAGTCGCGTCGCAATTTGGAACTCCATACAAATGACCTATGACCAGCAAAGGACGTCTATTGGTTGATATGACGATGATGATTAATAAATAAACGAAAACCCCAGTAGGGTTTTTAAATTTATACTTATTTCGGCGCGTTAGAGAAAAACGATGAGAGTAAATTTTTGCCATGTGTGCGTACATTGTTACAAAAAATCGACACCCTGAAGTTAGCTGTAAGGTTTGACAGTGTACACTTTCAATTGTCAAAGTCATCAGTCAGTACAATCGGACCATTTCAAGAGAAATGTTTTTTTAATCAGCTCAGAATTGACGGAGCTATATCGGTACACTTAAAACGTCCTTCATTTTTAAAGTAGATTAATACAATTATAATATCTTATAATGTGAATCTGTATCATTTACTCCACTTATACTTAACAACAAAATAATATTTTACACAGCATATAACAGATAAAATAGCTCTCTTACAGAGTTATAATTTCCTGGTACAATTAAAATCTATATTATCAAAATTAAGCTTAATTTGCTATACTCCGCGAAAAGCAGGAGAATCTGTGTGGTGTAATTTATAATTTCTTCAATCCTTATACTCCACACCAAACAGATCTTCGGCCGTATACCCTCTACGCACGTTTCGCTCCGAAACCGGAGCATCCTCAGGAGATATTGACTTTACAATGAATAATTGTTAAGTCCTTCTATCCAATATTCAAATAAAATCTGTTAATGGAAACAGGTACTTTTACCTTACTGTTAGAGAACAAAAGATTTTGACAATCTCACGTGAAAAGGGAGTGGATTAAACATCTCTTATTTTAAAGTCTTAATGCATCCAACTCATATCTTGTTATCTTAAAAGTTTTAAGGCAATCCATTTCAACGATCCGTCGTTTCAAAACTGCCTTTCACAAACGTGCAATCGATCTTCTGTGATAGATTGCTATGCGACATTTGCAATAGAACGTAGCATCACAGATATTTCGACGGAAAGAATGCTCCAGTCTGTATTATCTAATAACTAATTCCCCGCCCACTACAGAACACGGGTCTTCTCCCAGAATGAGAAAGTTCGAGGCCGTAGTCCACCACGTCACGCTGACCAAGTACGGATTGGTAGACTTCTCACGTCTCTTCTCCTTTGAGAACGTTATGAAAAAGTCTCCTCAGACTTCTTCATAACGCTGGTTTCCTCACGATGTTCTTCCTCACCTTTAAAGTAGGTGATATTTTAGTTACATTAATTTAAAACGCACGTTACTAAGAAAAGTTAAACGCGTGCTGGGGTCGATCCCCAGCACGCGTTTAACTTTTCCGGCGGCATGTACTTTTAACTCGGAGCTATATGGATTTTAATTTTAGACCGATGTATCCCAGCTACTTGTGCACATGCACCAGTAACTTGTGCTAATAGTGTGTGCATATAGCTTTTTGACTATATGTACAGCAAGGAACATTGAATGGACGTTTCAAAAATGCATGAGATTGAATTACAAGAAATCTCCGAAATCACGTGCGATGAAAGACATGTACGAGCACAAATGGGCAATCAAGGGCACCGTATTGAGCTTGTATATTGACCCCAAGATCTCTATACTTAATATTGGAAAAATGTATACCTCGGACGGACAATCAGACGTTTGTAAGTCTGACTATTTTCTTCGAAACTACTGGACTGAGAAAGCCAAACCTGTTTACTCCTAAACTAGAAGTCGCCTAGCTCATAACTTGACAATAATTAATTTAAATAATAAGTTTGAACATTATTTAAGGTTCTTCTGTAAAACACTATACTTCTATAAACACAGATTTTGCCAAGGCACTGACATTGATGACAATTTGCCAATTTTCTTTTACCCGTCGGATAAACTGGCCATCCAGATTCAGAGATTCACGATGATGTCTCAGATTGATGGAAGTGCTTTGGATTATCAAACCCATAGTTTTGCCGTATAAGTCAAAGTAAAAGTCAAAGTCAAAAATATCTTTATTTAAGTATAGGCGGCACATTTGAAGTGTGTATTACATGAGAATTACACGGTAGTGAGATGATGGCGATAACCATATTCGTAAACTTAAAACTAAAGCTACGAGGGTTCCAAACGCGTCCTGGTCTAAGAAGAAGCCCACAACAAACTTAGTCGGGTGTTTTTTTTTTTGTTATACATCTCACATTTTCATTTAAAATTATTACTTATACTATTAAGATAATAAAAAAATGGTCCCAATTTAAATTAAACGAAACAAAGCGGAGACTTAAGTTTATTATTTTTATTATATGAGAAACAAATTGTGTTTAAACATATTCGACTAGGCTACTGCAAAGGTTCTTCTTGATGTATACTCATATTTTCAAAATTAATTAAATAAAAGCAATATAAGTCCAGAACTTTACTTTGGCAAAAATATTAATAGGCGTATAGAATTAACTATACAATCCATCAATGCATAAAGCTACGACGCTATGTTGTAGTGGTTTCGTAGCTACGGTCTACGGTCTTTGCTACGGCCACAGCCTCCGACCAAAACATAATTTAAAATGAACAGAACACAGAAAAATGACGTTTTAGCGTAGTAGACTTTTGTAGTGGTTTAGTAAAGAATTCAGCGGTATAAATATATATATATTTAGAGGGGCGACTCCGTGTGAGAAAACTCAGTGCTTATAATTTTTACAATACAATTTTTCGTAACATTTTTTTTTTTTGTAGTTCAACAGGTAACACTTAAATATATTTATATATACCTGTTGAAAAAAAAAAAATCGTTAGTATTTCGCCGCTTGTGTTCAACAGATAAATACTTAAATATATTTATATATCTGTTGAAACACAAAAAAAACTAAAAAAAATACTTTAAGTATTGCGCCGTTTGTGACGAGTGACTCCCAGCGACTAGTTTAATGTCGCCGGTTCACCTAGTTGGCTGTTCACAAGCACTGAGTTATCTCATACGCAATCGCCACTCCAGCATCTGGGAACCCAACCCTCGGACTAACCCAACGTCTAACATCTATTCTTGTGGATTTTTTTGGCTCAATGCCACTTTAGCGTCGTCCTTCCTTCCTACACCCATAGATCTCCTCACCTTTGATTCAATTTTTATTGACCATCCGAATATTGCTCTATCCATTCTCAGCTAAGTGAGTGAACTTTCTAAATAGGCCCCTTGTCACTGTCAACCAGTTCCCATAAACAAATTAAGCTGTTAATTGCTCGGATGCACCATAAACAGAACCGAAAAAATATTTGCAAGCCTATGAAATGCAAAGCCGTTTGAAGCCCCCTAAGACCTTATTTCGAGATCTATGTCCAGTGGTCATCCGTTAATTGATATAATGAGAGCAAATACGTTAAATTTCAAACAGCCAGGGACACCTATCGACGAGTAGGTGTGTTTCATATCCACACTTGTAATGAGAAAGTATGTCTGTTTTTTATTTGTTTGTTTGTTTCATATATAGCTTTTTTTTTGGAGATGGATTGGAATTGCTTGTACTCAAAAACACACCTGGATAACGTTCCCCTAGGATTAGAAAAAAAATATCAGACTAAAAAACTAGCCTTTACACTTTACACTTTAGCCTTAAACATCCAGACCGTTTAAGCTGTAAAGACGGTGCTGGTGATATTATGCACTTTTTAAATCGGGGGAAAACGGTACCGCAAGAATTTTAAAAAATCACGAAAAACAGCCGACGATCTACAGAACAGCTAGACCATTTAATTATAATACGTAGTCCATGAATGAGATTTACATTCATTTCTTTTTTTTAATTTACGTTTACATATTAAAATGTGTGCAACTAAAAATCAATTTTGTATCTCCTATTTCTAAGCCTGTGTATGTTTGTTATTCCAAAATAACCGCTAATAAATGCAAAAGTATAACAACAAAAAAAAAAAAATTTAGATCCTATATTACCAACTATTCTGTTAGTCTGCTTGTTCTAGCTAATCTCCAAAATGGGTGGACTGATTACGACAGGACTTTCATAAGTAAATAAAACATTACACAGGGAGTAACTTACAGCAATCTTTATTTTGGGTGGGCGTAGAGTAAAGGTAAAAGTGTAAATAGAAAAACTTGATGTATTTCAACACAACCGTATATGAACGCTGTCAGTTTTCACATCTATTTAAAAATAAATCTTGCCATTTTCAAATCTCATTTCGTGGGAAGTGCTGCTAACTGTTGGCTGCAAAGCTACAAATCTACTTGAGAGTTACCACAATTTTCACTAGATGGCGCTATAATCAACGAAAGATGCTGTTAATCTTGGTTCGTAACATCACGGAGAGCTTTTAGAATTTGGCGACGTGTTACGTGCTCTTGCCGAGAGATGACGTGACCTATAAAAAAAATACCTCTCCCTTTACATCTCTACTGAAGAGAGTGGCTGTTTTCAGATCTTCTATAGGGTTGTAACTCATTTGGCACATTTTGGAGGCCGAAAAAGGCGTAACTAAAATGCATAATTACTTAAAATTCATAAATAAACACGTCGTAAAAAATGCCGAACTGTGTCCAGAAACATCAGGCGCATCGACGGCCAAGTGGCGCAGTGGACAGCGACCCTGCTTTCTGAGTCGAAGGCCATGGGTTCGATTCCCACAGCTAGAAAATGTTTGTGTGATGAGCATGAATGTTCTTCAGTGTCTGGGTGTTTATATGAATTTTATAAGTATTTATGTATATTATTCATAAAAATATTCATCTGTCATCTTAGTACTCATAACGCTACGCTTACTTTGGAGCTAGATCGCCATCTAGCCCCAAAGTAAGCGTAGCGTATGAATGTGTGCATTGTCGTAGTATATTTATTTATTTTATTACTTTATTTATTTATCTATTAAACCTTATGAGCCTCAAAAATCTGTACTACTACTTAAACTACTAAGAGTTTAAGGTACAAATAAAATAAAGAAGAAAAAAGGTTTTTTTTTTTAAATTCCACTCACAATTTAGCCCTTGAAGGTTAATCACTTCACACCTGGTGAAGTGATTAACCTTCAGGGAGTGTAGTAGTCATACCCGTAATCGGTTTGTACGCGACATCGCACCGGAACACTAAATCGCTTAGCGGCACGTCTTTGTCGGTAGGGTGGTAACTAGCCACGGCCAAAGCCTCCCACCAGATCAGACCAGAGAAAATACAGAAATTAAATTTCCCAAATTGCTCCTGCCGGAATCGAATCCGGGAGCTGCTACTTAAATTCAAATCCCTCAATGTTGCATCGCCAGCGATGTCGTCAAAAGATGGTACTATGGATTATTCTTCCGCCAGTTGTAATAATCCAAATGTGTTACGTTAAAGTAAATGTAACATCAATAACTCAATGTCTTTAATCTAACTAATAAATAATTTGGGATTTAGAGTGATTAGAAAATAGTTTTGTAATTCTTAATGAAACTGGCAAACATTTGATTGATTTGCTTAAGTTGTATTTAATGTTTCCGGACGCAACAAAACGTTGTGAAACGAGTTTACAAAATATAATTCGCAAATTTTTCTTCCGTCACAGAAGTAAAAACGTAAATTCTGTGTTTTTTTCGACTTCCGATTGGCGCAGTGGGCAGCGACCCTGCTTTCTGAGTCCAAGGCCGTGGGTTCGATTCCCACAACTGGAAAATGTTTGTGTGAAGAACATGAATGTTGTTCAGTGTCTGGGTTGAATATGTTATATTATAAATATTTATGTATATTACTCATAATAATATTCAACAGTTATCTTAGTTCCCATAACACAAGCTACGCTTACTTTGGGACTAGATGGCGGTGTGTGTAGTGTCGTAGTATTTTTATTTATTTATTTATTTCCTTATGTTAGTCTGTCAGTATACATCTAGCGTTATATTTATCATCATCATATTATGAACCCTTTACTGGGCCTGAGTTTACTCCCACAATGAAAAAAACCCGTTGCGGATTCGCGGACACGCTATGAGAACATTATGGAGAAATTTTTATTTATTTTAAACTACTAAGAGTGTCAAATAAAATAAAAAAGAAGAGATGTATTTTTTTTTCATTCCACTCACAAGTTAGCCCTTGACTGCAATCTCACCTGGTAGTAAGTGATGATGCAGTCCAAGATGATAGCGGGCTAACCTGTTAGGGAGTAGGATAGTCATACACCTAGTAGGTTTCTACGCGACATCACACCGGAACACTAAATCGCTTAGCGGCACGTTTTTGTCGGTAGGTTGATAACTAGCCACAGCCGAAGCCACCCGCTAGATAAGACCTGAGAAAATTCAGAATTATAAATTCCCACATTGCCCCCGGTCAGGAGTCGAATCTGGGACATCAAGACATGGCACTTAAAACCATAAATTGTGTATAAATTTATATCCACCGTATTTTTTATCCTTTTAGTAAAATCACGACGTAGGCCGGTCAAAGTTTTGACAATGATAAACTTTTAACTATTCGGCCATGTCCAGCCGACTTCCGGTCTATAACGATGTGATACAGAATTTTTAAGGGATCTCTCAACATATTTCTTTATAAGTAACACACGTACATTAATTTCAAAAATGTCTAGACATGTTACCAAACTTGAACGTTACATTACATGTTATAAAAGTATATACATGGGTATATGCTTTTATAACATGATACCGAAGGTAATATTAGATCTACCTTTACCTAGTAGTAGTAGTAAGAAAAGAGCAATCTGCTGAGTTTCTTGCCGGCTCTTCTGAGTGGAATCTGCCTTCCGAACCGGTGGTAGAGTCACTACAAACAGACTTGACTTTCTTCATAAGTGCTTATTAATTAGGCCTACTTGAAATAAATGAATTTTGAATTTGAATTTGAATTTTGAATTTAAATTTGAATTTTTTAGAGGCCATTATAACAAAATGCGATTTAAAAAGAGAGAGATTAAAAATCGAAGGGCACGATAAGAAGATTCCAGAACTAAGCCAAATCCATTAGAAAATTTCGCATTTTCCAAACAATGAATTAAAATAATTAGAAAAACGATAAAATTTAATCACCAGATAAATATTAATCGTTCAGAAACGTTAATCCAAATGATAATTTAAAAATATCGCGTGAGTCTAAAGATGATTAAATTTAATTATAAGATATAAACATGCTTAATCCACAGTTGGGCCCAAAGTGTTAATAAAATCCCACTTTTGAGCAACGACTTCCTCTCACACAAAAGAGCTCAGACCGTACACGCTGTTCCAATGTATTAATATATGCTATTATGTAATAATATATAAAGAATAATAAAAACACAAATTAGTCAAGCCCTTTCGTTAGAATGTTCTTTTCAAAAAATAAATAATGCAATTCAATTTTTTGATTTGTAGAAATATAAAGTGCATTTAAAACAATTTTGTGACTATCTTCCATTATACACTCCGCTACACAAAATTCACCTACTGACGTCTTTGATGAACTTACAAATTCGGACTGTCTGACTGTCATATTATCAAACGATTATTCGAGAGTCTTTGAAATTCAGTTTACAGATTGGCGACTGCAGTTGAAGGTCTTCGTCCATGAAAAAATGTTTTATCATTGTCTCTTGTAGTGATGTACTCGTATAACCCATAGACACTTGTAACGCGTGATAAAGCGACATAAACTAATGATAAGGGATGTTTTTTATCATATTCATAGACAATTTGGGTATGTTCTCCTGGGATTGCGACTAGTGTTTGCACAGGCACAAACTAAAGGTAAATGCGAACGTTTAACATTAATCGTTCTACTGTTATTTAGAGAAATAGTCGAGGATCTTCTCGTGATAGGCTCTGCTGTTTTACTAATTTGATGCGCAGCTACATGTCCAGCTACTTTTCTTCGAATTTTTTGTCCAATCTTCAATGAGTTCGGGAACTCAAGCCACACAATATTTACGTCTCTATCATCATTATATTCTATATAAACTAGCCTACCAACAGCCCCATTTGCTAAGCCATCAAACACTTCTATATTTGTTGTTATCATGTAGAAGACGTTTACCACGAATACAGTTTCGTAAGGTAATCCTCCAGAATCAATTAATGACATTTTGTGTAGTTTTTGACGGAAGAAAGTAGTTTGCTCTGCCGAAGTACAACCAGTGATTGTCTTTCTTTGTGCAAGATTTAAAATGTTACTATTATATCTTGTTACAGCTTCATTTGTATTAAATAATCGGATCCCATGTCGACATTTAATTTCAGATTCTTGAACAGTTACAAAACGTGATTCTAATAAGTATATCTCGAAATCGTCAAGTTGTTCACCATTTCCAATTCGCCACAAAATGTGCCACAGGGAAGGGTACAACTAGTATATATATATCTTTATATATATATTTCTTGTGTGCGTGTGTATGTCACTGAGCTCCTCCTAAACGGCTGGACCGATTTGAATGAATTTTTTGGTATGCGTTTGGGTGGCACCCTGCATGGTTTAGATTCACAAATCAGCCCGACAGATGGCGCTGGGTTCCGCTAGTAAATATCCCTACTACTATTATAAATGTGAATGCAAGTTTGTTTGTTACGCTTTCTAAACCGATCCGATTTCGTGATGATCGGTTTAAAACTACTAAACCGATCATCACGAAACTTTGTACACATATTCCTGAAGGTATTAGAAGTAATATAGGATGCTTTTTATCTCGAAATTAGGCTCAGTTCTCTCAGGAGAGGGGACTAAAGTGTTTGACGATTTTACACCAGGCTTAGCTATCCTAAATACATAAAGTGCTGCCACATTTATGAGGCACATGTCTTTCGAGAAACAAGTCGCGGGCAACAGCTAGTATATGTATATATTTCTCAAGACTTTTTTTTAGTATTTTTGAATAATTACTTAGCTCAGAATTATACTATAATTTGTATAAATAACTATTGTAAATGAGTATTTGCTGCCCATTTCAATCATTATCAATGTTGTGATAAAATTGAATAAAAGACATCCAAACTAACGTAAACATCGTAATCGCGGTGACTGGCGGTGATTGGCGGGGATGAAAATTCAACTGACATAATTTCTTTATTTTTCTTCTGGCACTCTTAATGTTGGTATGAATAGAATAGTTATTATATGTCTCTATGGTCATAAGTTGTTTTTTAATATTTTTTCTCAGGTGCGCCATTACTGTTGCGGTTGTCAGCGACTGTTTGTACTGTTACGAAAAACGTGTTCTAAATATAAAAATACTAGAATATACAACTTGAACATAGTTATCGATTTATGTCACCAGTTATGCCACCTAGAACTAACTTTACGATGTATAATTTAAGTGTCGGTGTGCGCGCGCATTGTAAAAATTCACTCTCAGCATTTTTCTGTATCGCGCCAAAAGAGAACAAAACGAACGCAGACTATGTCGCGGGCAACAGGTAATATATGATATTAGTTAAGGTAACTTCTTCTAGTATGTACTAAATTTTAATAAATAAATAACCTAGTAATGTGCACATTTAATAAAACACTAAAATGAATCATAATGCATACTCGTATCTTTGAATTACCACATGTAGATAATTTCGTATAAAAACAATAATTGTTTATAAATATATATTTACAGGTAGGTACATTTCACATTTTTCTAGATCCTTTAATTTATGGTTATATTTATTAAGGCCGGCCGCACGTTGAAAATGTACATTATAGTCGCTTGAATGGTCAATTAGTTGTTGGATCGCTAAATTGTTAATATATTTAAGGTCAGTCGTGATGGGAATTATTATTATCGGCAGAACACAGACCTCTACTCTCATACTAGAGCTAGAGCTTAGATCCACGATGCTGCTCCAATGGGTTGTCTTCGGTCGCTTCGCTCCAAGGCTTCGGTCACGTAGTTTCGAGTAATAGGCGACAATTCAATTAATTCTTTTGAGTTTATGTTTACACCTTTAAATTAAGACCTGTGATGTATATGTGTAATGAGTTAATAAATTTAAAAAAAAATGCTATCAGGTGATAATAAAAATAATTTGCAGACCTATATTATGAATACTTTATTATAGCGAAACAGTGTTTCTTGAGTTTTTTATTTATTGATTTTGGCAATTCTGAATTTCCTTTGCATTGATCTAGTAGAAGCTACCAGATCAGTGCAATGGAAATTATCGATTCCAGAATTACCATGGCTAGTTAACATCTTACCGACAAAGAGGGGTGGCATATAAACATTTTGGTATAATATCGCGAAGAAGCTGATCGGGTATATGTGTTTAATGAGACTGTTCGACCCCTAACATTGAAGCCCACTACCATCTTAGACTGCATCATCGCTATTACTTGGTGAGCCTGCAGTGTGGATGCGGCGTACTCGTAGAAGAAATCAAATAAAAAAGAAACATCCAAAATATGATCAAGGGATTCAATCATTCACCGCCAATGTGCGGTCAATCTTACGTTAGCGATAATCGATACATTTAAATCGATTACTTGTATAGTCCTTGATCTCTTATGACAGCTTGGTAGTCCTCATTAGGGCTGTCACATAACTGTGGCATTGTGAAATGGTGATAACGAAAATAAAACCCAGATGATCTTGTTGAGAGTTTCTTCGCGGCCCAATGCCTTTAGATAAGTCTTCAAGTTAACGAAAAAAAATCAAGTCAGCGTTAGTTTTAAATAGTCGTTATATACGGACGGCCGAACTTTATGAGTATCGCAATGTGACTCCAAGAGCATTTCAAATTGGCAATAGCAACCTAAGCTAGCTGGATAACGGACACACAGTCAACGCGCGAGTGAATGTTTAGGGCTGACTCGATCGACGTTTTTGCCACAATTTTACGAACAATTCTGGTCGTTACTAGATATTCGGGTGTTATGTGATGAACGGTAAGCGAATCATTGACAACGACAAGGGTGTTTAAATAAATAACAAAAAGCTCTCAAGCTACACTTCTCATGGTGAAGTTAAAAAAACGATAGTTGAACGTGACAACGTCGTAAGAAAATACTGATGGAATGGTTGCATTTTTCAAAAGAATATTTTAATTTTATTTGTTTGATAGATATTATCGTTGCTATAAACAATTGACACCACATTCACTTTTCACTGCACTTCATCCTTGCCGAAAACATAATATATATATACAATGTATTATTGTATAGAAGCTTTCCGCGCGGACGCATCGCTCACTCAAGTAGGAGAGAGACAGATGTCGAACGCGGAGGCCGACTGTGCCTCTTTGTCGCTCGTTCCGCGCTCTCGCTTGCACTTCAAGCCTTGAATGGAACGCCTCAGAGCGAGGTAATGCCGCATACGTCATGTTTTTACGTGCCGCATTCGCGTGCAGCCGGCTCCATCGAATTATAAGACGTTGTCACGTCAAAACCACTAAAAATATTAATATATGTGATCCTGCGGGAACTGTTAGACTTCCTGTAATAAAAAGTACCTTAAGTCTGTCTCCAGGATGCAAGCTATCTCTATATGAAATTTCGTAGAGGTCCTCCCTCCCTTCCTTTTTTTTTGTACTGCTTAAAAAGTGAGGCAACCCTAGCTATCAAACATAATCGATTTCATTATCTCTTCCGATGTGAAATTACTATAAATTAAGTTAATCGTACATTAATAAGCAGTTTAGTTTGTGCACGAGTGCGAAAACTACAAACTTTATAGAGGAAAAGTTACCGAAGTATTTCCGTGTCTCTTGCGACGCGATGATTGGTATGTCTTTTTCTCTAATTATCATTTAATTTTTCAAATTCAAGTCCAAAATGAAGCGTTCATAGGAGGAGCTAGGAGGGTTCAAAACGCGTCCTGGTCTAACAAGAGCCCACAACAAACTTAGCCAGGTTTTTTCTTATCACCATGTCACAGTCAAGTTAATATTGAGCTATAAAGTTAGAGCAATTTATACCCAAGCTTTTTTATCATATATGTAATCCGTAATATTATAAAAGGATTTTTCTAGAAGTTCTATAAAAACTTTGAACTAATTCAGAGACATCTCAAGGATACAATACAATTGCCCTTAAATGAATTACTAATTTTATGCAGCCGTTAACAGTTAACTGCACTACAAGTTTATTTTTACTTCTAATATTAAAAGTGTTACAGTCCGCTTTCATTTTAAATTTTGTTATATATTTGTGTATATTAATTAAATTTTCAAATATGCATTGATTATGCACCGTCATAATTTTAGCTTTTTTATATTTATTTCTTAAAGACTCGCTTGTGCCCATTCTATATATTAAACGAACATTCCTTTTCTGCAGTACAAAAATAGAATCAATATCAGCAGCATTACCCCATAATAATATACTGTGAAAGTAACTAAAATGTATCGTCCATCAATACTGAGTAGAGTATTCAAAATTAAAAAACTTCGAATTACCACTACAGTGTACATAATTCTACTAGACAAGTGCTTTCATTTGATACCTCTGATGAGGGAATTGTGAAAACAAGTGTTTTTCGCCATTTTGTGGTTGGCATCTTGGACAGTTTTTTATCAAACATAGTTAAGCGCTCCCGACTAATTCACCCGTCTACCATAAAAAAAACAAAAACAAAATCTGTTTATCCGTACGGGAAATAAGATGCTGCAGACAGAGAGAGAGAGACACACACATGCACGCGTACACAGGTACACACGCACACACACATACACACGCACACACACATACACACATTTTCAAACACAACCACACACACTCATATACACATACTCATACACACCCAAACACTCATACACACACACATACATATACACACACTTCATTTACGAATTCTAGAACTGAATTTAACCCCTTTCTATAAGCCCTTTTTATAAGCTAGAAACAGGTATTTTAAACTGTGGATATATGTGTGGGTGTACTTTTTTGATTTTAATCCTTATACAATCATTGATTTAACTAACTAATTCAAATATTTCAAAACATTTAAAACTTCTGCTATCGGGTTATAGAATGCTGAACGATTTCTCTTAAATTTCACAAGTAGTTTTAGAGATCAGCCTGTTCAAATATACAAGCAAACAGAAAATCAAACTATTCTGCTGTATTATTAGTAAGCATAGATAAGAGATATGAATTTGCAGCAAGGATGCTCCGTTTTGCATTTTTATATGATATGCTCCGTTTTTTTTTTATGATATTTGACGGATCAATCAGACGTGGCCCATCTAGTCATCCATCATTTTCCTTATCAGATTTTGTACCGAAGTCGCTAGTAAATAAACAAAAACCTTCTTTTATTTTAATAACCCTAAATTTGTATTAAAGGGTAGGTAGGTAATTAACATAGAAAATAATACTTTTTTCATAATCAAAGTGTAGGATTATTTTGTCAAAGATAATTAATCAATTTTTCTCACAAACGGGTGTTAATGTATTAACCGTAATCAATTTAAAGTTAGCGATAACAATTTTTAACGTACGCGTATATCTTTCGGAATTTAACTATCTACCCTCACGTTGTATATAAGCTTATGTACCTAGGTATCATTTTATATTGTCCGAAAGTATTTTACGAGACATTTATAAAATACCTCTCACGCAAATTTAAGCCCTACGTTTTATTACCTCTTTGATTTATTGATTCTAGCTGTTGCCCACAACTTCGTCCGCGTTTTTGTTTTCAAATCGGGTTTTTAAGTTGTGTATTCTTGTAAAAAAATCGGGTGTAGTTTTTAAAAAGAACTTTTCCAATTAAGTTTTGTTTAGGTGTCCTTAATTTTTTTTAATCTCATGATGATATTAGAAGATAGAAGATTTTTTCTAAAATAAACGTACCCTAAGTTTCTTCCTATTACATCAGCTACCCAGCCAATAAAAATCTGGTCAAAATCGGTCCAGCCATTTCAGAGATTAGCCAGAACAAACAGAAAGGCAGACATCCAAAAATTGAAAAAATGCCATTTTAGTGTATGTATTATATATATTCAATATACATGTATTACAAAACGGTTATCAACATTACAAACAGACACTCAAATGTATAGATAATATAGTAGGATAGTAGGATATTAGACACAACCTTAGAATGCTTGATTTGTAACGCTGTACTGAAATTCATTACACTCGGGTGTCATGTGATTTGAATAACGAACGTCACTTATCGGAATAAAATCTGTGCATTCTCAAATGGTTATCTCGCTCAAACTTGGCTTCAAGGAACGATGACGTCCCCACCACCAGAGCCCATAAAGCATGAACCATAGAGTAAATAGAGACCAGACCAGCGAGTAACCATAGAGTAGTTTTAGTATGAACATGTGTAATACAAAAATGGACTGGACTATAGGCCTCAACCAAAGGACGGTTGGTCCATAGTTACAGCACTACTGGACAGACAGACGGGTTAGTGACGATGCTGTCCTTTCCCGGTTATATTTTCTTAGCCGCCTGGTACGACTTATAAGAGGAGCGGTCTGCCTTCACCACCCGGCACTCACTTTCAGTATCGCCAACTTAACTCATGTTATACCTTCAAAGTAGAGTTTTGTATCGGATCGGCTTGGCTGATTTCGATAATGTTCTTAAGCTATATAAAAGGCTTTCTTACGCATATAACGAGTATGGTGACATAAACTTTTTTCATAACAAATACGTTACTGGCCAATTATGTTATAAGCTACTCATCGTTCATAATATTAATGTTAGGTTACAGACGTATAATTTTTGTGTGGAAACTGTTCCCGCATGTCTTCTACGAGGTAATTTTTATACGGAACTAGCTGTTCGTTTCGGTGTCACCCAGTATTAGTAAAAGAAGAGAAAAAAGTGTGTGTACTTGTGTACACGCGTTAGAAGTTACACTTCTTTGGCGTAACATGATAAACATCTTTTCACAAATTTTATCTTACGTCTTATTCTTCGTTTGTAGAGAAAACGACACTAACAAAAGCAAAAAAAGGTGTTTGATACATTGAAAGTTTTATTATAACGCATTATCTAGTTATCACGTTATCGGACCACCAAGTTTCACTGAACATTTAAATTTAAGACTTTTGTACAATTTAATCAATCAAATGACCGGAATGAGCCCGCAGACTTTGACAATTGAAAATGTGCACTGTCGACCCTTTTTTTTTTTAAATTAAAATGTTGACTATAGCTAACTTCAGGGTGACGGTTTTTTGTGATGGTTTGCGCACCCATAGTAAAAAGCAGGCTAACGATGTATTCTCACACTACCCCTTTCACCCTGTTAAAATCGTGTAACCATATGTGCGCGCGCATTTCGTTACATCGTATGATGTCAGTCCCAGGATTTTTGAAGTCAATCTTCTTTAGGCGCGACTAGGGAGTAACTCAGATTTTTTTCTGACGGAAGTAACGCTAACATCAGACGTCTGTGTAGTTTCCGCTATTTAAAAATTATTATTTGGATTGGTCGTAAGTATATACTTCACGCTTCTTGACTTATACGCCAGCTAGTGGCAAAAATTTTAAATTGCAAAGTTTTTGTAAAATCTCTAAATCTACTTATTTATTTATTACTTTGGTAATTTTTACTTTATTTATTTAGTACTTTGGTAATAAATAAATTATTAATAAATTTCCTGATGATTGCGACATTTTAAAATATTTATTGACAAGGTTATATTGACATGTGCTGATCAATAATTGAGAGTAGAAAATTGAAGGTTATTCAATTTTCTACTCTCAATTATTCTATTTAACAAATGAAAATATTCATAAAATGTGAAAGTGAATATTAAATGTAATGGCGGAGTTCCCGGAACATTTAACTCTTCATCAATAAATAATAACAAAAGTTTTACTTCAATCACGCGTAAAGTTTACACGCACACACTTTTTTCCTAGGTACATCGTGGACTTCTGCAGAGTATTTTCCTTCACCCGGGTACTTCTGATTACACCGAATTAATTTCTTCCTTACAGTGCGATTACTTCTTCTGGGTCTCGTGGCCTCGGTCTACGGCCGGCCGCAGATCCTGGACCTCTTCCAAGTAACAGTAGACTTCAGATGTCCTGCCAATGGCCAGCGTCATCTGCTACCCCACGAC